>NC_069507.1:200229056-200570306 GCF_027579735.1 Bombina bombina | reverse complement strand
ACAGAGGACAAGATTTAGGCTGAAATATAACAATATTTATTTTTTTTAGGCTTCTTAGATGAGGGGGCTGAGGTGCCTGGAGTGGCTCTTCCTGGGTCTCCTGGGTTGTGTGGATTCAGAGGATTCTGCAGGAGTGCTGGCACAGATGAGAGGCTGGAGGCAGTGTCCTGCTGGTGTGTGAAATGCTCCACCAACACAACCCAACAGTTGGTTTTGTTCCCGCCATCTGTTGTCAGTCTGCATCTGCATGTCCGAAATAACTCTCATCATCTGAGATTGGTTCTGGACTATACCACTTAAAGATGCTGCCATGTCCCTTGCAGCTCAATGGAAACGCTGGAGTAAAGTCTGTTGGCTCCTGTAAAACCTGCGTTAGGTCTCTCTGCATTCTCTCGCAGGTTGCTGTGAGCCTCCTCTGGAGGGCATGTATTCGTCGCCCAGGGCAGAAGTCAGAGGAATCTACAGGGCTGTTCACCAGCAGGGATTATAGGTTCACCTCTAGCTGCTGTTGCATCTGGAACTATGACAGCTGTTGCTTGAGGAGGAACTACAAGAGCTGTTGCTTCAGGAGGAACTACAAGAGCTGGTGCTTCAGGAGGAACTACAAGAGCTGGTGCTTCAGGAGGAACCATGACAGCTGGTGCTTCAGGAGGACCCATGACAGCTGGTGCTGCAGGAGGACCCATGACAGCTGGTGCTGCAGGAGGAACTACCACAGCTATATGCTCCTCTTCATATGCTGGAGCTCTTCCAAGGGAAGCGGATGGTGGAGCTCTCCGGGTGGACTGGTAGTCCCATTGACGACTGGTGTGCAACCACTCAGCCTGTACAGTCTGTATGTCCTGTCGGTAAAAGTCCTGACTGGCCTGATATTGGGAGGGGGGTAAAGACATCTACCCTTTGGGGATGCCTTGGCTCCCCCTCATAACCAAAATAATAGTCCTCCGGCCAGGGCTCCTGCCAGGTCTCCTCTTCCAAAGTTGGTGGCATGACGTATGGGTCCTCAACAGAGGCAATCCAACCCACCTCATGCCTGGGAGCATACTGTTGAGGGATTCTCTGGCCTGGTGGTTGTGGTGGATGCATGCCCGTTTGCACCCTGGTGACAGGAGGTTCTGTGGAGGAGTCAAATGATGAGAGGTATTAGTAGAATCATATATATATCCATGTGGGCATACAATGTACATTGATACATGCTAGGGCCTATACTCATTCTCATGTCAAACTCTATAACATGCATATGCACATTGTGATTTGTGATATGAGGGATTTTAATATGCAAAGTATACATGTATGTGTTTCATACAATAGTTCTGTGTACATGTCAGTGATGGAGAAAATGTGTTCTTTAAGTGACACTATGGTCACACAATTTCCTTTAGCCTGATGTAGGCACATAACGTGCTTTCTTGAGCTAAAAGTATTGTGATGCTATAGTGTGTCCATGTTAATTGAAACTCTACATGTGGGCCTTGTGGCCTGTGTTACTCCCGAGACATGTTAGTATTTAACTATTCCACCTCATATCATGATTTCAATGTGTTAAATAGCATTAAATGGACATTAAACCATTTTTATTCTTTCATGATTCAGCTAGAGCATGCAAATTTTAAACTAACTCTCTAATTTACTTCCATTACCTAATGTGCTTCATTCTCTTGATATTCTTAGGCTGAAAAGCATATCTAGATAGACCACAGAAGCTCGCTGATGTGTGGCTGCACCTTCAATGCCTCATGTGATTGGCTCACCCATGTGCATTGATATTTAATAAACAACGATAACAAATAATGAAGCAAAATATATAATAGAAGTAAATGGGATGTTGTTTTAAAACTGTATTCTCTATCTGAATTTGGCATAAAAACCTTTGGTTTTTTGTTAGTAGGCCAAATACTATGCTCCTCATTGTGTACATGAATGTGTGACATTAAGGATGTTATATCTCAAATACATATAATACTGGTGTGTGGGATGTTACTCACCAGCATGCTGTGCTGATGTTGCAGACCCCTGAGGTCACGAGCCCTGGAAGTCCACTGGACTGCTGTGATGCTCAGGACCGCGAATGATCCTCCTGCCACTCATTATATTCCGCCTCCTGGGGAGGACCACCGCCTGTTTCCCCTCTGGGTGCATGGCATTCTTGGCCCATTTTCTCCTTGACCTGCCTCTTTGCAGTCATTCCACCTTTTCTGAGCCCATCCACATTCCTCCTCTGCTGGGCCAGGCTGTTGACTGCCTCCTCGACCCTCAGCCATGCATCTTAATGCCTTTGGGCAACTCCTTTGCCCTTCTCTTGGCTAAAGAGGGCAGTGTGGTTCTCCATGACGGCCTGGACTAGCTCAAGGTTTTCGGCAAAAGAGAAGTTTGGGCACCTCATGCGCTCCTCGTCCTGGGCCGCCTGGCTCCCTCCCTGGTATGTCCCTGGTGTGGGTTCCTCCCTATCCTCTCCCTCCTCCCCCCTTCTATCCCCATGTGCACCCTCTATCCCTCTTCTACTGAGTGTGCCTGGCCTTGGGGCAACCCCACTCCCATCCTCCCTTCTAAGTCTCCCTCTCCCCACTCCTGACGGGGACCCTGCTGCTCCTCCTGTCCATAATCCTCTCCCTGCAACTCCCCTTCCCTCCCCCCCCCGCCCTAGCTCTCCCTGTCATCCTCAAACTACACACACTCACACACTCACACTCACTCCCACTTCCATCACACACAATCACAACCAAACACTCAGCCTATCACACTGTAAAAGATAAATAAAATGTGTGAGGTGTTATAAAAAAAAAGTGTTGTGTATTTTGTATATGTGTGTATGCAAAATGTGTGCAATATGTTAAAAAAAAGTGTTAGTAAATGTACAGGCTTAACAATCCAAAAATCCGACCTAACTAACTGAATGAAATGCTCCTCTCTCACTGCATCTTACCACTAATCTCTACTCACTGTAGTGTGCTGTAGCTCCAAGAACCAACCCAACACATTAAAGTAAAATGGCGCTGCGCATGGGTTTATGTATGAATTTTGAATGGCGTAATTACGTGTCGCATCTTTTAGAACTGGCCGTTGTTTTTTACGATTCGTAACCTAATTTGCATAAAACTACACTTTATTGAGACTTTACATGAACAAAATACTGTCGTAAGTACTTGCGACGACTAAAATGTGTATTTGCGCCACATTTTAGGTTGATCGCCCGGTTTTTTCCTTCCTTACGCCAGTTTAGCATCTGACGGCACAGTATATTGGATAGGTCGAGTTGCGAGGTGAAATTACGGGTGGCGCGGGTTCTCTCGCTTGCGCCGAAAACTACAACCTATATCGGATCGCACCCCTGATCTCTGTCAGCCCTCCTGTTTCCTGAGTTGTCTGTCACAGTAAGCAGGCAGTGAGAGGGAATTATAAACACTGCAAGTCACACCTCCTAAGTGTCTGCCAGTAAAGCTTATGTCATGCACTGTGCTTGTTTAATATAATACTATTATTTTTAATTGCTGTATTTATTTAGGTTTGTTTCACTGATCTCCTGATTCCATAGTTGCTATCATTAAAAAAAAAAAAATTCTAGGGAAACTGCAGCAGAGCAAGCAAGCAGGTTACCGGAGTAATCATGACCTACTGTTCAACTGCTCAACCACTCAGTTCTGTGATCAAAACACACCCATTATAGTAATAGTATAATTAAGATTTATCCATAGCTTATTATACAAGTAGGGGATAATCTGTGTGTGTTGAGGCTGTACTGATAAGTACAGATATAAATGCAGTTAAAACCAAATATATATTTATTTATTTTTATTTTGAGATCAGACACTGTACACCCCCTGTTTTGATCTCAGAGCATATACAGCCCCTAATCGATGTGTATACTCCATGCACCCTCTTGCTGAGCAGACAAGTGAGTGAGTGACAAGTAAGTGAGTGAATGGGGCATACACACTAATCAGCAGCTGCATTGGCTCCAGTATCCAAAGGCTAAAGCAGCTTTGAATAAAACAGCATTTATATTGCAAAATGTATTAAAATAATTAAGATCCACATACCTTTAATAAATTAAACTGAGCAATCTGGTTTAATTAATTAATTAATTAATTAATTAATTAACTGGGGGAGCAAACAAAATCTTGCACCTCTGTTCATTAGGTCCGCCATTGAGTAAGTGATTGGTGAAATAATGATATAAAATAGTACACAAAAATTATTTTTCTAAATTTGGAGAGAAACAAAAATTCCTGCAGATGCATCCTACTAAGTTATTATTATTATTCTTTATATATAAAGCGCCAACAGATTCCGCAGCACTGTCCATGAGTAACAAAGATAAAAGGACAGTACAATATGAGAGACCAGACAAAATTTAACAAACAAATACAGGGGGAATTGGGGGCCCTGTTCCCGTGGGAACTTACAATCTAGATGGGTAGGGATGGATGGAAACAGGAGGTGGGGGACTGCAAAGGTGGGAATGATGTTAGTGTGGAGTTAGATGAGGGCAACTATTAGGCAAGTGGAATTCATTTGTTAGTGAGTTTGGTGATAAGATTCTCTGAACAAGAAGGGTCTTTAGGGAGCGTTATAAAGGAGGAGAGGTTAGGGAAAAGTCTGACAGCTTGAGGAAGTGTGTTCCAGAGGGTTGGTGCCACACAAGAGAAGTCCTGTAGTCTAGCATGGGAGAGGTGATGGTAGAAGATGCAAGGAGCAGATCATTGTTGTATCTTAGGGGACTGGCTAGAGTATATTTGTTGATGAGGGCAACTATTAGGCAAGTGGAATTCATTTGTTGGTGAGTTGGGTGATAAGCTTCTCTAAACGAGAAGTTCTTTAGGGAGCATTTAAAGGAGAAGAGGTTAGGGGAAAGTCTGACAGCTCGAGGAAGTGCGTTCCAGAGGGTTGGTGCCACACGAGAGAAGTCCTGTAGTCTAGCATGGGAGGAAGTGATGGTATAAGATGCAAGGAGCAGATCCTTTTTGGATCTTAGGGGACAGGCTGGAGTATATTTGTTGATGAGTTGGGGGGGGGCTGCATTGGTAAGGGCTTTGTAGGTCAGAGTGAGAATTTTGAATTTAATTCTGCAGTGAATGGGGAGCCAGTGAAGGGACTCACAGAGGGATGCAGCAGATACAGAGTGTTGGGAGAGGTGGATTAGCCTAGCAGAGGCATTTAGGATGGATTGAAGGGGGGAGAGGCGGGAGAGAGGAAGGCCAGTTAGTAGGTTATTACAGTAGTGAAGCCGGGAAATTACTAGGGATGGATTAGCTGCTTAGTAGTTTCAGCACTCAGAAAAGGATGAATTTTGGAGATATTGCGTAGGTGGTTGCGACAGGATGAAGAGAGCAATTGGATGTGGGGTATGAAGGACAGATTGGAGTCAAGTGTAACTTCTAGGCAAAGGACTTGGGGTGATGGGGAGATAGTGGTGTCGCCAACAGTGATAGTAAAGTTAGAAACTGGAGTAGAATTAGATGAGGGGATTAGAAGAAGCTCAGTCTTGGACATGTTGGTTTTTAGGGAAAATGCCAATAATTTAGTTAAACTAAAATAAATTAGTAACATGTTCTCTTTTGATACCTTTTGGAATTAAATCTTTTTAATGTTGGTTGGTTAAACCACTAAAAAGACGTAATACTGAAGCAGCATCAATTGGTGCAAGATGCCAATAGATACATGATGTTTTAAATGTATTAATTGTACTATACATTTCTTTAATGTTTGCACTATAGTATATGCTCAATATGTTTCAATTATTGATTTTTGTTTAAGGCGTTGGTGGTGAAACCATTTAAAACTCAAGAAACTACTTCAAATGATTGCTTAATAGCGTAAATAAACAATACAAAAGGTTACATAATTGAACTAACTACCTTCCAGATAACTTAAAGGGACAGTAAATGGAAAATAAACTTTTATGATTCATATAGAGCATGCAGTTTTAAACAATTTTCTACTTGTATTATTAAATTTGCTTTGTTCTTTTCAATATCATTTGTTGAAAAATCTGCTCCAAAGCAGCAATGCACTACTGGAGCTAGATGAGCACGTCTGGTAAACCAATGACAAGAGGCATATATGTGCATTCACCAAGAACCAGCTAGCTCCCAGTAGTGCATTGCTGCTCCTGAGCCTGCCTTGGTACACTCTTCAACAAATAATACAAAGATAACAAAGCAAATTTGATCATTGAAGTGTAAGAAATTAAAATTAAAAATTTTTTAGGAAGTGACAAAACCTCAATATACAGTGGGGGAAAAAAGTATTTAGTCAGCCACCAATTGTGCAAGTTCTCCTACTTAAGAAGATGAGAGAGCCCTGTAATTTTCATCATAGGTTTACCTCAACTATGAGAGACAAAATGTGGAAACAAATCCAGACAATCACATTGTCTGATTTGGAAAGAATTATTTGCAAATTATGGTGGAAAATAAGTATTTGGTCACCTACAAACAAGCAAGATTTCTGGCTCTCACAGACCTGTATCTTCTTCTTTAAGAGACTCCTCTGTCCTCCACTCATACCTGTATTAATGGCACCTGTTTGAACTTGTTATCAGTATAAAAGACACCTGTCCACAACCTCAAACAGTCACACTCCAAACTCCACTATGGTAAAGACCAAAGAGCTGTCGAAGGACACCAGAAACAAAATTGTAAACCTGCACCAGGCTGGGAAGACTGAATCTGCAATAGGCAAGTAGCTTGGTGTGAAGAAATCAACTGTGGGAGCAATAATTAGAAAATGGAAGACATACAAGACCACTGATAATCTCCCTCGATCTGGGGCTCCACGCAAGATCTCACCCCGGGGGGTCAAAATGATCACAAGAACGGTGAGCAAACATCCCAGAGCCACACGGGGGGACCTAGTGAATGACCTACAGAGAGCTGGGACCAACATAAAAAATGCTACCATCAGTAACACACTACGCTGCCAGGGATACAGATCCTGCAGTGCCAGACGTGTCCCCCTGCTTAAGCCAGTACATGTCCGGGCCTGTCTGAAGTATGCTAGAGAGCATTTGGATGATCAAGAAGCAGATTGGGAGAATGTCTTATGGTCAGATGAAACCAAAGTAGAACTGTTTGGTAGAAACACAACTTGTCGTGTTTGGAGGACTGAGAATACCATAACTACTGTGAAGCATGGGGGTGGCAACATCATGCTTTGGGGCTGTTTCTCTGCAAAGGGAACAGGATGACTGATCCGTGTACATGAAAGAATGAATGGAGCAATGTATCGTGAGATTTTGAGTGCAAACTTCCTTCCATCAGCAAGGGCATTGAAGATGAAACGTGGCTGGGTCTTTAAGCATGACAATGATCCCAAACACACCACCCGGGCAACGAAGGAGTGGCTTCGTAAGAAGCATTTCAAGGTCCTGGAGTGTCCTAGCCAGTCTCCAGATCTCAACCCCACAGAAAACCTTTGGAGGGAGGAGATCTGCATGCAGGAAGGGGCCAACATACCAGCAACAGTGTGTGACAACCTTGTGAAGACTTACAGAAAACGTTTGACCTCTGTCATTGCCAACAAAAGATATATAACAAAGTATTGAGATGCACTTTTGATATTGACCAAATACTTATTTTCCACCATAATTTGCAAATAAATTCTTTCCAAATCAGACAATGTGATTGTCTGGATTTGTTTCCACATTTTGTCTCTCATAGTTGAGGTATACCTATGATGAAAATTACAGGCTTCTCTCATCTTCTTAAGTGGGAGAACTTGCACAATTGGTGGCTGACTAAATACTTTTTTGTCCCACTGTATTAAACCGTTAGACATGTACTCATGTGGTCAATAAAAAAGATTTAGAAAAAAAATGTGACATGAGTTATGTAGAATAAAAATAACATACACGCATACAAAAAGTGCAAAACAATAAAACATCTTAACGACATTAACAACCCAATTAATACGATGCCTTACTTTTATAAGAGATCTTTATACATGCTAATACTGGTTGTGAGTCTTTTCTCTTTAGGAACTTCTCAAAGACTAGTCTCCGGTCAAATGTCCTCTGAGGATCTTCAAAAACTGCTGGTCTCCCAAAGTCCTTCTCTGCACTGTCCAAGACTGCTGTACCTCTAGATTTTCTTTCTCGACAACCTCCAGAATTGCTGCTTAGCCAAAATTCCCCTGTAAGTTGTGCCCAGAACTGCTGCCTCTTCAATGTTCCACTTTCTGCAGTCCTCATAACTGCTGCCTTTCCAACGTTCCACTCTCAGCAGTCCTCATAACTGCTGCCTTTCCAATGTTCCACTCTCAACAGACCTCATAATTGCTGCCTCTCCAATGGTCCACTCTCAGCAGTCCTCATAACTACTGCCTTTCCAACTTTCCACTCTCAGCAGACCTCATAACTGCTGCCTTTCCAACGTTCCACTATCAGCAGCTCCTCATAACTCCTGCCTCTCCAACGTTCCACTATCAGCAGCTCCTCATAACTGCTGCCTCTCCAACATTCCACTCTCAGCAGTCCTCATAACTGCTGTCTCTCCAATTTTCCACTCTCAGCAGGCCTCATAAATGCTGCCTCTCCAACATTCCACTCTCAGCAGTCCTCATAAATGCTGCCTCTCCAACGTTTCACTCTCAGCAGTCTTCATAAATGCTGCCTCTCAAACGTTCCACTCTCAGCAGTCCTCATAACTGCTGCCTTTCCAACGTTCCACTCTCATCAGACCTCATAATTGCTGCCTCTCCAATGTTCCACTCTCAGCAGTCCTCATAACTGCTGCCTTTCCAATGTTCCACTCTCAGCAGACCTCATAACTGCTGCCTTTCCAACGTTCCACTTTCAGCAGTCCTCATAATTGCTGCCTCTTCAACATTCCACTCTCAGCAGTCCTCATAACTGCTGCCTCTCCAACGTTCCACTCTCAGCAGTCCTCATAAATGCTGCCTCTCAAACGTTCCACTCTCAGCAGTCCTCATAATTGCTGCCTCTCCAATGTTCCACTCTCAGCAGTCCTCATAAATGCTGCCTCTCCAACGTTCCACTCTCAGTAGTCCTCATAACTGCTGCCTCTCCAATGTTCCACTCTCAGCAGTCCTCATAACTGCTGCCTTTCCAATGTTCCACTCTCAGCAGACCTCATAACTGCTGCCTTTCCAACGTTCCACTCTCAGCAGACCTCATAACTGCTGCCTCTCCAACATTCCACTCTCAGCAGTACTCATAACTGCTGCCTTTCCAACGATCCACTTTCAGCAGTTCTCATAATTGCTGCCTCTCCAACATTCCACTCTCAGCAGTCCTCATAACTGCTGCCTCTCCAACGTTCCACTCTCAGCAGTCCTCAGAAATGCTGCCTCTCCAACGTTCCACTCTCAGTAGTCCTCATAACTGCTGCCTCTCCAGTGTTCCACTCTCAGCAGTCCTCATAACTGCTGCCTTTCCAACGTTTCACTCTCAGCAGTCCTCATAACTGCTGCCTCTCCAGTGTTCCACTCTCAGCAGTCCTCATAACTGCTGCCTCTCCAATGTTCCACTCTCAGCAGTCCTCATAAATGCTGCCTCTCCAACATTCCACTCTCAGCTGTCCTCATAAATGCTGCCTCTCCAACGTTTCACTCTCAGCAGTCCTCATAAATGCTGCCTCTTCAACATTCCACTCTCAGCAGTCCTCATAAATGCTGCCTTTCCAATGTTCCACTCTCAGCAGTCCTCATAAATAGTGATGTCGCAAACTTAAAATTTTCTGTTCGCGAACGGCGGACTCGAACTTCCACAACTGTTCGTGAATGGGCGAACCGGGCAAAGCGTCATTGACTTCAATAGGCAGGCGAATTTTAAAACCCACAGGGACTGTTTCTGGCCACAATAGTGATGGAAAAGTTGTTTCAAGGGGACTAACACCTGGACTGTGGCATGCCGGAGGGGGATCCATGGCAAAACTCCCACGGAAAATTACATAGTTGGTGCAGAGTCTGGTTTTAAGCCATAAAGGGCATAAATCACCTAACATTCCTACATTGTTTGGAATAACGTGCTTTAAAACATCAGGTATGATGTTGTATCGATCAGGTAGTGTAAGGGTTACGCCCGCTTCACAGTAACAGACCAAACTCCCCGTTTAACGCACCGCAAACATTCCATTTGCACAACCATGAGATAGATAGATTTGATAGATACATAGATACATAGATTAGATAGATAGATCAATAGATGCAATATACATTTGATAGATACAATAGATAGTTAGATAGATTTGATAGATAAATAGATAGATTTGATAGATATATAATTTCCCAGACACAGAATTACAAGACGTGTGGTCTGGGACCCATGGTAAGGTTCCCAGAGGCAGTTGCGGTGCCAGGGGACGTGTATATGGCATGGATTTTAGGAACTGGGAGATGGAAAAAGATGCTTGGACGGTCCTCCTACTTCAAATTTGGGGCACTGCGCGTGCAATCTACTGTGGCACCAGATATGAGTGGTGTGTTAAGTAGTACTATTCTGATCAGTTTAATACTTGTTACTCCCCCTATTGGGGGAGGTGTATATGGCATGGATTTTAGGAATCGGGAGATGGAAAAAGATGCTTGGTCGGTCCTCCTACTTCAAATTTGGGACACTGCGTGTGCAATTGTGGCCGGACTTTTAGCCGACGGCCATTTGGCCAATGGACATTTGTCCGACGGACATTTGGCCGAAACACAAGTGGCTGTCACAAAACAGTCCGGCCACGAGATAGATTTGATAGATAGATACATAGATTACATAGATCAATAGATGCAATATACATTTGATAGATACAATTAATAGTTAGATAGATTTGATAGATAAATAGATTTGATAGATATATAATTTCCCAGACAGAGAATTACAAGACGTGCGGGCTGGGACACATGGTAAGGTTCCCAGAGGCAGTTGCGCCGCCAGGGTACGTGTATATGGCATGGATTTTAGGAACCGGGAGATGGAAAAAGATGCTTGGTCGGTCCTCCTACTTCAAATTTGGGGCACTGCACGTGCAATCTACTGTGGCACCAGATATGAGTGGTGTGTTAAGTAGTACTATTCTGATCAGTTTAATACCTGTTACTCCCCCTATCGGGGGAGGTGTATATGGCATGGATTTTAGGAACCGGGATTAGATTACACTAGCAGACTGATGTTTCACAGTCAAAAATGTTACAACAGATTGGAGTGCTGGCACTAGTTGGCAAGTGGGCCTGGCACACACGCTGGCAGGCAGGCAACTGCTATTAGATTACACTAGCAGACTGATGTTTCACAGTCAAAAAAGTTTTTTTTTTTAAATTTACACTACTGTTACAACAGATATGAGTGGTGGCACTAGTTGGCAAGTGGGCCTGGCACACACGCTGGCAGGCAGGCAGGCAACTGCAATTAGATTACACTAGCAGACTGATGTTTCACAGTCAAAAAAGTTTTTTTTTAAAACAATTTACACTACTGTTACAACAGATATGAGTGGTGGCACTAGTTGGCAAGTGGGCCGGGCACACACGCTGGCAGGCAGGCAGCTATTAGATTACACTAGCAGACTGATGTTTCACAGTCAAAAAAGTTTTTTTTTACAAATTTTACACTACTGTTACAACAGATATGAGTGGTGGCACTGCAGACAGGCAACTGGAATTAGATTACACTAGCAGACTGATGTTTCACAGTCAAAATTACACAGGCAAAAAAAAAAAGATGTTCTAGCCCTAAAAAGGGCTTTTTGGGGTGCTGTCCTTACAGCAGAGATCAGAGGAGTCCTTCAGGACTGTAGTGGACACTGAATACACTAGCCTAGCTATCAATTTCCCTATAAAATCAGCAGCAGCTACACTATCCCTCCTCTCACTAAGAATGCAGGATCAGAATGAATCCAAAATGGCTGCTGTCCCGGAGCTGGGAGGGTCTGGGAGGGAGTATCTGCTGCTGATTGGCTGAAATGTGTCTGCAGACTGTGAGATACAGGGTCAAAGTTTACTCAATGATGACGAATAGGTGGCGGATCGAACATATGTTCGCCTGCCGCGGCGAACGTGAACAAGCTATGTTTGCCGGGAACTATTCGCTGGCGAACTATTCGCAACATCACTACTCATAAATACTGCCTGTGACAGACCCCTCTGTCAGTACTGGAAGGGTTAACTTTGTTAAGCTTTGAGAAGCTATTTTCTAAAGACAGGTTTCCTGGCAGCAGCTATTGTTTACTGTAATTAAGTTTAAGTGATAAGCGTTCACATTGTTTAATCACCTCCAAAGTTCAGACTGCCAGGTGTGAAAAAGGACTCCATTGTTTTCTTGCGTTTAATTGCTTATCTGGTTAAGTAATGTAATTCTATTGTACCATGTAAAAGGGCGTCTTCCCTCAATCTAATGTACAATACTCTTCCAACCCCCCATCTAGTCTCCTAAGGGAGTTCTGCATAAATACTGGGCATATAGCTCTCAATAAACACATTCTGTTTTTACCTTCAAAATGGAGCTTGGTCTCATGTTTGGGAATTAGCTGGGTTGTGTGTTGCTGATACCATATTCAGGACATCTTTCATCAGGTATTAACCCTTGATATCCGGGTTATACCATAACAATTGGTGGCAAGCGACGGGATGATCCTCATCGCCCAGAAGAGCAACTACACATCCAGACCTAATGGGAGTACCGAATGAAAGGCTGAAAAGAGCTAGCCTTAAAGACCTGCTAGAACAACGGGACCGACAAGCCAGTAACCTCAAGAAGAGGGAGATTATTACAATACTGACCGAGATGGACGGAGTACCAGGGACCAAAGGAACCAATGGGCTCAGCATATCAGACAGAACCCCCGAAGAAGCAAGCTTTGACCGGGTGGTTAAAATAAGACTGGCACATTATGGCCCCAACCCGACTACAGAAATTATTGACCGGGTCATAGCCGCTGTGGAGGCCAACCTACTTCGCCAAAGCAGCGCTGCAGCAGCCCAAGTCACAGCAACCCCAGTGGAAAAGAGAAAAGTACATTTTGAAGCTTTTAAAAACTTCCTGGAAACAGAAGGAGAGATTGATGGGTACCTTGCGGATTTTGAGAGGCAATGTGCTCATGATATTATCCGGAAAATTATCCGGCCGGGCCAGCTAGGCTTTTCGGGCCATTCCAGATGAGGAAGTCGGGGATTATAATGCTGTAAAAGAGGCTCTGCTCTACAGGTATGCGATTACACCGGAGGCATACAGGAGATGGTTCAGAGACACTGTTAAACTAGCTGGAGATTCCTACGTCGAGTGGGCATGAGGGTGCACCACACAGCAGCTCACTGGATGGTGGGGTGCCAAGCCATATCCGGGGAAGAGGTGCTGCAGCTATTCCTGTTGGAACATTGCTTTGACAAGTTATCCGCAGGAGTTAGAGAGTGCGTTCGGGACTGTAAACCATCCATCCTGCATGAAGCTGCTCACCTGGCAGATGAGTATATGGATGCCTGCAAACTGGACACTGCTACCACTAAGATCCCTGCCTTAGTGGAGTACAGACCCCCAGTCACCCCAGCAGCTACCAGTTACCAACCCCCAGCACACCGCTCTACCACCCGGCCTCCAGCCACCAACTATCCTCAGACAGCCCAGTTCAACTCACGGGACTACTCACAGCCTATTCGGTGCTTTGGATGTAAGCAACTAGGGCACAAAATACCAGAGTGTCCCCTAAACACAGCGAACCAAGCACAGTCCTGGATGGGACCCGCCGGCGGAAACCCAGGTAACCCACAGCCTGAGGCCCACTGCGTAGAGGAGGAAGAATGCTGGGGCATCCTACATGAAGCAGACCCCGTGCAAGCTGGCCACTGGGATAACCGGCAACTGGTTAAAGTGAATGGGAGGGAGGTCAGTGGTCTACAGGATACTGGTGCTACCATGACCTTGCTCCAAAAGAACTTGGTGTCTGAGAACCAGCACACCGGAGACACTGTGGCTGTGAGGGTAGCAGGGGGCGCTGTGTTCTGCCTACCTGTTGGTTCCCGGGTACATTTGGATTGGGGAGTGGGCGCTAGACCTGTGAATGTGGGGGTCATGAAGGACTTTCCAGCTGATGTTCACCTTGGAAATAACTTGGCCCCCCTTGTTTCTGCCTACGCTCCCATGGGTCCCGCCGATGTTAACCCTGTGACTACCAGTGCCCAGATCCGTGCCGCAGAGACTGACCCACCTGCTGCTGAGCCCCAGGACGCTGAGCTCAGTAAATCTCTATTCGCCATTGATACGTGGAAGTCCTGTTACAATGTGCTGATGAAGGAGAAGAGTCAAGTAGAGGATGAAATGGTCACGTTAAAAAATCACGTAACAGTGCTAGCGGGAGAGAAGAGGAGCACAGAGGAAAAAGCACGTTTAGAATGGGAATCTCTGCTAGACAAGCTGCACCGACAGACTGCAGAAAACACCAGCTTGAGAGTGGAACATGAAACATTAAAGACAAACTTAGCAACACTGGAGGAGGAGCTGACGCTGGCTCATAGTGAGGTGCAGCAACTCAAGGGCAACCTATGTCAGTATGAAGGGATTGTGGATACCTATAAAGAGCAGGTACAAAAAACTTGTAAAGAAGCCGATGAGATTTTGAAGGACTGTTTAGCCCTGGTCTGGGCACTGAAGAAGTTGAACCCTTATTTATATGGACAGGAATTCTCTCTCATAACGGGAATGCAGATGGATTGTCCCGGCAAACTGACATGCCTACCACCTCCTAGTCCGGTCATCCCCAAGTTGACCCGCCAAAGGGTCAAGCCAGGTCTGCCGGAGTGTCCCACCAGGATGGAGCCGTGTGACAGACCCCTCTGTCAGTACTGGAAGGGTTAACTTTGTTCAGCTTTGAGAAGCTATTTTCTAAAGACAGGTTTCCTGGCAGCAGCTATTGTTTACTGTAATTAAGTTTAAGTGATAAGCGTTCACATTGTTTAATCACCTCCAAAGTTCAGACTGCCAGGTGTGAAAAATACTCTTCCAACCCCCCATCTAGTCTCCTAAGGGAGTTCTGCATAAATACTGGGCATATAGCTCTCAATATTCTGTTTTTACCTTCAAAATGGAGCTTGGTCTCATGTTTGGGGGGGGGGGATTAGCTGGGTTGTGTGTTGCTGATCCCATATTCAGGACATCTTTCATCAGGTATTAACCCTTGATATTCAGGTTATACCATAACACTGCCTCTCCAACGTTTCACTCTCAGCAGTCCTCATAACTGCTGCCTCTCCAACATTCCACTCTCAGCAGCTCCCTAGAACTGCTGTCTCTCTAACGTTCAACTCTTAGCAGCCTATCCAAAACTAGTTTTATATATATATATATATATATATTTTTTTAAAGGTAGTTAAAGCAAGATATTGATGGAAATAATGCTGCCATCTAGTGCTCATGCAAATGGATAACATTCTTGCAAAACTGCTGCCATATTTTGCTTCAGAATTGGGCCAGCTCCTAAGCATCGGTCCATGCTTTTCAACAAAGATACCAAGAGAACAATAGAAAAATTTATAATAGAAGTAAAAGAGAAAGTTGTTTAAAATCGCATGCTCTATCTGAATCGTGAAAAATAAATTTGGATTTCATATCCCTTTAAGTAAATAGAGTAGGCAAGTAAGTGTAATAAAATATAAATTTACATATCTTGCAAGTGCTACCTTTGATGATTACGTATTCATATCCACAGAATCATAACACAACTATAAAACATTTGCCCGGCTACTCACAAGTATAATCACACATGGCTTTAAACAATTTCATCTACAGTCATCAGCCAGTAAGCAAACGTATCATCCCTACCAAATTCTTACTTAATAGCAATTTGTTTGTTTGAGACTACCTGATTCCAAAAGCCAAGAATACAGGCGCTGTCAAAGTTGTCAAAAAAAAACCTGTAATTGTAAAAATGAAAATCCTTTAATCCCTAAATTTTACATCCAAGCCTGATGAAAAAAAACAAACTCAGTTTGAGCGCGGTGAAATTAATCCCTCAAGAGAGACAGAACATTTTTGACATCCAGTCGATGCTTGTTCATCACGTATGTAATATGAATTATATGGCCACACAAAGGGGCCAATTAAAATGTTTGCTTAAATAACAAAAAAAATGTGTTCAATGATTTCCACAGAACAAGCCCATATTGTGGATCACATATAATTCAACTTAGATAAATATTTCCAGAAAACAAGCTATTATTACTAAGCACACAAACATAATATGATATAGCTACATAATTATTAACTACTTATTTGCTAATATAAAATATATAAGTGGGCCATATTAAAATTATTTTACTCCAGGAGTATAATGTGTATATTCCCTACATGGGTATGGTCAAATCAGACGTATCCTCATTTGAAGCAGTATGGAGAATGTTCCAGGAGTGCACTTTTAACATGTGTAATGTTTTTATGTTATGTCCCTTTAAGGAGTATTTTATTGCTAAAAGGGACATGAAAGTCAAAATTAAACGTTCATAGTTTAGATAGAGTATGCCATTTTAAAGAGGCATAATACCCATATATTAAATCATTTGAAAGTGATGCAGTATAGCTATAAAAAGTTGACAAGAAAATACCACCTGAACATCTGTATTTAAAAAAGGAAGATATTTTACATCAAAATTTCTTTAGTTTACAATAGTAAGGGCTCTGGGAACAGTTACCCTTCAGCTACTATCAGCTGCATGTTGAAAATAAAATACCCAATTAGCTTCTTCAGTGCTGATGTCATACTTTGCTTTACTGTGATCTCATGAGCTTTCACTGAAATATAATGAGATTTTAAAGTAAGTGTCCTTAAACTGAGGAGGAAAATAACATGACTGTGCTTGCATATGCAAACTGTATACTCCTTTGCAAGTCCTGGGGCTAGCTTCCTGATTGGCTGTGTGATGTGGCTACTGAGGAAATTTAGAGGTAAAATACCTTTTCTTTTTACATATAGATGTTCAGGTGATATTTTCTAGTCAGCTTTGTACATATGCTGCATCACTTTCAAGTGCTTCAACATTTTGGTATCATGTCCCTTTAAGAGACTTTTCTAAGTACTTATATTTTCAAATTTAAACTTGTTGTCTTGGTATCCATTTCTTAAAAGCATATCCAAGTAGGCTTTAGGAGCAGCACTGCACTTCTAGGAGCTAGCTGTTTTTTGGTAGCTACGCACATATGTTTCTTGTCACTGGCTCACCAGATGTGTCCAAATAACTCTTAGTACTGCATTGCTGTTCTGAATGTGACTTTAACTATGTCTTTAAACACTTTGCAAGGGTTAAACACACAACTATATGCAAGCAATAGTGCAATAATAAAATACACTAATTAGAGCATTTTCTTTTGTGCTTTAAATTAGACATTCATAATTTAGACAGAGCATATAATTTTAAACAACTTTCCAATTTACTTCTATTATTTAATTTGCTTCCTTTTCTTGTTATCCTTTGCTGAAACGTTTATCTAGGAAAGCTCAGGAGCAGCAAAGAACCTAGCTGCTGATTGGTGGCTGCATACATATACCAATTGTCATTGGCTCACCACTGTTCAGTTAGAAACCAGTAGTGCATTGCTGCTCCTTCAACAAATGATACAAAGAGAATGAAGCAAATTTGATAATAGAAGTAAATGGGAAAGTTGTTTAAAATTGTATGTTCTACCTAAATCATGAAAGAGAATTTTTGGGTTTCATGTCCCTTTAAGTCCCTTTAAGCAATTTTTGCTTAAAATTCTACTGTTATATGAAAACGTATAAGCCTTCTCTTATAATACAAACACATTTATTACAGTAAACGAAGTTTTATGAGATCTGAATAAAAGAAAAAGAAAAAAACAAGTATATTATTTTAGATTTTCTGCTAATTAATTTTACACAGAAGGCCTGTGGTCCTTGTACCCCTAGGGAAACCTGCAGCTTTGATAAGGGGTGATTCTGCACTTTTATTATTTTTTGCCCTGATGCAGCTAATGACAATTTTCCCTTTATCACAGAAATCAGTGTTTCTCAGTTCAACCCTGAAGGACCTCTAATAGGCCAGATTGTATTCCCCTGTCTAGCTGGTTAGCTGTTCACGCACTGTGACTGACTCACTTCAGCTCAGGTAGGGAAATCTTTTAATCTAACATGAATATTACTTCCCTTATTATAGCTTAGATTACAAGTAGAGAGCAAAAAATGTTACAGCTATTACGTGTTAAAGGACCAGACAACACAGTATATTTGCATAATCAACAAATGCAAGATAACAAGACAATGCAATAGCACTTAGTCTGAACTTCAAATGAGTAGTAGATTTTTTTTTTCTGACAATTTTTAAGTTATGTCTTTTTCCATTCCCCCTGTACCATGTGACAGTGATCAGCTAGTCACAAATGCATACACGTATCATGTGACAGCCATCAGCCATTCACAAATGCATACACACTTATTCTTGCACATGCTTAGCGGGAGCTGGTGACTCAAAAAGTTTAAATATAAAAAGACTGTGCACATTTTGTTAATGAAAGTAAATTGGAAAGTTGTTTAAAATGACATAATCTATCTGAATAATGAAAGTTTAATTTTGATTGAGTGTCCCTTTAAAGTAAAACTAAAGTTTATTATTTTGCCAAAAGTGGCATGCTAAATAAATTTTCCACTTGCGAGCTATCTGCGCTCTAAGTAAAAAAATATCACTGCCAGGTTAGCACATGTATTATAATTTCAAAGTAAAAAGTTAGCTTGCGGGTTAACTTCAGGTCTTCGGATACCACGGCTAACCCACGTGGAAGAAAAATATATATTTATGTATATGGGAAATATATTTCTCTTCCATATGGGAACTTCTTTACCCTATAGACTTCCATGAGGCGCCCTTGCGTGCTAACCTGACACTGCATTAGAGCAACTGCGCTAAACCTGAAGTGAGTTAGGAATTCTTTACATTCCTATGTTTTTCACAAAGAAGAAAATGTTCTTTTTATTTTTAAATATATATTTCTATATATATGTGATTATTGTTTGTAAAATTTATATCTATACCTATACAGTATCTATATGAATATATACAGAGATAAACATTGTAGCCCTTCCTATTTAAACACTTTGCCAAATACCATATCCCTTTTAAAAACTTTTTATTAATATGATATTTATTGATATATATTTATATAAAGATATATATATATATATGTGTATGTGTATAACACTTTATTTTATGTGTTTTTCATGTCTTTTTTTAACTCATACAGGTCTATTTATCAAGCGTCGAATGGAGCTTGATGACCTGTGTTTCTGGCGAGCCTGCAGGCTCGCCAGAAACACAAGTTTTGAAACAGCGGTCTAAAGACCGCTGCTCCATAACCCTGTCCGCCTGCTCTGAGGCAGGGGACAGAAAGCAATCCCGATCAAATAGATCGAGTGTTGATTGACACCCCCTGCTAGCGGGCTAATTGGCCGCAAATCTGAAGGGGGCTGTATTGCAACCAGCAGTTCACAAGAAACTGCTAGTGCAATGATAAATGCAGACAGCGTATGCCTGTCAGATTTATGGAGTGTGAGGCGGACATGATTCGCTATAGCGGATCATGTCGTACCGCACCAATGATAAATGGGGGCCTTAACAGTTTACCTTCAGGTCTTGAGTTATGCTTAATATCAAAGTGCTGTGTTGGCTTGCGCTCGAGTGCAAACAAAAAAATTTCAGCTTGTAATACCAGCACAAATTATAGGTTGTACTCGAACAAAGTTGGCTGTGCTAACCCTTCTCTGGTTAACGCACTTTACCATGGACTTGTACAATCAAATTTAAGCACTAATGGTAACGCAGTGAAGCATCTTTATTATAGTGTGAAAGGCTAAGGTTCTTAGCCAATGAAGCTGTTGTCCTCCTGTAATAGGTGCTAGAGAGGTGTCATGTTCCATTTGCATTTATTAATGCACTTGTAAAACTGTGTGCCAGCCCCTCCAATTGCTCTCACACAACCAATTACATGATAGTAGAATTTGTCAATCATTACAGACAAATCCGTCCAAGATAATTCCAATAATGCTTAGTGACAATATAAGCTAGATTTTATTAGACATAGAGAGAAATATTTAATAAACCTTTCTTTCAGTTCTTCAAGCAGGGCTAAAAGCATACTATAAAAAGGTTAACACAGAAAACTTTTAATGCATATAAACAACTAGAAATAAGTAACCAATGAAAATGTACAAAGAGAACAAAGTGAAGCAGACAAAATCAACCAATAGGAGGTTTCATAGTGCCTATGTAATGACTAAAGAGCACTTAACCTCCTTTCTCTTGTCTAATGCAAAGAGAAGGAAGTTGAACTAAAGTGGAAATGTAAAAATGAAGGAAGACAAAACACAAATGAAAGAAACTTCAGGAAAAGAACAACATAAAGTATTTTATAACTGCAAAAACTTTTCTATAACTTTGCAGTCCTGGGAGACAGGCAAGTTAGTAAAATGAAAACTTCTGTCAGAGGAGTTGACTGCTGTATTCACAGAAGAATTGGAGATCAGTTGAAGGTTGAAAATGAGCATTAAATAAATGAGTAAATGTTAAAATATACTTTACAGTGGGCAGAGCCTACTCCCAAAATGGCAAGACGCGTCTCAGTGAAGCTCCAGGAGATTTACATATTTTCATCAAATTACCTACAATAAACCTATAGATTTTCATACCTTTGAGATCACTATTGTGCTAAGTGTGGATAAATCCTAAGGGTGGATGTTATGACTGTGTTTTGGCCTATGCTCTTTGGGACAGCAGCGTAGCCAACTTTTCCACAGGCCTGGAAGACATTTTTCCGTCTGAAGTGCTCGAGCAGTGGGTTGACCACAAGAAACAAGTCCTGTGTAGGGTACAACCCCCCCCCCCTCGAACTCCGGGGTTATGATATCCTGCAATAGGATAAATAATCTGTTACAAGTGGGAGATCATAGTGATAATTGCATCGGAACAAGTTGGACCCTATTGATACAACGCTCCTGAATTTCTATCTAGGATATTAGATGAACAGCTTATATGCCTTTCTGACCATTTGACAAGAGCGTGGGGTAGTATTTGCGCTCCCAAGACCAAAATGAAATCCTCACCAACCCAAGGAAACCTTCAAAACATCTCAAGAAAACTATGCCTGGCAGAATGCTTAGTTGATCATGAGTTAACTGGCATCCGGCTATACGAGGGGTTTACTTACTCCGAAACTCCATGCGTGCATGTGACTACCTTAACACTTGCGTGTCAGAGTAAGAACCCTGTTAAAGAGGAAGCCATTCTTGGATTTCCATACCAGAGCTATGGGCCTCTATGGAGTATATTTGGGCAATCATCACTAGGGGGAGTGTACAAGAGGACCCAACCCGCTACGTCCAGGCAGGAAAATCTGAGGAAGTTGGCATTGAAACGGCTGGAGACAGTAAGTCTGACTTTAAGCCAAGAAACCCTGGTGGAGACGAGGTGACGATGAGTTCCACCGGCCCTTATAAGATTAAGGCTTTGAGTCCAATGCCGCCAGTGGTATCCACAGACTCAAACAATACCTCTAACCACTTACAACCACAGACATTGACAAGTCCCATGGTAGGCCCACACAGCTTGTTGGTGACAAGAGATCTGCTGTACCGTTATGACTGCCCAGAGAAACTAACTACCCAAAACCATAATGGCACTAACGTGTATGCTTGGCACTGGAGTTCCTGGCAAATTTGTGAACATTTATTTTGAAAATGCATAAAAAATCCACATTGCTACCTGACCAAATAATATTATGACCAAAAAAGGCCTAAATTTTTTTTTTGGGTTGTGTTAATGGAGCAGCAGAATTTTGAGTGCCTAGGGCAGCACAAAACCTAAATACGTCACTGACTTAAGCCTAATGTCCATATAGGATCCTATTAGCTCTCATTGCCTGACCCATACATAACATTTATGACTTGTCTTTAAGCTTAAGCTTGCTTCACTGCTTTATGGTTGCTGCGTTGCCGTCAGCCAAGACGATACAGCAGACTTTGTTAGTTTTGATTATGGAGATGAGGAAAGCCTATTTTCTACAAACTTTTCTTATATGATGTGAAAAGAGCAGAGAGCTATATATCTTGAAAAGTAGTTTACAGCATAGTCCCAACGCAGTGGATAATTGATTATTGTATATATAACTCACAAAGGCAATTTCTGCGATATCAGGCTAGTCAAAATTAAGTTAATTATTGAGGTAATCTACTAGACCCATTAATAATTAATCCCCTGCCGCCCAGGCTTAACTTAACTTACCTCATTGGCCTTATCTTTCCTGAAATGTGGCTTGGTTGTCATTGCTACTCATGTTATTTATTCAGGTCTATCTTATTAGTTAAAATTTAGTTGATATTGGTGTTTTTCCTGTCTCATTGAATAGGTTCATCACTCCTTTAAATAATCTCTAGGGTCCAAATATCTGCAAGTCCATACCAGATTTGTAATTAAAGTTTCCCTCTGACACTGAAACATTTGCTCCTTAATTAGGAAGTGCAAATTTCATAGCACTCTGTACCCCATACCGTGAATGGGCACGAGATGTTTGGAATCTCTCTTTCAGGCCTGATGAGACTTGTGGGGAGGAGCAGTGGGGTTGAAGAAATGGCTTTTAACAGCTGCCTAAGTGACCCCTGTGAACTAAAGGCACATTACAAAAAAGCAAGATCTTACAATCTGCTAAAAAAAGAGCACCACCTATTGAGTGAAGAGATATAAATTTGTACTTTTGAAATATATATATCTCCTAATACTTATAAAAACCAATTATTAACAATTCATGTGATAGTATAATATATAAATAAATAAATCAATAAATGAAAAATCAAAATAAAATTAATGAGTTAAAAAATTGATATATATAGATTCAAAAAAAGTTATAGAGATAAATACATATATAAATACAAAGTAACCACTTCAAAGAACATTAGATAAAATCTGAAAAGAATATATAATGCTAATGTCTTTACATGGGATATATAACTTATTTTATAAGCAAAACATCAAGTTCAAAGTATTTTATCGGCAAAAAATGATATATCTTTTTTATAGATGTTCTATTTCTATCTTTATCCTCCAATCCACACTGCAGCTTCCTGAATAGACCCACCGGCAGGATAGGGTGGTGCTGGATAAAAAAATGACAAAAGGAAAGAGGACAGAAGCGCAAGGGACTGATCTGAGCGTAGTATAATAAAAACTTAGATTTTAATGAATATAAAAACAAAGACTCACTCACACTTTATACCCTCAAACAAATGAGGCATGTAAAGGGCACAAAATCAAATGGGCCAATGGTCAGGCTCACCACGAACCCCTTCGGTGTAATAGACTTTTCCTTCCGTCACCATTCGTTAGGGCTGCAGCTATCCGTCAAGCTGTATGTTGTTCCCAAATGTCCGTGGTCTCCAGTCCTCAATATCACAGTCTAAACGTCTTAAAATGTCCCAGAGTCTCTATTATTAAAATGTCCCAGAGTCTCTTTGCTTAGACCGCATATAGTGCAAACTTGTCCGCCAGAAAAGATCAGACTTACACAATACACTCACAAGCCGGCTAGAGTATTTGTGGGTCTGATTCCTCAGAGCGTGTGTCGATGTGGGTGTGGCCTTACGCATTTTGTGGGGCTCCTCCCCACTTCGTCAGAGGCATGTTAAGATGTAACTTTGAAATACAGCAAATGAACATTTTTTTTTAATGTATGCCTCAGAATGTATTAAATATAGAAATTTGGGAAATTGTCTAATTCTCTATTATTACATGGGTATTTGCTAAACTTGGTAGGTAACTATTTTAGTCGGTCTAAAATGTCTAATAACCTCGGTATTGTTTTTATTTTTCAGACATATAATTTCAGATCCACATAGAAATGAATGTGTGTATATATATATATATATATTATATAATATATATATATATATATATATATATATATATATATATTGAAAGCATAAAATGTCTTAGCATCTGTATTATTTTAAGAATATTAAGGGAACTAAAAAGAAATGATTAATAACACTTATTTTATTTCAGATGGACCATGGAGGAATTCATGCATGCAGAACTTGTTGGAGATGTAGAACAGGCTGTATTTGTGTAAATGCATGTATAACAGATGTATAAATACCATTAATTTCAGAATAATTAGCAGTATTAATTTGTTTTAATATAGTATAATGCTAAAGACGCATGATGTTTCATATTAAAATAATCAGACTAAATATTGTGACCTAGCCCAATGCATAATGAACATATAACTTATTGATGTAAGGAAATTATGGCATTTATTACACATTTTAAAGAAATATTTTCTTTCAGTGTTGGATAGTAAATGTATTGCTGTGTTTGTTTGTCATGCTGCCCCCAGTGTTATGATGCGAGAACTACAGCCAGAAGGCTTTTTAGGCTGTTAAAAATAAGATATTCCAGATATCCAATCAGAAGGGACAAGGCTTCCGTTTGGGCGTTTCCAATTCTCACCAATGATGGGAACTTATATAAGTTAATGCAAGAGAGAGAAACAGGACAGAGATTCTGCTGGCTAACTTATAACTGGTGTGCTGGGCGTGAGATACCATTTTACTTTGGCAAAAATGATCTACCCTTTTCTCATTGATTGCATAATATACTTATTGGTATTTCTGAGGTGAGATTAAACCTACTGAAAGATATTGGATATCGATTAGTGTTCATCCTGGTAATGTATTAAAATATTGTGGTAGATTGAAGAGAGCAAATTGTATTTTAAAGCTAGTATTTCATAGCCTTGAATAACTCTTAGCTTGCCTTTTTGTATGCAAACATTTAAAGAAAACATTCATTATTGCTGTATGCAGATTTAAAGAAATAGTTTGTATTTCAAGTTGGTATTTCATAGCCTGTATATTGTTAAACATATATCATTGATGCTAAGTAAATTATCTGTGAAAATTTTGATATTTTAAAGTAGAATTGTGTTAGAGTAAAGTGTGGGTAAATAGCTGAGTATTTTACTTAGAATCCCATTGTGTTAATTGAATGAAAGGCTATTTGTAAATAAGGCTGGTTTTAAAGACAAACTTTTATGAGCTTTGTAAGAAATATAGCATATCTAAATATTTTTTTTTTTAAACGTGTATAATATTGTTTCATATTCTGGTATTACAAATATATTCCAATATGCTCATAGATATTAACTAATAAAAAGAATTCAGATATTTATATTAATTTTATGGTTTCTAGTAGATGCATATTGATTGAGGGTTTATTTTAAAGGATAATTATTTAAATATATTGTGTTATAACCCTGCCATAGACTGATATATTATTTGGAGAGCACTACTGAAGATTCTTATAAATATACTGACAATTGCTAGTTTAAAGTCAAAGGGATCAGACAATTAAAAAAACAGCAGTGGCATTGATAGGCTAAAAAAATATTTAAAAACAATATGCTGCATTAAAAATATCCTGGAGGGGAGAGAATTTTAAAAATGCTTTAGATGTAGAGTGCCCTCTAACAGAGTATGCTGTAAAAAATAAATCCAATCCAGCTAATGTCATAATCTGTTTAATCCATTTGGTGATGGAAGAGTAAGAAACAGATTTGTGAGGGTGAATAAAAGAAATCACCTGTTGGTTAGAAGATGGGTATTTAAGGAAAGAGGTTCTGGTTGTTCATGAGTGATAAACTGAGACAAACATTTAGGCCTCCATGTATTATAACGCAAGCGTAAAAGTTTCTCCATAGCATATGTTGCCCATATGTATCATTACACACTCAAGTGAGTGTGTAAAGCCTTACCCTTCTCTCATGCAACCAATCACATGCGCGAAGGGCTTGTCAATCACCCTGAGCAAGCAAGGTGGTGGAGAGTCTAAGAAGCAGCAGTCTAATGACCACTGCTTCTAACATTGTAGGAAGTAGGCTCGCATGTGCGAACCATTAACAATTAAGCCCTATGTTCTACAAGACAGAAAATAAGTGACACCAAGAGGTCAAACATTTAAGCATTAGCATCTATGGCTTTTAAAAAAGAGACTACGCATAAGTAAGGAAGACAAAGAAGGATAGACAATTTAGCAGAAAGTTGTTTGATGGAAAGACATTTTTAGAAGGCCAGTAACATAGAAAAGAAATCACTAAATGCTCATCTCATCTCATGTAATAACTTGCTTTCTGTTCAGGAACCACAACTGCAGTTAGCAAAAGTTAAGTATGTCCCTTTAAGTGGAGTTTGTATAAAAGTATGTCTCTTTAAGAAGAATTTGTATAGGTGTTCATCCCTTTAAGATGAACTTGCAGATGAAAATGTCTCTTAGCTGATGCAGCTTGTAGGTGCAGCAGGATGTATGCCCCTTTAAGATGAACTTGCAGATGAGAATGTCTCTTAGCTGATGCAGCTTGTAGGTGCAGCAGGATGTATGTCCCTTTAAGCTGAACTTGCAGGTGAGAATGGCTCTTAGCTAATGCAGCTTGTAGGTGCAGCAGGAAGTGATTCTCCTGTGTAACAAAGTAGTAGTGGAGAGTAAGTGCTGGTTCTCACCTGTTGTATATGATCTGTCACTGAAGAAACCGGTAATTCCTCATAAAGATTGCAGCATTGCTTGCACCGAAAAGGGGAAATATGATCCTTGTCCAACAACAATATAATAAATGGGGTCCAAAATTTTTATTTATAATAAAAATATGTAATGTAAGTAAATGTTCATTATTTGCTGTCCATATCTGAGCAACAGCAGAGGAGACAAAGGGCCCAATTTGTCAAGCTGTCAACTTCACTAAAAGCAAACCATCCCACCTTTGCCCGCTAGTCACGGACACCGAGATTACGAGTTTTGCAGTAACGGGGGGTGCGTTGCTAACGAGCATTTTTTTTTCAACGCTCCCTTAAGACAATGTTGGTATTACAGTTTTTTTTAAACCCGGCGTTAGCCGCAAAAAGGTGAGCGTAGAGCAAAATTTAGCTCCACATCTCACCTCAATACCAGCGTTGCTTACGGTAGCAGTGAGCTGCCAAAACGTGCTCGTGCACGATTTCCCCATAGGAATCAATGGGGCTGATTCAGCTGAAAAAACCTAACACCTACAAAAAAGCAGCGTTCAGCTTCTAACGTAGCCCCATTGATTCCTATGGGGAAATAAAATTAATGTCTACAACTAACACCCTAACATGAACCCCGAGTCTATACACCCCTAATCTTACACTTATTAACCCCTAATCTGCCTCCCCAACATCACCGCAACCTACATTTTATTATTAACCCCTAATCTGCCGCTCTGGACACCGCCACCACCTATATTATCCCTATGAACCCTTAATTTGCTGCCCCTAACATCGCTGACACCTACTTTATAGTTATTAACCCCTAATCTGCCGACCCCAATGTCGCCGCTACTATATTCAATTTATTAACCCCTAAACCTAAGTCTAAACCTAAGTCTAACACCCCCTAACTTAACTATAATTTAAATAAAACAAAATTAAATTACTACAATTAAATACATTATTCCTATTTAACAGTAAATACCTATAAAATAAACCATAAGATAGCTACAATATAACTAATAGTTACATTTGTATCTATCTTAGGATTTATTTTTATTTTACAGGCAACTTTTTATTTATTTTAACTAGGTACAATAGTTATTAAATAGTTATTAACTATTTCATAACTACCTAGTTAAAATAAATACAAATATACCTGTAAAATAAATCCTAACCTAAATTACAATTACACCTAACACTACACTATCATTAAATTAATTACCTAAACTAACTACAATTAACTACAATTAAATTAAATAAACTAAAGTACAAAAAAAACACTAAATTACAGAAAATAAAAAAATAATTACAAGAATTTTAAACTAATTACACCTAATCTAATTCCCCTAATAAAATAAAAAAGCCCCCCAAAATAATAAAATTCCTTACCCTATACTAAATTACAAATAGCCCTTAAAAGGGCTTTTTGCGGGGCAGTGCCCCAAAATAATCAGCTCTTTTACCTGTAAAAAAAAAATACAATACCCCCCACATTAAAACCCACCACCCACACACCCAACCCTACTCTAAAACCCACCCAATCCCCCCTTAATAAAACCTAACACTACCCCCTTGAAGACCACTCTACCTTGAGCCGTCTTCACCCAGCTGGGCACAAGTGGTCCTCCAGAGGGGCAGAAGTCTTCATCCGATCCGGGCAGAAGAGGACCTCCAGACGGGCAGAAGGCTTCATCCAGGTGGCATCTTCTATCTTCATCCATCCGGAGCGGAGCGGGTCCATTTTCAAGCCAGCCGACGCGGAGCATCCTCTTCTTTCGACGACTCCCAACGAATGAAGGTTCCTTTAAATGACGTCATCCAAGATGGCGTCCCATCATTGGTGAAAATTTGGATACTCGCTAACAGAGCTGAACATCTCATTGGCCCGGGGAAATGTATGTCTTTTAACAGCCTCCTGGCTGCAATACCATTTCTGAACCATACGTGGCAGCATTGTTAAACAGTTTCATTACCAAATATAACTACAGAAAATATATATTTCTATCAAATGTCTATTTTTATACATTCATAATTTCCTAGTTTTAATAAACTATCGGCTAGATTACGAGTCTTGCGTTAGCCTTAAAAAGCATGTTAAGAGGTCCTAAGGCTGCTTTTTAACGCCCGCTGGTATTACGAGTCAGGCAGGAAAGGGTATACCCCTCACTTTTTTTCCGCGATTTTAGCATACCGCAAATCCCCTTACGTCAATTGCGTATCCTATCTTTTTAATGGGATTTGCCTAACGCCGGTATTACAATCACCTTAAAAATTGAGCGGTAGACCCTCTCCTGTCTAGACTCCTATCGCATATAAAAGTCAGTAGTTAAGAGTTTTATGGGCTAACCCCGTAACATAAAGCTCTTAACTAAAGTGCTACAAAGTACACTAACACCCATAAACTACCTATTAACCCCTAAACCGAGCCCCCCCCCCAAATCGCAAACACTATAATAAAATTATTTAACCCCTAATCTGCCGACTGGACATCGCCGCCACTTTAATAAATTTATTAACCCCTAAACCGCAGCACTCCCGCCTCACAAACACTAGTTAAATTAAATTAACCATTAATTTCCGGTCCCTAACATCGTCGACACCTACCTACAATTATTAACCCCTAATCTGCCGCCCACAACGTCGCCGCTACTATATTAAATGTATTAACCCCTAAACCTAAGTCTAACCCTAAGTCTAATACCCCCTAACTTAAATATTATTTAAATAAAACGAAATAAATTTACTACTATTAAATAAATGAATCCTATTTAAAACTAAATACTTACCTATAAAATAAACCCTAAGCTAGCTACAATATAACTAATAGTTACATTGTAGCTAGCTTAGGATTTATTTTTATTTTTCAGGCAACTTTGCATTTATTTTAACTAGGTACAATAGCTATTAAATAGTTATTAACTATTTAATAACTTCCTAGTTAAAATAAGTACAAATTTACCTGTAAAATAAATCCTAACCTAAATTACAATTACACCTAACACTACACTATCATTAAACTAATTACCTAAACTACCTACAATTAATTACAATTCAATTAAATAAATTACGGAAAAAAAACACTAAATTACAGTAAATAAAAAAAGAATTAAAAGAATTTTAAACTAATTACACCTAATCTAATCCCCCTAATAAAATAAAAAAGCCCCCCAAAATAATAAAATTCCCATACCCTATGCTAAATTACAAATAGCCCTTAAAAGGGCCTTTTGCTGGGCATTGCCCCAAAGTAATCAGCTCTTTCACCTGAAAAAAAAATACAATACCCCCCCCAACATTAAAACCCACCACCCACATACCCAACCCTACTCTAAAACCCACCCAATCCCTCCTTAAAAAAACCTAACACTAACCCCCTGAAGATCACCCTACCTTGAGATGATCCAGAGAGGCGGAAGTCTTCATCCGATCCGGACAGAAGAGGTCCTCCAAGCAGCAGAAGTCTTCATCCAGGCGGCATCTTCTATCTTCATCCTTCCGGAGCAGGTCCATCTTCAAGACATCCGACGTGGAGCATCCTCTTCATCCGATGGCCGACGACTGAATGACTGGTCCTTTAAGTGATGTCATCCAAGATGGCGTCCCTTGAATTCCGATTGGCTGATAGAATCCTATCAGCCAATCGGAATTAAGGTAGGAAAAATTCTATTGGCTGATGCAATCAGCCAATAGAATTGAGCTTGCATTCTATTGGCTGATTGGAACAGCCAATAGAATGCAAGCTCAATCTTATTGGCTGATTGGATCAGCCAATCGGATTGAACTTCAATCCTATTGGCTGATTGCATCAGCCAATAGGATTTTTCCTACCTTAATTCCGATTGGCTGATAGGATTCTATCAGCCAATCGGAATTCAAGGAATGCCATCTTGGATGACGTCATTTAAAGGACCAGTCATTCAGTCGTCGGCCGTCGGATGAAGAGGATGCTCCACGTCGGATGTCTTGAAGATGGACCTGCTCCGCTCTGGAAGAATGAAGATAGAAGATGCCACCTGGATGAAGCCTTCTGCCGGTCTGGATGTCCTCTTCTGGCCAGATAGGATGAAGACTTCGGACCCTCTGGAGGACCACTTGTGCCCGGCTGGGTGAAGACGGCTCAAGGTAGGGTGATCTTCAAGGGGGTAGTGTTAGGATTTTTAAGGGGGGATTGGGTGGGTTTTAGAGTAGGGTTGGGTGTGTGAGTGGTGGGTTTTAATGTGGGGGGGGTATTGTATTTTTTTTTACAGGTGAAAGAGCTGATTACTTTGGGGCAATGCCCCGCAAAAGGCCCTTTAAAGGGCTTTTTGTAATTTAGTATAGGGTAGGGAATTTTATTATTTTGGGGGGCTTTTTTATTTTATTAGGGGGATTAGATTAGGTGTAATTAGCTTTACATTCTTGTAATTCTTTTTTTTCTGTAATTTAGTGTTTGTTTGTTTTTCGTAATTTAGTTTATTTAATTTAATTGTAATTAATTGTAGGTAGTTTAGGTAATTAATGAGAGTGTAGTGTTAGGTGTAATTGTAACTTAGGTTAGGGTTTATTTTACAGGTAATTTTGTACTTATTTTAGCTAGGAAGTTATTAAATAGTTAATAACTATTTATTAACTATTGTACCTAGTTAAAATAAATACAAAGTTGCCTGTAAAATAAATATAAATCCTAAAATAGCTACAATGTAACTATAAGTTATATTGTAGCTAGCTTAGGGTTTATTTTATCGGTAAGTATTTAGTTTTAAATAGGATTAATTTATTTAATTATGTTAAATTTATTTTGTTTAATTTAAATTATATTTAAGTTAGGGGGGTTAGACTTAGGGTTAGACTTAGGTTTAGGGGTTAATAACTTTATTATAGTGGCGGCGACGTTGGCGGCGGCAGATTAGGGGTTAATAAATTTAATATAGTTGTGGCGACGTTGGTGGGGCAGATTAGGGGTTAATAAATATAATGTAGGTGTCAGCGATGTTGGGGGCAGTAGATTAGGGGTTCATAAGTATAATGTAGGTGGAGGTGGTGTCCGAAGCGGCAGATTAGGGGTTAATAATATAATGCAGGTGGCAACGATGTCGGGGGAGGCAGATTAGGGGTTAATAAGTGTAAGATTAGGGGTGTTTAGACTCGGGGTTCATGTTAGGGTGTTAGGTGCAGACATAACTTTCATTTCCCCATGGGGCTGCGTTAGGAGCTGAACGCTGATTTTTTGCAGGTGTTAGGTTTTTTCCAGCCAGCTCAGCCCCATTGTTTCCTATGGGGAAATCGTGCACGAGCACGTTTTGCCAGCTTACCGCTACCATAAGCAGCGCTGGTATTGAGGTGAGATGTGGAGCTAAATTTTGGCTCAACGCTCACTTTTCTGAGGCTAACGCCTGCTTGCAGAAAACTCGTAATACCAGCGTTGTCTTAAGGGAGCGGTAAGAAAAAAAGGAGCGTTAGCACTGCACGGCCTTACCGATAAAAACTCGTAATCTGGCCGTATATGTTCTATACATGGCCAATTTAATCTGACTGAGCACATAATTATAAGTCCAAACATAAGTATTTCCCCTATAATATTTTAGAAGATACATTTAAAAGTCACATTTTTATGAAAGGACTTAAAAGGATTTTGAAACTTTCAGCATTCCTAGTATCATCTGATATCATACATGTAATTTGAAATGAACTCTGTAGTTAATTAGATAGATATTTTTCATGTCTGATCTTATTCCATTTACTATAAATATTGTATACTTGTGGATATCACTTTAATATTCAGTGTATGGACTTGTGTTTATGGACAATATTCATAGGACATTTTGATGGTTTATGAAAGGACTTAAAAGGATTTTGAAACTTTCAGCATTCCTAGTATCATCTGATATCATACATGTAATTTGAAATGAACTCTGTAGTTAATTAGATAGATATTTTCCATGTCTGATCTTATTCCATTTACTATAAATATTGTATACTTGTGGATATCACTTTAATATTCAGTGTATGGACTTGTGTTTATGGACAATATTCATAGGACATCTTGATGGTTTAATACATGTCTGAAAAACAAAGAAGATGGTATTATTTTGAGAATGGGCAAAACATTTCAAATTCATCAATGCATCTATTTATTTTTAATTAACTATATCCAACACAGTATGTAAAATGTGATGTATCTCCTAGACCATTATATATATTATTCAGGCAGCCTGCAGTACACATTAATTTATCTAAGAACTATATAGATAATTTGTCTAAACTTTAAATCTTCAAAATTCTTATGCTTTCAAAAATACATAGGTTAAGATATTTTAAAATCTTAACTCTTAGGCTTTTAACTCCCCATATTACCCTTCTTAGACATTGACAATCTTCTAGGTTCATATATATATATTATTTATGTAATCTGAGTTTTATAACTATATGAATTTAAACACAAATAATTTCATATGACTCATAGCCTTCCATATGTTGAGCTCTGAGCTAGCAATTTTCCCAGACGAGAATGTGTTTTGGACCTTCAAAGGAAGACCTAGTGAATCATCATGTTCATTATCACATGTATCTGATAACTTACCATATCCTGGGATTCTGCTAGCTTATCTGATACAGTAAAGAATTGTGTCTCTGTCACCCCAGGGGGCATCCTGAACTAAGTAAGAATCAGGGCAATTGTTTTATTTGAGTTATTTAGAAATAAATCAAAGCATAATCTGCATAGTGAGTGGGGAGAGGGGTCTAGGCTGAAAGTTTTGATTTATAATTTCTGCTGTGACTATAGCCAAATCAATTAATATCAAGTAGATATTAGTTCAATTTAATTATTAAACTATGTGATACATATGTAGTTTATCCAATGCCACTCAGCAATACCTCAACACAGAGGAGAACTTTCCTGAAGCATATCAGTCTGATCCAGCCTTTACAGGTCAGTCTAGCCCTGAAATACCAGGCAACCCTCCTCTGAACAAGGACCAAGGGTCATAGCAACCTCAGACTATAATTTCAGTCTTATTTGTGCCTCATCAGTGAGGTGCAGCCATATTACTCTAGGCCACTGGTTTTTAAACCTCTCTTCAGGCCTCCCTAACAGGCCACATTTTGAGGTTATCTGAACTTGAGCACAGGTGAAATAATCAGCTGATTAGTAAACATGGTTATTTAACCTGCTCTCATCCAAGGTAATCCAGAACACCTAGACTGTTGGGGAGGTTTGAGGACAGGTTTGAAAACCAGTGCTCTTGGCACACATACACATATACATATACTGTACACACACACACATTTTCAGTGTTTTTTTTAGATTTAATTTTTTTTTATTTATTCATAAATTTACTTTTTTTAAATTAAATAATGTAGAATACCTCCAAACATATATGTGCTATGTTGTTTTATGTAAATTGAAGCTATATGATTTATTTTATATTTAAATTAATTTACATTTTAAATTAATACAACAATTACAAAAAGCAGTTTCTGTTACAAAATAATAACCACTTTATTTCTGATCTAACCAATTAGATACTAATGATGAGGGGACCTGTCAAGAGGTTGTTCTTAATCTGCAATCATTCGAGGAAATTGAGGCTTAGGATACACCGGATCTATTGGAGTCAGAGCAAGCTTATATGATACCCTGTGGTACAACATTCCTCCATTCCCAATTCACCATCACCACCCATAAAGCACAGCAACCAGTGGAAAAACAGATTGCCCCTATAGAGGCTGCCCAGAGAGCCCAAGTTGATTGTGGAAGGCTTACACGTTCAGGAGAGTACAGAGTTGACCAAAGGTGGTCAGAAAACCAAAGAGGACAGATTGCATCTTGAGAGGGAATTAGTTTAGAAAGGCAATGGGGCCCATTTATCAAGCTCCGAATGGGGGCCCGTGTTTCTGGCTAGTCTTCAGACTCGCCAGAAACAGCAGTTATGAAGCAGCGGTCTAAAGACGGCCGCTCCATAACCCTGTCCGTCTGCCCGGAGCAGGCGGACAGGAATCAACAGAAATCAACCCGATTGAGTATGATCAGGTTGAATGACACCTCCCTTCTTGGTGGCCCATTGGCCGCGAGTCTGCAGGGGTGGCGTTGCTGCTGGTGCAATGCTGAATACAGAGAGCATATTGCTCTCCGCATTCAGCAAGGTCTTGGGGACCTGATCCGCACTGTCGGATCAGGTCGCAAGACCTTTGATAAATAGGCCCCAATGTCTTGATTTTGAAATGCAAAGACAATTGAATAATCACATGCAGATTGCTGAGGGTTTGGATATTGTAAGGCACAGTATTAAGAGTATTAAGACCATGATCTATCTGGACAGGGACTTAAGTAGGGTGCATGAAAGATCACCTGAATATAAGGGGCCCAGAGTTGAATAATGTTATTCTGTATTTTGTTAAAACTTATGTTATGTGCTGTAATTGTATTTAATCATTAAACTTTGCAATTGTTATATTCATTTTTTTGAGATAACAACATAAAATTTAAAAAAAAAAGTTTTTTATAGTGGTTATTGATTTTTATTTTGAATTTATTCACAATTATGTTTTTTATAATGAAAGTAGAAATAACAAGTGAACAAACACATTTTCAAAATATAACATTTTAGGATTATGTATTTTTTTAAATGACTGTACATATTTATCCAGTTTTTCTGAAATACAAATTAACTTTTGGTCTTCAAAAAACTTTTTTTTTTTTTTAAATGATGGGTTTTCCCAGTTGCACTTAGAAAATAATATATACTTAAAAAAATTCCCTTAACATATTTTTCTAATAGTTCCTCCACTTGAGCAATCATAACTGATAAAGTTTTTCTAATATTTATAATGACACCATGTATATTGGTGCTTGGTGATGAGGTAGCAGTATTCTCTGGACATATGTGTGATATGAAATTGAGAAATAATGAAGATATGAGTCTACTGTAATAAATTATTTTTAAATTATACAAAAAAAATTACTTTAGTTTACTTGGGTCCATGGATTGTTCTTTGCTATCAAGGGAATGACACACTGTTCAAATGTACCTGGTCTAGATTAAAAGTTATTTTAAAAATTTAGTAAAATACATTTTTTAAATTATTTTTATCTCTTTGTTCACCTGCTATTGCACTACTAGGCATGTAAGTCCTTACAGTTCAAATATGACTGGTCTTTTTCAAAAAAAGATTAAAAATAATTGTAATCAAAATTTTAAATTTGTATGTACTTTTGAAAAATATCTCAACAATTTTTTTTTATCTTGCCTGGGTATTATATTTAACACCTTAAAGGGATAGGAAACCCACACATTTTCTATAATTTGGATAGAACATACAATTTTAAACAACTTTCCAATTTACTTCTATTATCAAATGTGCTTCATTCTCTTGTATCCTTTGCTGAAGGAACAGCATTCAACTACTGCCAGCTAGATGAACACATCTAGTTAGCCAATCAAAAGGTGCGTGAAGGCACTAGTCAGCAGATAGCTCCCATTTGAAAATGAAAAAGTAAAAATAGAAGTGAATAGAATGTACTCATTAACTTTTTGAAAAAAGCTTTGCTGAGGTTTTGCATAAAGGAAACATCTATGGCTTCATCTTTGTGGTTCCTGCTCATTTCTACCTCACAGGCTCATATTATGGCACGTCTTGCCCCTGTATTCCAACACTTTCAGCTCCACTAATGCACAACACACTGTCCATTGAACTTATACAAAGCAGGGTTAAAGCATCCGTGGCTACAAGATCCCTAAAATAATAGACATCAAGACAGAAGCATGCTAGGATGATGCAATTTGCCCCTCACACAGAGGGCAGCACCGGGGCATTGTCAGATCCTTTACGAGCGCACGTTAAATAACCAGCCATTACAAGTGACTGGTTAATGCTACCATGAGCTTGTGGTAGCACTTTGCGATAAACTAAATTAACCAGAGGTCAGACCTCTGGTTAAATCAAAAAATGTCCCCCAATTGCCCCCTCCCCCAAATAATGTGTACAGATCCTTTATTAATAAAAAAAAAATTAGCAACTTTTTTTTAAATTTATAATAACTGCACTAAGTAGTTATAAGGGGTTAAAGTGAGGGGATGTGGGGTGTTAGAAAAACAAAATGCACTGAAAAGTGCCTTTACATATCGGTCTATGGGAAATGTGTTTTACACTGCAAATATATATGTATATTCTTTTATACATATATATTTATGTGTAAATATGTGTAAATGCACATAAACACAAAAATACATATGTATCAATTCATATATATATATTAAATTTGTTGAGACTTAACCCCTGCTCTGCGCTAGGTTCTTTGTCGTGTTTGACGGCATCAGAACGAGGCTCCCATTGGAGCCTATGGAAGCACGCTCTCGTGAGTGCAAAGCTTCCAGGCAATGCACTTAACTTGTAATAGCAGCGCACATTTGTGTGTGCCGGTATTACTGAGTGGAGCGTAAATATCACACCCGCAAAAGCGCAATTTTGCGCTCTACTCGTAATCTAGGCCTGTGTCAATTAACACTGGGCAAGGGTTCAGAAGTTTACACTACAATATAAAATTGATGCTTATTTTTAACAATGAAATTGATTTAAAAATTTTTTTACAGTCAACAAAATAAAAATGTCTTACCTAAAAGCCATTCATTGAGACATCTCACCATCCACAAACTTCCGGTACAAGCTTGATTGCCTGACAATATAGGAATTGTGCCACTATCTGCAAAATTCTACTGGACATTGAATATTCTCCTTATTGGGTCATATACCATCTATACATTAAGGGAGTGATAATATTTTCTATTATATTACATCTCCTCTTTTTCACAGAACAGTTTAACAGCAACTGGGTACAGTCGATGGCATCCAGAACATTAGGAACACCAGCTAGCTGACTGGTTGCCATTCCTCTTGTGTTCTAAATGTCCATGAAAACAATGACTGAAGTAAAACCGGCCTTAGGTGACAAGATAGTGTTTGCTGACTCATTCCTACTACAATGCTGGACAAGGACTGAAATGACCTGGTGGGAAAAAAAGTGAATACAACGAAAGGATATAACAACCTTTAGAGATGCGCTAAAAATAAAACAGAAAATTCCCTATAGGCAAACAACAGTCCTGAATATGTGATTTCCAGATCCGAAGATGTGGCAGCACTCCCTACAAAAATGGATCACAGTACAAGTCCTGAAAAACAGAAAGGAGGTGCCTAATGGTGTGATATTGTCAGTTGTATAAACATACAGGAGGACAGACAAATTGGAATTCACAAGAGCGTTGGCACACACAATGCTATCGTAAGCAGGCCTTGGCCTCTGAGCCACCTGGCAGACTCACTCCCAGAATCACACAGCCGATCACGAGGTGAGACGTCCACCAATCAGAGCGAACATCGCCAGCTGCATCAGAAGGAATGTGAAAGGGAATCTGCCATTGCCAATCAGTCAGTCCAGATTTTGAGGTGTGTGGCGTCCGGAGGATACACCCGATCAAATACTCAGAATAAAGCAGGAATGTGTATAAAAGCTTTAATAAAAACAGTTTAAAAGCCAGCAACGCGTTTCTCGGCTCATACGCCGTTTCATCAGGCTGTTACTACTACTTAACCCACGCTCTATTTAAAACCCCATCAGCCAATTATGAACAAGCTTGACTAGACGCCCCTTTTGGGTGCCCCGCCTCTGGCATGATATATATACTTTAAACTCATAGAGATACAAAGCAAACATACAGATTTGTGACATGTTACAGATAGAAAATACAAAATCTTCAGCTAAATGAAGCAAATACAAAAGTGGAAATCAGCGTTAATATCAGATGACATTCGTAGATAGCTATGTATGAATGTTTCATCCTATCAATGAATTCTTCTAGATAGTATGTCTAAAAACTAGGGTTTGCAAATACACTTTTATAGATAGTGATCAAGTGCATTTATAAAGTACCCCCAAAATAGTGTGTCATAGCACTTCATATGAGATCTCTTGAAATCACACATCAAAAAATATGATATAGACACTAACCACATTCAAAAAGCAACACGGACAAGCTTTAACATAAAATCACAATTGCTCTCATATGTTAAAGTGTTCTCTATAGCTATAATGACAATTTCCTACATCACTACACTAATCCTAAAGCCTAGTGTGAGTATCTCAAATGGCTCGTGGATACAGATCTACCAATGTTACTAGCGGGTATACAAAAAATACATTAATAAATAACCAATAATCATGTATAGGGTAACCCATGTTAGTCAAGGACCATCATGACATGTGATGTGCTATAGCAGAGTGTTGAGTGGTTTGATAGAGATATTGTCAGAGTCTATACCTTTTAGGACCCAGCAGCTCTCAGCTACCTACACCTGCCTAGCTAATAAAACACCTGGCCTCACAGCGCTCGGCGCTTAGTATTTTGTTTGTAGCATGCAAGCTACTGTTTCCTGAGCCCTTACCTATTGTGGATTACAAATACAGAAAACCTAAAGTTATTCTGTTCATACTTGTACTCTTCTTAAATACCACCAGAACCTGACTGCTTAAAAAACCTAATTGTGTTTTGTTATAACCAGGCGCTGGCAACATCTTCCTGTGTCATCCACAGCCGCGGCTGCTTCCTCTCATCACCTACCGCAATCTCCGGACTGCTGTCAGCTGCATTCCTAGTTCTGACCTTCCACGCTGCGCAGCGCTACACCGGAATCAAGTCACTGACAAGAGAGACACCGGAACGGCTATAGCAGTAGCGTGATACTTCGGTCACGCTCAGAGTCTATTTTCCTTTTCAGCGTGTGTGCGCCAGCAGCTCCTTGCCTGCAGGATAATCCCCTCAGAACACACGCTGTAAGACAAACCTAGACCTTCCTCCTACCATACATTCAGCACAAGGAGATTCAAGATTTAAAGTAAGACCGTTACTTAATTATTATTTAGCAATTGGAGATAAAGTAAGACTGTTACTTAACTATCATATAGTATTTGGAGTTAAAGTGGACTGTTACTAAATTGCCTTTGAACTCTTGGTGATTCCTGCAATATTTGAGTATTGTGATTGGAATAGTTTATTGCTTCTGCTGATCTCAACACAACATGTCATTACAACTCTAGTGAGTGATTCTAGGAAGCATATAACCTATACATTTCTCCTAACAGGATTTACTGCTGCCTATCTGTGAACTTATTAATTTGAGACCAGACATTGCACCTCTGTTCTAACTTGAACTTTAACACGAGACTAAAATTCACTCCTTCGCTTTTTATAGCACATGTTCAGTAGTGCTATATGCAAAGGGTTGAAACAACTACCTACTACCATAACTCACTAATTTACATCAGGTATTCTGCAGTTGTGCTCCAATACTAATCATCAAATTCTCGCTCCCTGAAAGTAGCAGTGAGAGTCATTACATAATACTAAGCCATCCTATGGAGCCAGCAGATTTACCCCAGGTCGTCTATAACCTCACACAGAGGGTAGACCAGATCGCACAAGCAGTCAGAGACCTGCAGGTAGAAAATAAATCTCTATGTGACATTATAAAGGAGTCTATTGCCTTAAAGGCAACACATGACACACTACCTGAACCTCAGGTCTCTTTGCCAGAACCATTTACTGGAAACAGAAAATTATACAAACAGTTTAAAAATGCCTGCCATCTCCTGTTTAGCCTCAGGCCACGCAGTTATCCAACTGACAGAATTAAAGTCCTCTCAGTGGTTTCATTTCTACTTGGGGAACCGAGAGGCTGGGCCGACAATCTCTATGAACACCAAGACCCCATATTGTCCTCTTTGTCATCATTCTTTGACAATATGGATGAGTTATATTTGGACAAGGATGTTCAATTGACAGCAGAATCTATGATGAGAGAGCTGAAACAAGGAAAGAGGCCTGTAGAGGACTATATCTCAGAGTTTAAACTATACGCCTCTGACTCCTTGTGGAGTCCGGTAGCTCTTCGAAATCAATTCAGAATAGGTTTAGCTGAATCCCTAAAGGATGAATTGGCGCGCATAGAGATGCCACCCACATTGGAGGCTTTGATGAGGGTTACTACCCACATTGATAGAAGACTCCGTGAGCGGAGACAAACGACTATATTAGTCGTAGTAGATATGTTTACGAAAATGGGACATTTCATCCCGTTCCACAAGTTGCCTACCGCAGCTGAGACTGCTAACCTGTTCTTGCTTCATATCGTAAAACTTCACAGAACTCCTTCTAGGATAATCACGGACAGGGGCACCCAATTCACATCACGGTTTTGGACTAAGCTATGCTCCTTATTGAAGATCACCCATAGCTATACCACCTCTTTCCATCCACAGACGAATGGCCAAACCGAGCGGTTGAATCAATGGCTTGAGGAATACTTAAGATGTTATTGTAATCAACAACAAGACGATTGGGTCAACTACTTGCCCATGGCGGAATATGCCTACAACAATCTAAAGAATTAATCTACTAACCTGTCTCCCTTCTATGCCTCTTATGGTTACCATCCCACCTTTCATGTCAATCCTGAAGCCTCTTCTGCGTCTCCACAACTTGAAGATTATAGCCGAAACCTTATCACGGCATTTGCTAATATTACCATGAATATCCAGAAGGCACAAGAGAACCAGAAACATTATTACGACCTCCGTAGAAGAACACCCCCGAAGTATGCCATAGGTGACAAAGTTTGGCTTTCGACAAAGAATTTACGCTTACAAGTGCCTTACAAAAAGTTGGCTTCTCGTTTCATTGGACCTTTTTATGTCATTCGAATCATAAATGAAAATGCAGTGACCTTGGAACTACCTCCTACTATAAAAGTCCACCCGACTTTCCATGTCTCTTTGCTCAAGCCTTACAGACCCACTCGAGACACTGACCTCGTTCTACCGCCTTCTCTACCTTTGGTGGACACTGAGTCCTATGAAGTTCATTCGGTTTTGGATTCCAGATTCCGGGGTTCGGTGTTGGAATATCTGATACATTGGAAGGATTACCCGCCGGAGGATGACACCTGGGAACCGGCTTCCAATTTGAATGCTCCCCGGCTGGTGTCTCTGTACCATCGGAGGCATCCGGATCGTCCTGCACCCCGAGCTGTGGAACAGCTCGCTTGAGGAGGGGGGTGATGTCAGAGTCTATACCTTTTAGGACCCAGCAGCTCTCAGCTACCTACACCTGCCTAGCTAATAAAACACCTGGCCTCACAGCGCTCGGTGCTTAGTATTTTGTTTGTAGCATGCAAGCTACTGTTTCCTGAGCCCTTACCTATTGTGGATTACAAATACAGAAAACCTAAAGTTATTCTGTTCATACTTGTACTCTTCTTAAATACCACCAGAACCTGACTGCTTAAAAAACCTAATTGTGTTTTGTTATAACCAGGCGCTGGCAACATCTTCCTGTGTCATCCACAGCCGCGGCTGCTTCCTCTCATCACCTACCGCAATCTCCGGACTGCTGTCAGCTGCATTCCTAGTTCTGACCTTCCACGCTGCGCAGCGCTACACCGGAATCAAGTCACTGACAAGAGAGACACCGGAACGGCTATAGCAGTAGCGTGATACTTCGGTCACGCTCAGAGTCTATTTTCCTTTTCAGCGTGTGTGCGCCAGCAGCTCCTTGCCTGCAGGATAATCCCCTCAGAACACACGCTGTAAGACAAACCTAGACCTTCCTCCTACCATATATTCAGCACAAGGAGATTCAAGATTTAAAGTAAGACCGTTACTTAATTATTATTTAGCAATTGGAGATAAAGTAAGACTGTTACTTAACTATCATATAGCATTTGGAGTTAAAGTGGACTGTTACTAAATTGCCTTTGAACTCTTGGTGATTCCTGCAATATTTGAGTACTGTGATTGGAATAGTTTATTGCTTCTGCTGATCTCAACACAACATGTCATTACAACTCTAGTGAGTGATTCTGAGAAGCATATAACCTATACATTTCTCCTAACAGGATTTACTGCTGCCTATCTGTGAACTTATTAATTTGAGACCAGACATTGCACCTCTGTTCTAACTTGAACTTTAACACGAGACTAAAATTCACTCCTTCGCTTTTTATAGCACATGTTCAGTAGTGCTATATGCAAAGGGTTGAAACAACTACCCACTACCATAACTCACTAATTTACATCAGGTATTCTGCAGTTGTGCTCCAATACTAATCATCAAATTCTCGCTCCCTGAAAGTAGCAGTGAGAGTCATTACAGATATAAACTAAATATATACTCAAGAAGTTTATCATAGTAATGAAAAAGGATGTGATAAGTGTACAACTATATGTATTTTACCATAGATGGGTGTCTAATGATAAAATCACAAACATATCGATACTAATGATACAAATGATAATGTACAAAGTGTAATGTTTGGATAGAATAAGTTATGTTTACTGAAATTTAAAACTATATCCAATTGGTTCCAGTGTTAAAATAATATGTGAAAAAATATATATATGGGTTTGGCGAATGGAAAAAAGTGCAGTTTAAACATTCTTGATATGGTCTGTGTCCATGACGTTAAAGACTCCAGAGCTTCAGTTAGCTCATTGTACAGTGCCAGGATGGACTCTCTATCCAGCCAAAACCACTTGACAATCTCACAGTCTGTTACACTCCCATGCCTATGTATGGGGAGAAAGACCCTGGGCACTCTTCTTTGTATTCTAAAGGGGATGACAATGCTTGCGGACATTAAAATGAGATTCCCTTTGAATCATCAGTTGATGGTTTGATAAATGATGCCCATTCAATACATTACAGACTTTCAGAGGATATACAAAACAATGCAAATATTGCTAACAATCACCAAGATTACAAGTTTTGTGCTATAGAGGGTGCGAAACGAATGCAACAAAAGTTACGAGTTTTTGAAAAGCCAGCTTGTTCATATGATATGGTTGAGTTGAGCTCCATACTGCATAAAATACAAGCGCTGCTTTGACGTGCTCATGCACGCTTTCCCCATAGACATCAATGGGGAGAGAGTGTTAGAAAAAAAACTAACACATGCGATCGCGGAATGAAAAGCTCTGTAACGCAGCCATGTTGATGTCTATGGGTGGAAAAAAAGTTATGTTTAAACCTAACATCCTAACATAAACCCCAGGTCTAAACACCCCTAATCCGCTGCCCCCACAATTGCCGACACCTACACCTATTTCGCCACCGAAATAAATCTATTAACCCCTAATCTGCCGCTCCCAATATCGCTGCCACTTTAATAAAGTTATTAACCCTTATTCCCCCACACCCCAACATCGCCCACACTATAATAAAGATATTAACCCCTATTCCTCCGCTCCCCGACATCGCCGCCACTAAATAAAGTTATTAACCCCTAAACCTCTGGCCTCCCATATCACTACCACTAAATAAACCTATTAACCCCTAAACCACCAGCCCCCCACATCGCAACAACCTACATTAAACTATATTAACCCCTAAACCTAACTGTAACCCTAATCCTAAACCTAACACCCCCTAACTTTAACATAATTAAAATAGACCTAAATTAAAGTTACAATTATTAACTAAATAATACCTATTTAAAACTAAAAACAAACTTACATTTGAAATAAAACCTAAGCTAGCTACAATATAACTAATAGTTATATTGTAGCTAGCATAGGTTTTATTTTAATTTAATAGGTAAGCTTGTATTTATTTTAACTAGCTAGACTAGTTAGTAAATAGTTATTAACTATTTACTAAGTACCTAGTTAAAATAAATACAAACTTACCTGCAAAATAAGTTAAAAAAAAGTAAAACCTAAGCTGCCTTACACTAAAACCTAACATTACAAAAAAAACAGCTAACATTACAAAAAATAAAAAACACTAAAATTACAAAAAATAAAAAAACTACCATTACAATAAAATATCAATTGAAATTATCCAAAACAATAAAAAATTACCCTGTTTTAAAAAAAAAACACCCCAAAATAAAAAAACCTAATCTATAATAAAATTCCAAGGGCCCTTAAAAGGGCCTTTTGTAGGGCCTTTCCTTTTGTAGGTCATTGCCCTAAAGAAATCAGCTCTTTTGCTACAAAAGAAAAACAAACAACTCCTAACAGTATACAAAGCCCCCCCCCCCCAAACGGACAAAATAAAATTAAATTAAACCTAATCTACCCCTTGCCCTGAAAAGGGCATTTGTATTGGTATTGTCCTTAAAAGGACATTCAGTTTTTTTGCTGCCCATTACAAATAAAAAAATGGCTATTCTAAAAAAAAACACCCCAAAAAGAAAAAAAAAATACACAAAATAACAAACGAATTATTCAAAATGATAAAAATTATTCCTATTCTAATACCCCGTTTTAAAAAAAACACCCCCAAAAAAAGAACCCTAATTTATAATAAACTACCAATAGCCCTTAAAAGGGCCTTTTGTAGGGCATTGCCCTAAAGAAATCAGCTCTCTTTTTCGAACCAGCCAATAGGAATGAGAGCTGCTTAAATCCTATTGGTTGATTTGAACAGCCAATAGGATTTTAGCAGCTCTAATTCCTATTGGCTGATTTAAATCTTTCAGCCAATAGGAATACAATGGTACCCAAAGTTCAATTCAATCCAGCACAATAGGCAAACAGGTGTGCACGTACACAGGTTACTGCAAAAACCCTTAGCTAATACAAAAATCAAACAGACGACAGCAACACCTTGATATGCAGAAATCTTCTTTATTCCTTATATAGGAGCAGGTACAGATAACTATGTTTCGAATCACATACCCTTAGTCATGTCAATTACAAACGTGTATTACACCAACCTTAAATACCGTAACCAGGTGAACTGGCTCCTCCCCTTTAACTCTTTATAATATATTTCCTTCTGGTTTAAACCAGCTCCCCCTATTGGCAGAGGAGTAAAGCTTATATACAAAATAAGACAAAATACACAAATGTATATACAGATATGTAACAGGTTAGCCTATTACAAAATTCCTAAGAGGAAAATATATGAACATTTCTATACATTACAGGAATATACCCCAGTCAAAATCTCTGTTCATACCTTTTGGGTTTAAAGAGTCAAGGGTATAAATCCAGAATAATTATTTTCTTTTTAACAGCAATTCAATATCACCCCCTCTCCTGGGGACAGGGACCCAGTCTATAACTTGAAACCTTAACTGTGAAATATTGTGGCCTGCTTCTAAGAAGTGGCAGGCCACAGGGGCTTCTATGTCCTTTCTTCTAATGCCAGATTTGTGTTGCACCATTCTGTCTCTTACCCTTTGTGTTGTTTCACCGATGTAAATTTTGGCACATGGACACTTAATAAGGAACACTACAAAGGTGGCATTGCAAGCAAAGTAGCCCTTAATTTTAAACTTTTTGCCTGTTATAGGATGTGAAAAACTATCACCTTTAATGACACTATTGCAGCTAGAACAGCCAAGACATGGGAAAGTGCCTTTCTTTTGTGCAGTCAAATAGATAGTTGAGTCTCTCTTAAGACTACCCACATCAGCCCTAACTAACATATCCCTCAGATTGTATGGACGTGTATAAGCTGGCATTGGAGGATCTTGGAAAATCTTAATTTCTGGATGACAGTTCTTAATAATGTGCCAATGTCGCCTAATAATTTTCTGTACCTTAGGACTATTGGTGTTAAATTTAGAAACAAATATCATTTTTTCCTCCTTCCCCTTTCTTTCTTTAAGTTCAAGTGCCTTTTGTCGTGGGATCCTATTTACTTCTTCTATACTTTCCTTGATTAATTTCTCAGGGTAACCTCTTTGTATAAAACGTGTGCCTTCCTCATTAAGTCTAGTCTCTACTAATGTGGCATCTTTAACAATTCTCTTTACCCGTAAAAGTTGACTCCTAGGTAGAGATCTTTTTAGTGTAGGGGGATGGGCACTGGTATAATGTAGCATAGTGTTACGATCTGTTTCCTTACGATAAAGATTTGTAAGTAAAGAACCATTTTGTTTATAAACCTGTGTGTCCAAAAAGTTGACACTTTCCTCACTATATGTGAGTGTAAACTTTATATACCTAGAATTCAAATTTAAAATGTGTACAAATTCTTCAAGAGATCCAATGTTACCCCACCATATGCCAAAAATATAATAATTCATTCTCAAAAACTAAGTGTTCTTCATACCAATTCATGTATATATTGGCATATGTAGGGGCAACATTGGAACCCATAGCAGTACCTTGTCTTTGCCTATAGAACGTATCCTGAAACAAAAAGTAATTACAGCACAGAATGATTTCTAAAAGTTCTACTAAAAACTGTTGTTCTTGTAGGGTATATTTGTTACTAGCTGCCAGGACACTCTTAATCACATCCAACCCACTATTGTGAGTAATGGATGTGTAAAGACTGACCACATTGAAACTGTAGAGAATGCATTTTTCATAGTTCCCTGATAATTCATCTATTTTCTCCAGTATCTCTAATGTATGATGAGGACTGCACGACAAAAGGTCTTAGAACCTTATCCAAATATATTGAAATGTTAGAAAAAATTGACTCAGTTCCTGCTACAATGGGGCGACCTGGTGGTTGTGAAAGATTTTATGGACCGTAGGCAGGGTATAGAATACCGGAATAATATATTGTTCTTTTATAAGAAATTTTGTATCCTGATCTATTATACCATGCCTGAAGCAATTTTCCACAGTATTAATAATGGTTATCAATGGTTACCTCTTCGTTCCCTTCCGGGTTGGGTCCCTGGTCCAGCAGTAAACAGTTCCTGCTTGGTAGTCCTGTTCGTCTCTCAGAAATTTGGTACGTTTCTTTACTTCCATCTCTTTACGTAATTCAGAGATCTTATTGTTGACATCATTTAACTATTTATCGATATCCACTGTTTTTCCAGGTTTCTTTAGTGAGCTCTCCAGCTGCTTGATTTCCTCCCTCTGGGTCTCAATCGCTTTTTGCAAATATTCAACTGTGAGCACAATTATGTCCAATGAACACTTATTTAGTATTTGCTCAAATTTCGTGCAGTATTCCTTGTTATTTGCTAGCAATGTCAGTCTGGTATTCATCCTCAGACCCCTTGGGATTCTCTTTACCCTGTGATATTCAGCTAGGGTTGATGCATGTAACTCATAGGACATAGTTTTCCTTGATATCTTTTCATAGCTCTGCATGTTCATTTCTGTTTGTGCAGTTTTCAAGAAATCTCTTGTCCCCCTTACTAGGGTAGTTATTCTTGCTGCTTCTAGATCTGTATAACCAAATACCTTGGCTCCTAATGTGTCTTCTATTTCTTCCATAGCCCTTTGTGCATGGATAGCTGCAGTAAACTAATATGCAAAGTTCAATTTAATCCAGCACAATAGGCAAACAGGTGTGCACGTACACAGGTTACTGCAAAAACCCTTAAGTAATACAAAAATCAAACAGACTACAGCACCACCTTGATATGCAGAAATCTTCTTTATTCCTTATATAGGAGCAGGTACAGATGACTACGTTTCGGGTCACATACCCTTAGTCATGTCAATTACAAACGTGTATTACACCAACCTTAAATACCTTAACCAGGTGAACTGGCTCCTCCCCTTTAACTCTTTCTAATATATTTCCTTCTGGTTTAAACCAGCTCCCCCTATTGGCAGAGAACGGCTGTATTTATTATTAAAGAGCGCGGCTGATTTTTAAAGCTGTATTATTTGAGGCAAAAATAACATTTTCAGCCAGCAGGTCCTATTTGAGGCAAAAATACAATTTTCAGAGAATGGTGTTTTTTTTTGCTAGGCGACCACGTCACTTGGAATAAAATTAGAGGTAGCCCTTGCCTTACAAAAGTCTGCCCACCCCTGCTTTACTACATAGAAATTTGCACAACAACTACCTGAAAAGTTCTGAAATGTTGCTCTTTTATATCATTGCGCACTATAGGGAGATATTTTTCATAGGTTTTCAGTCATTCTAAAATTAATAGAGTATGTTGCTTTGCTAAAGAAAGATTATTTAGCCTTTCAGTTACCATTTGGGCACATACTGCAGGGGCAAAACTACCATCGGTGCAGTAGGTTTAGTGTGGATGGGGGCAGATAGCAGCCAGTCTATACAACAGGTGTGTGTAGAATGTGTACAATATGAAAATAGGGGGCCTTTTATAAGTGCAGCTTGCAGTTTCATCATTCTATCTATCTATCTATCTATCCTCAAAATTAGTATACAGAGCAGCATTTATATTATTACTATCACTTACTACTGAGTTACCTTAGGTGGGCCACAAAATCATTTTGTACCAGGGCCCTCTGTTGAGTAGGTCTGCTACTGGCATACTGAATGATTAAGAGGAGTAAGAATACCTTAAAAGATGTTGGCTGTAATATTTGTCTTTTTGAAACTTTTATAAACTTTGTGGCCAGTCTAAATAAATCTATTGCAAATGAAGGTGTAGTTATAATCCAAAATATGTTTGCATAATATAAAACTTAAGCAAAAAATATACATATATTATATTTGCATAGCATCAGAAGAACAATAAGTAATTCTTCATCTCAATTTAGACGCTATGAAAAGTTTTGTATTAGCTAAACTATTCAATGACCTTTACAAGAAGATGAGGAAAAGGTTTTTACTTTATCCCCATGTTCCCAGCCAGACATTTCCATAAAAACAGATGTATTCCACATGCTATAAATCTTTCTGATTCCCAGTGCCTCTGCAATAATGACAGTGACCTTAAATGGATAATGGAAAAGGGGGTAAGGTTGTCATTATGAGAAAAGCTTCCATCTACAGAAATATGACATATTTTAATAAAAAATGGGTAATACAAAGAGTATAAAAAGTAAAAATCACTCAGGGATTTCATCTTTAAAAGGCGAAACCTTGTAAAGCATTTCTTCTAGAGTTATATGCATGAAATTGGAGTGACATTGCAATATTATTTGTTTATTGGCTTTTTACATTATGTCATAACATTTCGTAGTGTGATGTCTTATGAATTGACTTTAAGGTAGATATACATTAGTTATAATGGCAATTTTAGAGTAAGACATACAGGAGCCGGTACCGTCATTTATTGGACAAAGAGGCTTTGAATTGATCAGGTTTATGTTCAATAGCTTTATTGTGACAACAGTGTTCTTATGGTTTATTTATTATTCTTGACAAAATAGTTGTAATGGATAAGCATTTATTCAAAAATGTCAACTCAGATTGAAATACATCGAAAAAGAATTACAAAGAAAAAAATATTTTGGTCAAGTAAATAAGGCTAAATTGTTTTGTTTTTCAACAAGTACTGTATATATATTTAACCTCTTAAAGACATATGACGGAATTTTTCCGTCATAAAACAATTGAGCAAACTGAAAGCTGTGTCCTTAAAGGGTTAAAGGGACAGTCTACATCAAAAGTGTTATTGTTTAAGAAGATAGTTAATGCCTTTAATGCCTATTCCCCAGATTTTAACAACCAACATACTTTATAACATATAAATCTCTAAATAGCTGCCTGTTTCTAAGCCACTGTAGACAGACTCTTATCACATTTGTTATTAGCTTTTCACAACAAGACACTGCTAATTCATGTGGGTCATTTAGATAACATGGAGTTGTGGAGTTGTGGAGTTGTGCAGGACACAGCACTTTTTGGCTAAAATGCAAGTCAATAGAAAATAAATAAATAGCCCTGAGATAAGGGGGCAGTCTGCAGAGGCTTAGATACAAGGTAATCACAGCTGTAAAAAGTATATTAATATAACAATGTTGGTTATGCAAAACTGGGGAATGGGTAATAACGGGATTATCTATCTTTTTAAACAATAACCATTTTGGAGTAGACTGTCCCTTTAAATAAATGTTCCATATTTAAGAATCTTTTCATCCAAAAGTATATTTTTGTCATTGTACTTAACATTCTATTGTAAAAAAATAATACAAAAATAAATATATATATATATATATCATACAAACATTTGTTAATAATTAGATTATTCTTATATTTGTAATTATGTATTCATGTTTTTTTTGTTTGTTTTTTGGGGGGGGGGTTTTATTATTGTCTTTTTTTTGTTATAATACCTTAGCAATTATGAATAAAAATTTTAACATCTAAGAGTTGAAACGGCTATGAAAATACACCTGAAGCATAAAAGTACTTTATTTATAAGTGATATTTTTACACTGGATATGTAGTATGTGTGATGTGTTATTTATATACCTAACTGTAAACACTTTTTCTACAATGAATGGCTATTTGTTCACTTTCTGTAATTGTGTAGGTGCTGCAAAATCTGAAACAGTTATGAAAATATACCTAAATGATTAATTATAATACCCAATGTGAATCAGATTTACAATATCAATGCTGCTTTTATGGTAAAAGGAGGCTTAAGATTAAAGAACAATTACTATGTGTAGCAGAGTACCAAAGTAGATCATTACTCTTTAAATACATAGTTACATTATCAAATCTTGACAGGAGAAATTGTGACCAGAATTTGTTAATGCAACTTTGTCACAACTGGTACTAGAAAGTAAAATAATCATTAGCAAGATTATCAGGTTGATGGTTATGATTACAATAGACATTATAGATAGTGCTGGGTTGTAGTTTCTACAGATGTGTTTTTATCATCTCATATTACATACAACAAATACAATTTAGTACAGAGCCCTCTCTGCTTCATTGTAAAGCTAAAATACAGTGCTAAACCTGCTACATTCAAAGCCAAACTGTAGCAGAGCCCAGCATCATTTCAAAGCATTATATTTACTCTGCCTCTGCTCATATCTCCAGCTTCACTACTTTCTGAGTATGCGCCTAATGCATGACCAAATCCATGCATAGAACCTGATTCAATCTTAGCTAATCTGTTTAGATCAGTTCTATCTTGAGACGCTCATGTAGTGCATCTAAATCTTAGATGGTATTTGGAAGATTTTAACATTAAAGGGACAGTCAATACCAGAATTTTTGTTGTTTAAAAAGAAAGATAATCCCTTTATTACCCATTCCCCAGTTTTGCATAACCAACACTGTTATAGAAATACACTTTTTACCTCTGTGATTACCGTGTATCTATGCTTCTTCTGACTGCCCCCTTATTTCAGTTCTTTTGACAGACTTGTATTTTAGTCAGTCAGTGCTCACTCCAAGGTAACTTCACGTGCATGAGCTCAATGTTATCTATATGAAAAATGCTTTCAGATTAGAGGCGGCCTTCAAGGTCTAAGAAATTAGCATATAAACCTCCTTGGTTTGTTAAAGGACCAGTCAAGATTTGCATAATCAACAAATGCAAAATAACAAGACAATGCAATAGCACTTAGTCTGAACTTCAAATGAGTAGTAGATTTTTTTTCAGACAATTTTAAAAGTTATGTCTTTTTCCACTCCCCCTGTACCATGTGACAGCCATCAGCCAATCACAAATGCATACACGTACCATGTGACAGCCATCAGACATTCACAAATGCATACACACTTATTCTTGCACATGCTCAGTCGGAGATGGTGACTCAAAAAGTTTAAATAAAAAAAGACTGTGAACATTTTGTTAATGGAAGTAAATTAGAAAGTTGTTTAAAATGGCATGCTCTATCTGAATAATGAAAGTTTACTTTTGATTAAGTGTCCCTTTAATCAAGTCCTCTTGTGTAAGGTCCTGTATCTCTTGTATGGTTGTGTTAACATTCTGTGATTTATAGCCTCTCTGGAGGAATCTTGCTTGAAATAGTCTGATAAAAAGAGACAGTTAATTGGAGCATATTGGAATTATAAATGTATACCTATAGGAGATACATTTAGATGATTTTTATTTTTTATTATCTTATTTTAACTTTAGTGTAAATAATTGAAATTGTAGCTCGGAGAGGTGTTAAACACATTAGGCTTGAAACCTTACAGGGAGGCTCAATAGAATGAGTAAGCCAACACCACTAGAAGTTGTATGTGCAAGTTGGCGTATACAAGTATCATTGCAATATATGACTGTACCCTGCACAGTAAATACAGTACTAAGGTTAACACATATCCCGGTATCTATTTGAGTTGGTAACCATGAGTACCTATGAGGGCGATAAAAGTATTGATCATAATAATACTGAGACCCGCCATTATATGTGCTATATGTATACATTATCACACTTGTTGTTGAGGTGATTTATAACATATTCGCTTTAGAGTTAGATGTTTAAAAGTTATTTGTTCCATTTCACCTAAAAAATCCCATACCGGAAGTTGTGAATTGTCACTTCTGGTCTCACGATCTGCTAAAACGCAGGATAGCATTCCACACACTGAGTGTTTGGTGTCAGAGGTACAGGAGGGGGTGTGTATGTCACTTATGTTTATGCTTTAAATGCTGTGTTTTCACAATTATTGTTGTTCTTATGAAGGGGATGCAAACTTCCATGAAAAGTTGTGTATGTCAGAACTCATTACACAGAACCTTAACCCGATGGTGGGAGGATATAGACGAGGGACCAACCTAAGGGACCTTTTGGTCAAGACTGGCCAAAGAATAGTTACCTCACCAAGCCTAAGGAAAACATCAAAGGGTGCTATAGATGCTTGGAATGCATTACCTACAATGGCCAAATTGCTAACAAAGTATTCCATCACCCACATAACAATAAAATATACACAATTCGGCATTCTCTATCCTGCACTACAACACATGTAGTTTACATCCTCTTTTGCCCATGTGCGAGAGTTTATATTGGCAAAACACAAGGAACTTTACGAGAACGGATGGCGAATCAAAGGCTGGCTATACGTCAGGCCTTGAAGAACAGAAAGTCAGATCAACCGGTCGCACGACACTTCGCGGAGATGGAACACTCAGTGTCATCCATAAGATACATCTTAATTGATTATGTACCAAAACTGGATCAAGCCAGTGACAGGAATAAGGCTCTCCTTATCTGCGAAGCCCAATGGATGTACTGATTGGGTGCCATACACCCAGGGGGCATGAATTCGACTTAATGTGTTACATATCAGGAGTGCATTCAACTGTATAAAATTCCTTAAAATACCTAATTGACAGATAAGGGGCCTTTAGTTGGGTTGAGAGACCACACATATGCCACTTTTAGCCTGTAGGTGATGTAGGGTGGACGAGTAATATCGCCCCCCCCCCCCTCACCAGGTATAGGGATCAGTTGAGGTCACTCTCTTATATATAAAATATATATATATAGGATAAGCACTAATATTAAAGAAAAAAACAAAAAGATTTTCAAGAATATAATAAATGCTTGAGGAATACTCCTACCACATTACCTCAAAAATACTATCAATATATATAAATGTCTCTGCACTCAAAAATATGTACAATATATGAAAAACCAACTGATAACACAAAAAGGTGAAGCATCAGCATATCATCAATTTAATAAACATCAGAAAGGAAATACAACATAAAGAAAGAATCCCAAAAAATAATACATAATTAAAACAAAATAGACACAAAACACATTTAACAAAAACACGCGTTTCGGGCTCCGCCCTTCAATTTGGCCTGAAATATATACACAGATTTTTGGACATTATATATTATAACAGGTAGTAATGGATATGAGGGGCGATACACTTAGTGATACCTACCTGGGGTGCTGGGGAGGTACTTAAAGCCATGTGAGGTAAAGTGGTATACAGTTGGCATGGTACCGATTGTCTTTTTCACTGGGTTAACACTGTGACTAATACCATGACACATGAGACCGGTCTAAGGTACATTCACCCACAGTCACTCAATTCATACACAAGTGTAAATCAACTTATGGTACTGGAAGATGGAGGAGCCAGAAGATGGATAAGCCAGAAGAGGATATTCCGTAAAATAAATGTGCCATAAGAGGACATTTAACATCCAACACCATGGGATGTCAGGATATTTGACATTATAAATACCAATTAGTATGTGAATACTGGCCATTATTGTATGTCTGTGCAAGGAAAATTAATCACCAGGGTTTAACTCTTGAAATAGTCTGATAAAAAGAGGCAGTTAATTGGAGCATATTGGGATTATAAATGTATACCTATAGGAGATACATTTAGGTGATTTTTATTTTTTATTATTTTATTTTAACTTTAGTGTGTTTAAATGTAAATAATTGAAATTGTAGCACGGAGAGGTGTTAAACACATTAGACTTGAAAGCTTACAGGGAGGCTCAATAGAATTAGTAAGCCAACACCACTAGAAGTTGTATGTGCAAGTTGGCATGTAAGGAATATGAAGTTATTTTGAATTTGAGAGTTGCTATAGCAACAGTACACATAGGTTGCTAATAGATATGTTTGGAAAGGATCGGTTCTCTTAAATAGTATTTGATCTAGTGATAAGTATACAAGTATCATTGTGATATATAACTGTACCCTGCCCAGAGAATACAATACTAAGGTTGACACATATCCCGGTATCTGTTTGAATTGGTAACCATGACTACCTATGAGGGCGATAAAAGTATTGATCATAATAATATTGAGACCCACCACTATATGTACTCTATTAATACATTAACACACTTGTTGTTGAGGTGATTTATAACATATTCGCTTTGGAGTTAGATGTTTAAAAGTTATTTGTTCCACTTCCCCTAAAAAATCCTGGACCGGAAGTTGCAAATGGTCACTTCTGATCTCATGATCTGCTGGAACGCAGGATGCGTTCCACACACTTAGTGTTTGGCACCAGAGGTACAGGAGGGTGTGTGTATGTCACTTATGTTTATTATTATTATTATCGGTTATTTGTAGAGCGCCAAAAGATTCTGCAGTGCAGTTTATGCTTTATATGCTGTGTTTTCACAATTATTGTTGTTCTGATGAAGGGAATGCAAACTTCCCCGAAACTTTAAAATACATTTTGTTTTTTGAGACCCAAATATTCCTGTGAGTGCACTTCATTTGAATATATATATATATATACTGTATATATATATGATATATTGCATTAAAACTGTTGGACGCTTAGATTCTGAGTTTTCATTGCCAAATTTTAGTTTTGAGAGGGTTAAATAGTGGAGTAATTATAAACTATGGCACAGCAATTGCAGTCTTTGATTTCTGTTTAAGAGGAATGTTTTCTTTTGATATATTTAAAAAAACAATAATAATCTCTTTTTATATTTTAATTTAAAAAGGGCCCTTTAAACTTCATTTAAATAAAATCTCATTACTTACAGTCCAAGGAAGTTCATTAGTAGCACAATACTTTAGAAAAGAATCAACTAACCAGTCTTTCTTCTCAGCAGTGAATTACATTAGCTACTTCCTAGTTATTTAAGCCTTAAAATAAAAGATGTAAACTCTACAGTGACATCTTAAGATCATTGGTAAGGCAGGTCTTGCATGCACAAAAATGCCCAGCTGGTCTGGAGATAAAACAGATTGATAATTAGTTGCAAAATGTAACATTTCATCAGGAAGATTTTGAATAATCCAATTTATCTTTGTCAGATATGCAGCACATATTTTTCTTTGGAGACTCTTTGTTCTTTAACATAATATTATAATTTCTGCCTCCTAATTAAAGCGGCAGTCAGTTGGACCTGCCTTGATGTCACGCTGCAGTTCGCTGTCTAACTATACTGCACAGAGTAAGGTGTCTGCCCTAAGCAACACGCCACCACTAACTACTGTGGTGCCTGCTGCCTGCATACCATCCTACTGAGGCTGTAACTAGTTTGATATTGATGAGATCAAAGGCAGTAAGTTTGAAGGGAGGAGGGTTTTACTCTGCTGGTTAGTTTGAATGATTGAGGCCAGTGTACAGCAGCTGGGACCTCAATTTTTTCTGCTCTCTCAAAGTATAAAATCGCCCACCAGTGTGATCTCCTACTGACTTTGGTTTCTAATTAACTACTAAAAATGCATTGTTCCCTTTCTTGCCTGAATATAGTTGTTATACACTAGTAGTACTCTTTGTGTCCCTTAGTCAATCGTTTTGAATCCCCAATGTAAAAGTGCAAATGTTTTATCTATTTAATGAGTAACAGTTACTAAAAGGTGCATATGATTTAGCTTTGCAAAGGATACAAGGTAAATTTGTTTTGGTAGATAGATGAAAAATTATGTAAAGGTTAAAGGAGTATCTATAGTATATGTACTATTGTTTTCTGTAGAAATATCCCTAGTGATTTGAGACAATTATTTCCTTGCACGCTGGTATTCTCTTTCTTGTTGTAACTTAACACTTAATGCCTGTTTCAGAAATACAGAATACAGTGTTTTATCACTGAATAGGAAGCACTACTTGACTTTTGTTAGGAAAAAATTGACTGTGTTCTCCCTTGAGTATGAATATACTATGTAACAGGCTCCAACTTCATTGTCTAGTAATGCTTTGCAGTAGACTGCACTGAAATACACAGGAAAAACTTATTTAAAAAGCAAACATGGTGTGAAGCAAAGATCATAGAAAGGAATAAAAGTTCTTATTGAATTTACAGAGTTCCAAAATAAACTTTCATAAATATTAGACTTATTTTTAAGAGTACAGAAAGGGTGTATTTACTAAGGCATATATTTAAAGTGGTGTGATATCTTGCTAGGTTATTAGAAAATAGTGGAAATTAATAACATCATAGAAAGTTTAGCAAGTCATACATTTTTATTTTATGTAATGTTAGGGGTTGATTTATTATGCAGCGGCCAGCGGATGCTGCATTCTACACCCATGATTTTAGACTCTGGTTAATTTTAAAAATGAGCCCCAATTGCCCCCAAGCTTAAGTTTGCTTATCATTATTTAAAAAAATATGACCATCTTTAATATTTATAAAAAATAACTGCACTTTTAACAGTTTTTAGGGGTTAAATTGAGCGGGAGTATGGTGTTAGAAAAAATGGGACTAAAAAGTGTCTTTACATAGTGGTCTTTGGGGACTTTGTTATTCATGTAAAAAAATGCATATGCTTATATACATATATATTTATGTGTTAATATAAGTACAGTATATACACGTTTAAGCACATACATATATATGTATATAAGCATATACATATATATATTTAAACTTTACTGCCCATCGCTGCAAGTATTACCCCCTCCTCTGCGCTAGGTTCTCAGCTTCGTCTCACGGCATGAGAACGAGGCTCCCATTGGAGCCTATGTAACCGCACCTTACTTGTAATACCAGCGCACATTTGTATAACTGAGTGGAGCATAAATATCGAACTCGTGTAAGCAATATTTTGCGCTCCACTTTTAATCTGGCCATATATCTTCTCTTCGGCATGTATTTACTAAGGCATATATTTAAAGTGGTGTTATCTAAAGTATGCTAGCTAGACATGTGCAGTTTATAATGAAACCATTGAAAATGAATACATTTTTAAAACTGTTATACCTAATTTCTATTGCTGTTGTAAATTGTGAAACTAGTGGTAACAGCAAGGGCTCAATCACATATGCAGCATCGCTCACAAAAGCCGGTGTCAGCTATTTTTAGGCGGATGTAGCAATCACATATGCGGCGCAGCATACAAATGCTTCACGTACATTTTACCCGTCGGCCACATTTTTTACTCCCATAAACTAATATAGTCGGTATCACATATTCAGCGTAAGGACTTACGCAGTGGAAATTTTACTCCATTTTCACCTCGCCACATATACGCCTAGATTTAGAGTTCTGCGTTAGCCATCCAAACCAGCGTTAAGGGCTCCTAATGCTGCTTTTTACCGCCCGCTGGTATTTAGAGTCAGTCAGGAAACGGTCTAACGCTCACTTTTCAGCCGCGACTTTTCCATACCGCAGATCCACTTACGCCAATTGCGTATCCTATCTTTTCAATGGGATCTTCCTAACACCGGTATTTAGAGTCTTGGGTGAAGTGAGCGTTAGAACTCTAACGACAAAACTCCAGCCGCAGAAAAAAGTCAGGAGTTAAGAGCTTTATGGACTAACGCCGGATTATAAAGCTCTTAACTACTGTGCTATAAAGTACACTAACACCCATAAACTACCTATGTACCCCTAAACCGAGGCCCCCCCCCCACATCGCCGCCACTCTAATAAAAAATTTTAACCCCTAATCTGCCGACCGCACACCGCCGCCACATACATTATCCCTATGTACCCCTAATCTGCTGCCCCTAACATCGCCGACACCTACATAATATTTATTAACCCCTAATCTGACCCCCCAACGTTGCCGCTACCTTACCTACACTTATTAACCCCTAATCTGCCGACCGGACCTCGCCGCCACTATAATAAATGTATTAACCCCTAAACCGCCGCACTCCCGTCTCAAAAACCCTATAATAAATAGTATTAACCCCTAATCTGCCCTCCCTAACATCTTTGACACCTAACTTCAAGTATTAACCCCTAATCTGCCGACCGGACCTCGCCGCTACTCTAATAAATGTATTAACCCCTAAAGCTAAGTCTAAGTCTAACCCTAACACCCCCCTAAGTTAAATATAATTTTTATCTAATGAAATAAATTAACTATTATTAAATAAAGTATTCCTATTTAAAGCTAAATACTTACCTGTAAAATAAATCCTAATATAGCTACAATATAACGAATAATTATATTGTAGCTATTTTAGGATTTATATTTATTTTACAGGCAACTTTGTATTTATTTTAACTATGTACAATAGCTATTAAATAGTTATTATACTATTTAATAGCTACCTAGTTAAAATAATAACATAATTACCTGTAAAATAAATCCTAACCTAAGTTACAATTAAACCTAACACTACACTAGCAATAAATAAATTAAATCAATTAACTACAATTACCTACAATTAAATCAACTAAACTAAATTACAAAAAAAAAACACTAAATTACAAAAAATAAAAAAAGATTACAAAAATTTTAAACTAATTACACCTACTCTAAGCCCCCTAAAAAAATAACCAAGCCCCCCAAAATAAAAAAAATGCCCTACCCTATTCTAAAATAAAAGGTTAACAGCTCTATTACCTTACCAGCCCTTAAAAGGGCTTTTTGCGGGGCATGCCCCAAAGAAATCAGCTCTTTTTTGCCTGTAAAAAAAACATACAATACCCCCCCCCAACATTACAACCCACCACCCACATACCGCTAATCTAACCCACCAAAACCCCCCTTAAAAAAACTAACACTAAGCCCCTGAAGATCTCCCTACCTTGTATTCACCCAGCCGGGTATAACCGATCCGTCCAGAAGAGGTCCTCCAGAGGGTACGAAGTCTTCATCCTATCTGGCCAGAAGAGGTCCTCCAGAGGGTCCGAAGTCTTCATCCTATCCGGCCAGAAGAGGTCCTCCAGAGGCTCGGAAGTCTTCATCCAGGCGGCATCTTCTATCTTCTTCCATCCGGAGCGGAGCGGGTCCATCTTGAAGCAGCCGGCGCAGATCCATCCTCTTCTAACGACGTCCTAAGTCCGAATGAAGGTTCCTTTAAATTACGTCATCCAAGATGGCGTCCCTCGAATTCCGATTGGCTGATAGGATTCTATCAGCCAATCGGAATTAAGGTAGGAAAAATCTGATTAGCTGATTGAATCAGCCAATCAGATTCAAGTTCAATCAGATTGGCTGATCCAATCAGCCAATCAGATTGAGCTCGCATTCTATTGGCTGATCGGAACAGCCAATAGAATGCAAGCTCAATCTGATTGGCTGATCCAATCAGCCAATCGGATTGAGCTTGCATTCTATTGGCTGATCGGAACAGCCAATAGAATGCGAGCTCAATCTGATTGGCTGATCCAATCAGCCAATCGAATTGATTTTGAATCTGATTGGCTGATTCAATCAGCCAATCAGATTTTTCCTACCTTAATTCCGATTGGCTGATAGAATCCTATAAGCCAATCGTAATTCGAGGGACGCCATCTTGGATGACGTAATTTAAAGGAACCTTCATTCGGACTTAGGACATCGTTAGAAGAGGATGGATCCGCACCGGCTGCTTCAAGATGGACCCGCTCCACTCCGGATGGAAGAAGATAGAAGATGCCGTCTGGATGAAGACTTCCGAGCCTCTGGAGGACCTCTTCTGGCCGGATAGGATGAAGACTTCGGACCCTCTGGAGGACCTCTTCTAGCCGGATAGGATGAAGACTTCGGACCCTCTGGAGGACCTCTTCTGGACGGATCGGTGATACCCGGCTGGGTGAATACAAGGTAGGGAGATCTTCAGGGGCTTAGTGTTAGGTTTTTTAAGGGGGGTTTGGGTTAGATTAGGGGTTTGTGGGTGGTGGGTTGTAATGTTGGGGGGTATTGTATGTTTTTTTTTCAGGCAAAAGAGTTGATTTCTTTGGGGCATGCCCCGCAAAAGGCCCTTTTAAGGGCTGGTAAGGTAATACAGCTGTTATCTTTTTATTTTAGAATAGGGTAGGGCATTTTTTTATTTTGGGGGGCTTTGTTTTTTTTAGGGGGCTTAGAGTAGGTGTAATTAGTTTAAAATTCTTGTAATTTTTTTTTTGTAATTTAGTGTTTGTTTGTTTTTGTAATTTAGTTTAGTTGATTTAATTGTAGGTAATTGTAGTTAATTTATTTTATTTATTTATTGCTAGTGTAGTGTTAGGTTTAATTGTAACTTAGGTTAGGATTTATTTTACAGGTAATTTTTTAATTATTTTAACTAGGTAGCTATTAAATAGTTAATAACTATTTAATAGCTATTGTACCTAGTTAAAATAAATACAAAGTTGCCTGTAAAATAAATATAAATCCTAAAATAGCTACAATATAATTATTATTTATATTGTAGCTATATTAGGGTTTATTTTACAGGTAAGTATTTAGCTTTAAATAGGATTAATTTATTTAATAAGAAATAATTTATTTCGTTAGATTAAAATTATATTTAATTTAGGGGGGTGTTAGGGTTAGACTTAGCTTTAGGGGTTAATACATTTATTAGAGTAGCGGCGAGGTCCGGTCGGCAGATTAGGGGTTAATACTTGAAGTTAGGTGTCGGCGATGTTAGGGAGGGCAGATTAGGGGTTAATAATATTTATTATAGTGTTTGCGAGGTGGTTTAGGGGGTAATACATTTATTATAGTGGCGGCGAGGTCCGGTCGGCAGATTAGGGGTTAATAAGTGTAGGTAAGGTAGCAGCGACGTTGGGGGGGGCAGATTAGGGGTTAATAAATATAAGCCTCTGAAGAAGCGCATCTACGCATGCGCGAAACGTGTCAGGCGTTCCTCACTGTGACCCTTTGTACTTTGTTTACTTAGACTTGTTTTGGATTTTCACAATAAACAAGTTTTCCCAGCAAACAACTCTGAGTCAACAGACTTCTTTCCTTTTTTGAACTTTATTCTATAGCGGAGGATATACCGCATATTGATCTGTTGTTCCAGTAGCCTAACCAGCGTTGATTTCCGGGTCTGCCCGGAACTACAATACCCACAGTGCACCTAGCGACGTCACGGGGAGTGCAAGAGCATACCACGTTACCAGAGCCGGATCTCCAAGCACGCCAAGAAGGACCCACACGCTGCACCCCCACGGAAGGGTTTCCACACCAGTCCGAGGAGAAGTACAGCAGTGCGCCCAGGCACCCCACCAAGTCTTGTGGAGGGTAAGAGATTTTCCGGACAGCACTACAATGACTGTTTATTACCTCTGCACTTAGACACCCGTGACAACTAGGTTGGAGTGGCATCTATACTATCACCCGATAAGCACGGAACTTAACACCAGGAACCAACGCTGGGTTTTCTATATGTACTGCACATTGACTGTTGTCCCTGACAAATACGGATTTTACTGGGACTGATTCCCTGGAAATATGAGGGTGTTATATTTAAACTATCCATAACCCCCTTTGGGAATCCTCATACTGAACACTTGCCTTGCTCTTTGATTATTCTTCTTAATAAATATAATATAGGGGTTGGTGATGTTAGGGGCAGCAGATTAGGGGTACATAGGTATAATGTAGGTGGCGGCGGTGTACGGAGCGGAAGATTAGGGGTTAATAATAATATGCAGGGGTCAGCGATAGCGGGGGCGGCAGATTAGGGGTTAATAAGTGTAAGGTTAGGGCTGTTTAGACTCGGGTTCATGTTAGGGTGTTAGGTGCAGACTTAGGAAGTGTTTCCCCTACTTTTTTGCAGGTGTTAGGTTTTTTTGCAGCTCAAACTGCCCCATTGTTTCCTATGGGGGAATCGTGCACAAGCACGTTTTTCAAGCTGGCCGCTACATAAGCAACGCTGGTATTTAGAGTTGAAGTGGCGGTAAATTATGCTCTACGCTCCCTTTTTGGAGCTTAACGGAGCCCTTCATAGAACTCTAAATACCAGCGTTATTTAAAAGGTGCGGGGGGGAAAAAACATGCGTAGCTAACGCACCCCTTTGGCTGCAAAACTCTAAATCTAGCCAATAGGAAGGCTCAGCAAGCCTTGCGCTGAATATGAAACTACTGTACTGCCTAGAAGTTATTAACAAAAATCTAGCGCATGCGCAATATCTACCTGTCAACTGCTACCGCCCCCACCGCATTAACTAAATAAAATATATTAACCCCTAATCCACCAACCCACACATTGCAAAGTACCTAATAGACGGCTAGATTATGAGTCTTGCGTTATGAGTAAAAAAGCAGCGTTAAGGCTCATAACGCTGCTTTTTTACTACAGCTGCTATTACGAGTCTTGCAGATTTAGGAGCACCGCACACTTTTTTGACCTTACCGCAAATCAACTTACACAATTTGCGTATAGTCTATTTTTAATGGGACTTCCATAGCGCCAGTATTACAAGCTTGTCCTGGGAGGCCAAAAAGTGAGCGGTACAGCCTATACCGTCAAGATTCGTAACGCATTCTAAAGTCAGTAGTTAAGAGTTCTACACTACAAAGCCGTAGCATAAAACTCATAACTAAAGTGCTAAAAAGTACACTAACAACCATAAACTACCTATTAACCCCTAAACCGAGGCCCTCCCGCATCGCAAATAATAAAATAATTAACGCCTAATCTGCCGCTCCGGACATCGTCGCCAGTATAATAAACATATTAACCCCTAAACCGCTGCACTCCCTCCTCACAAACATTAGTTAAATATTATTAACCCCTAATCTGCTGTCCCTAACATCGCCGCCACCTACCTACATTAATTAACCCCTAATCTGCCGCCCCCAACGTCAATGCCACTATATTAAATTTATTAACCCCTAAATCTAAGTCTAACCTTAACCCCCCCTATCTTAAATATAATTAAAATAAATAGAAATAAAACTTACTATCATTAACTAAATAATTCCTATTTAAAACTAAATACTTACCTATAAAATAAACCCTAAGCTAGCTACAATATAACTAATAGTTACATTGTAGCTAGCTTAGGGTTTATTTTTATTTTACAGGCAAGTTTGTATTTATTTTAACTAGGTAGAATAGTTACTAAATAGTTATTAACTATTTAATAACTACCTAGCTAAAATAAATACAAATTGACCTGTAAAATAAAACCTAACCTGTCTTACACTAACACCTAACCTAACCCTACAATTAAATAAATTCCCTAAATTAAAAACAATTAACTAAATTCAATACAATTAGCTAAATTACCAAAAAAACACTAAATTACAGAAAATAATAACAAATTACAAGATCTTTAAACTAATTACACCTAATCTAATAGCCCTATCAAAATAAAAAAGCCCACCCAAAATGAAAAAAAACCCTAGTTTAAACTAAACTACCAATAGCCCTTAAAAGGGTCTTTTGCGGGGCATTGCCCTAAACAAATTAGCTCTTTTACCTGTAAAAAAAAATACAAACAACAACCCCCTAACAGTAAAACCCACCACCCACACAACCAACCCCCCCAAATAAAACCCTAACTAAAAAAACCTAAGCTCCCCATTGCCCTGAAAAGGGCATTTGGATGGGCATTGCCCTTAAAAGGGCATTTATCTCTATTGCATCCAAAACCCTAATCTAAAAATAAAACCCACCCAATGTACCCTTAAAAAATCCTAACCCTAACCCCCGAAGATCCACTTACAGTTTTGAAGAGCCGACATCCATCCTCAACGAAGCCGGTGAGAAGTCTTCATCCAAGCGGCAAGATGTCCTCAACGAAGCCGGCAGAAGTGGTCTTCACCCAGATGGCATCTTCTATCTTCATCTTTCCGACGCGGAGCGGCTCCATCTTCAAGACATCCGACACGGAGCATCCTCTTCAATCGACGGCTTCTTCTGGAATGAATTCCAGAATTCTATCAGCCAATTGGAATTAAGGTTGAAAAAATCTTATTGGCTGAATATCAGCCAATCGGAATCTAATGGACGCCATCTTAGATGACGTCACTTAAAGGAACCTTCATTCGTCGGGTAGTCGTCGTTGGAAGAGGATACTCCGCGCCGGATGTCTTGAAGATGGACCCGCTCCGTGCCGGATGGATGAAGATTGAAGATGCTGTCTGGATGAAGACTTCTGCCCGTCTGGAGGATCACTTCTCCTGGCTTGGATGAAGACTTTTCGTTCGTTGAGGACTTCTTGCCGCTTCGATAAGGACTTCTCCCGGCTTCATTGAGGATGGATGTCGGATCTTCAAAACTGTAAGTGGATCTTCAGGGGGTTAGTGTTTTTTTAAGGGTTTATTGGGTGGGTTTTATTTTTAGGTTAGGGCTTTGGGTCGCAATAGTGCTAAATGCCCTTTTAAGGGCAATGCCCATACAAATGCCCTTTTCAGGGCAATGGGGAGCTTAGGTTTTTTAGGTAGGGTTTTATTTGGGGGGTTGGTTGAGTGGGTGGTGGGTTTTACTGTTGGGGGTTTGTTTGTATTTTTTTCAGGTAAAAGAGCTGATTTCTTTGGGGCAATGACCTGCAAAAGGCCCTTTTAAGGGCTATTGGTAGTTTAGTTTAGGCTAGGGTTTTTTTATTTTGGGTGGGCTTTTTTTATTTTGATAGGACTATTAGATTAGGTGTAATTAGTTTAAATATCTTGTAATTTTGTTTTTTATTTTCTGTAATTTAGTGGGTTATTTTTTGTAATTTAGCTAATTGTATTTAATTTAGTTAATTATATTTAATTTAGGTAATTTATTTAATTGTAGTGTAGTGTTAGGTGTTAGTGTAACTTAGGTTAGGTTTTATTTTACAGGTAAATTTGTATTTATTTTAGCTAGGTAGTTAGTAATTAGTTAAAAAAGCCCTAATCTAAAAAAAAAATACCGCCCCCCAAAAAAAAACTAACACTAACCCCAAAAAATGTATTCACCGTTCCTGAAGTCCGGACATCCATCTTCTTCCAGACAGAGAAAAGTCTTCATCCAGGCGAATAAATCTTCATCCATCGTGGGACCATCTTCTATCTCCTTCCTGGAGGTGTGGATCGGTCTTCTGAGGTGCAGAGCGGTTTTCGTCCAGGGCAGTCTTCAGTGACGTGGAGGTCCTCTTCATGCGATTGTCCGCCGCACACTGAAGATTGTTCAAATCAGCCAATAGGATTTCAGTTGCTCTCATCCTATTGGCTGATTTGAAAATAGGGGTATTAGAGAAGGTTTAAATGAAGATGTTTTATGTTACCAACAGTTTACACAGCTTACAACAGTAATGAAAACTAAAATCTTAGCCAGTACCCTTCTTCCCTGCTCTATTTTTTCTAGATTATATATTTGCTTCATATGAATTTATAAGTAATAATACATTTATATCTATGCATCAACCCAAGTGAAGTATGGAGAGCACAAGTGATGCACAAAGATAGATGCATCCTAAAAATATTGCATTTTTTGCATGAGAAAATGAAAAGTAAAAGCTCTTTAAATATAAACTGAAAATATTATGCCTGTATCAGCTGTGTGCTTGCAACTAATGCGTATTGGCTGATGGAACATATAAAACAATAAGCATTAGCAGGAAGGGCTCAAATGATACTGGTTGATCAGTGGTGTCAGATTGCCCCCCCCCCCCCTGATGCCATGACTCTTCCCTGTGCGACAGTGGGTCTCTGTCGCTGTAGGGCCACATCCTTCATCAGAGAGGTCACGGAGCGAGCCTTGTGCCTATGCGTAGTGCATTTCTTCAAGGCTGCTCCACTCCTGATGATAGTATGTGGGCCTGTGGTGGATGAAAATAGGCCCTAGGCAAGATGGAGCGGGTAAAAGCTATGGGTTATATAGAATTTTTTACAGCATGCATAATCATTTTTATTATTTATTATTAAGGGCTAGATTACAAGTGGAGCAGGTCAGGTTGCGTTCGTATTACAAGTTCCAAAAAAATGAATTTTTTGCTAGCGTTAACCTGAATAGTGCAAAAAATGAACACTCGAGATCCTGCAAACACCATAGCATTTTCACATTCCCCATAAAAGTCAATGGAGAAAAACATTTTGAATAAAACACCCATCGCGCAAACAAAATAGCATATTTGCATTAGCAAATGTTAAATATTTACAGATACATAGTTAAAATCTTTATTAAATATGAATATTGCATAAATATGTTTTATCATGTTTTCATCAACTAAGGATAAGGATTGAAGCGTAAATGGTGATTTTGCTCAACTTGTAATATCAGCACAAAAAAAAAGGCTCACGAAAACACAATATTGCTTGCACAAAACCGTTTGCGCTTCACTTCTAATCTTTTCCTTAATATTTAATATTTCAATAATGCACACGAAGCGTGATATGTATATTTTGCATTCCTATGTTCTTCACATAGATTTTTCTTATTATTAAATATATATTTATATTTATATATATATAGTATATATATATATATATATATATATATATATATATATATATATATACTGTATATATGATAATGTTAATGTAAAATAGATATCTATACCTATATATCTATAGGAATAGATATACAGGAATAGTTATATACAGATATGTATATAAATATAATATATATTATAAATATAAATATGTATTTACAATAAAAATAACTTATTCTTGTATGTGAAGAACATTGGAATGTTAAATATGTACAGTTAATAAACATGCACATACATCTATACATACAGTATATAAATACATACATACACATATTTAGACATGTATACAATATAGCCCTTTGTAGTCAAACACCTTTTCATACACTTTATACCTTTTAAGCCTTATAACTTTAAAAAAAAAAAAAATATTTATAAGAATAATTTTTATCAAATGGTGTTTTGAATTTTGAATGTATTTTATGTTTTGTGTTTTTTTAACACACTGCCTGCGAGGGTTTCAGTCATGCAAACTCAAGGAGCGTAAAATATGATTGCGCTCTCAAGATCGCCTTTACTTTCAGCTTGTAATATGCTCACTATTTCCGCAGCACGCAAAAAGCTGTCATCGCTTGTGGGGTGTCAATCAACCCAATCGTATAGGATCAGGCTGATTGCAGACAGCAGCCTCAGAGGCAGCGGACCAGTTATGGAGCAGGAGTATTAAAACCGCTGCTCCATAACTGCTGTTTCTGGTGAGCCTGAAGGCTTGCGCAGAAACAGGGGCATGAGGGGCCATCGTCCCCCTTGTGTGTTTAAAGTTAGGAGGCGCTATTGAATTTATAGGTGTTTGTTTTGAGTGGTAAATGCTTGTCTTTAAAATACTCTTTACACTATTTGGCGCCTTCTCTATTTTCTTTCCAAAATAATAATTTTATTGTGCTCTTAATTTTGCACTGTGATGTTTCATTTATACATTTATTAGCTTTAATGAGATATATGCAATTTCTTCCCTGCTTCTATATTATTTAGATATTTTACATCACTTCAGACAATTACTAATATAACTATTGGTGTCAGCTGGATACTTTATAAATAATATTTGAGCAACATCACTGTGATCATTATTCAGTTGAACAGCAAGCAAGATCAGGCTGCAGCACATATATTGCCTGTTACAAACTATTTATTAAAATCTGGTCACTGTCCAAATTCATATTCTGCATGATTACCAATCACAGTTGGATTTAATGTATTTATTTATGGATGCATCAACACAGTTTGCAACTCGGATGAGAATGGATAGTTGGCTGTTCGGCATTTTAATTTTCTTTATTTACAAAATAAATTTACAAAATAATTTACAAAAACAAATTCCTATTTTTAAGTAAGCAATGTTTTTACTGATTTAGAAAACAGCCCTTTTTAAAATATATTTAAAGTATGAGGAATTTTTCACTTGTATCTAGATGCAGATTTAACCACTCAAGTTTATATTAATTTAAATTGAAAAGGACATTATAGGGCAAAAATTATATCCTCTAATTTTTATGCACTGTTCACTTTATAACTAGATGTGCTTACCCCTTACAAAGAAGATAAACACATAGGGCGCAATTACAAGTGGTGCGCTAATGATAGTGCGCATGCGATAACCAATATAGCTTGGCTGTGTTACCATAATTCATGCAACTTTGATATTACAAGTCCATGGTAAAGCACGTTAACCAGAGAAGGGTTAGTGCACTCAAGCGCAGCCTAAACTTTCAATGAAAATTGCTCACGCTAATTTGTGCTGATATTACAAGTTGAAAGTTTAGTTTGCATTCCAGCGAAAGCCAAGATTGTACTACAATAATATAATGCAATTGAACTATCCAATTTACTTCTATTATCAAGTTGACTTTGTTCTGTTGGTATCCTTTGTTGAAAAGCATACTTACCTGAGCATTCACGAGTCTTGATCCTTATATGGAATCAGTGTTTGCAGTATTATACATTGTTGCAAGCACTCCTGACATATAATGGATAAATGCCCACTATATGCCAAGGGTATAACCACCTGCACTTCTCTTAATATATAACACTAAAGACCAGATTCATGGTATCCTGCACATGTGTTTGTCAGGCATATAATCATTTTATATTACAGACCAGATTTTTGGCCTTCTGCACATTCATGTCATATATATGAACTCATTAAAATACAGATTACATTCATGGTTTACTGGTCCCCCATTACCCCAGGTAAATGCCAAAATACACTACAGTCCACGTTTTTTTTTACTGTACTCCTTGCTCCAAGTGGTTGCTTTTTTCACAATGTAGATCAGATGCTTGTATTTTGTACCTTCATGCTGGCATCATACTACAGAGCAATTATATAGCCCAAGGAATCGCCTTGCTTTTTTCAGGCTTCTCTGACTCTCTGCCAGCATGTAGCTTGCCGTCTACCCTGTGTTGGGACTGAATAAAAAGGGATATAATGGTAAAGCATAGTAAAGTTGGGTAGCAGTGACATTAAAGGAGAGGAAAGACACTTATTGCTGCCACACCATCCAGACCCTGTGCCAAAGGGTAAAAGGTGGAAGCTATGGTATAATGTGCCCACTGTTGGGGGGGCTGTATATGGAAAGCTGGTTACCTTATACTTTTTTTATTTCAAAAACCTTGCTCTAGCAGCCATATCTTTTTATAGTGGTGGTTATATTTGTGTGATTAAACCATAATAAACTTATCTAGTTTCTTAGTCCAAATTGTAGATAATAATCCTGTACGAAGCTACAAAGTGTTTGGAACTAAATATAATGCTTGAAAATATCATAAAATACACTAAAATTGATTAGTTCAGAATCAAATAGTATTAAAAAAAAATATTGAGTAATAAAAAAAATAGAAGCGATAATAATGCATAGAGCAACATACACTCACGATTGTCCTTAAATCATGAATCAAAACAAACACCTGCAGAAATAAAGCATATGTTCCAAACCAAATAAAAAGATGTGAAATAAAAATACAGCTCTGGTTCTGGGGGGGACTAAAGTACTGGATGTGAACTACTTCATTATTCAATCAGGCGTTTCCCACTCTGTCAATTACCATGACTTTAGCTAATGATGAAAAAATGTATATTAGAAGTGACATTCTAGTTAATTAAAGCAATTAAATGGTACCTCTAGTTTTACAGAAGACTGTACTCTACACTTCCTGCAGGATCATTATTATCTTATCTGAGAAGATCTCACCACATTAGTATACTATTAATGTGTGTATGTTGTTATTAATGTATTACGTCCTATTTTTCAGAACTTTGAAAAAACAACAGATACAAAGTTCATAGATGAGAAATGTTTGATACTACAAAGAGGAAAGAGTGGATGTCCAAAGGCTATTTATTAGTTCTCTGGCACCAAATGCACATAGGTTTTAGTAAAGAAAATATAAAACATTCCTTAAAGGTATATAAAACACAAAGGGCTAGATTACAAGTGAAGCGCAAACGGTTTTGTACTAACACAAATGTGAGCCATGTTCATTGCACTGATATTACAAGTGGGGTGAAATCGCAATTGCGCTATACAGTCATATATATATACACATATACAAACATTAATATATATGTACACACATATAGACATATATATATATATATATATATATATATATATATATATATATATATATATATATAAGTGCATAATATCCCTTTGCCATTAAGTAGATGAAACATGATAAAACATATATATGCAATATTCATATTAAATAAAGATTTCAACTATGTATTTACTGTAAATATTTCAGATTTGCTAATGTGAATATGCTATGTTGTTTGCACGTTGGGGGTTTGGTTGTTTTTCAACATTTTTTTTTCCTCCATTGACTTCTATAGGGAATGTGAAAATGCAATGGCGTTTGTGCGATCTCGGGTGTTATTAAAAAAATGAAGTTATTTTTTTCGCGCAATTTGGGTTAACGCTTGCACAAAATAAGTTTTTTTTGGAACTTGTAATATGAACCCAACCCAACTAGCAAATAAATGAAAATCCAAGCTAAGTTTTCACGTTTGCAGAAAAAAAATGCAGCACCACAATATTTCATAATTCAGATAGAGCATTTGATTTTAACCATTTTCTAATTTATTATCTATTATCTAATTTTCTTTGTTCTCTTGGTATATATTATTGAAAAGCAGAGACATAGGGGTATATTTAGTGCGGACGGACATGATATGATGTAGCGTATCATGCCCGCTGCACATTGATAAATACCAACAGCATACGCTTGCAGGTGGTGTCAATCAACCCGATTATATTCGATCTGGTTGATTTCTGTCCGCCACCTCAGAGCAGGCGGGCAAGTTATGGAGTAGCGGTCTTTAGACTGCTGCTTCATAACTTCTGTTTCCAGCGAGCCTGAAGGCTCGCCAGAAACAAGGGGCATCAAGCTCAATACGGAGCTTGATAAATTGACCCCATAAGCTCAGGAGCCTGCCAATATCTGGAGCACTATATGGCAGCAGTTATGTGTCAGCACACTCATTAGGCTTCAAGTCTACTCATTGGTGAGGCTTCAAGTCTACTCATTGGTGAGGCTTCAAGTCTACTCATTGGTGAGGCTTCAAGTCTACTCATTGGTGAGGCTTCAAGTCTACTCATTGGTGAGGCTTCAAGTCTACTCATTGGTGAGGCTTCAAGTCTACTCATTGGTGAGGCTTCAAGTCTACTCATTGGTGAGGCTTCAAGTCTAGAGTGTCAGCTCACTTACCAAGCTTCAAGTCTAAAGTGTCTGCTCACTGGTCAACCTTTAAAGAGAGAATATCAGTTCACTCTTTATGTTTAAAATGTCTGTTCACTTTTCATGATTAGTGTGTGAGGTCACTTTCCAGATTTCAGGTCTACAGTGTAGATACAATGATCAAACTTTAAGTGTAGAGTACAAGCTCACTCACCAAGAATTATTTAGTACTCTACATCACAGAATGTGTTCAAATTAATGTGAACTGAACCATTCTTTTTTAATATATCCTTTAAAAGAAAACACACACACCAAAAGGCAAAAAAATCATTGAAGTGTAGTTTGTTTTAATGTATTAAAACTATTTCAAATACAGATTAACAGAAATATTCACTTACTAGGACTTCACAAAATGCCATCCATATACTGCAGTTTAAGTTCCTTTTCTGTCAGGAAGTGATGTCATAAGCTCTTTATTGTGGCTAGAATGATGCTTAAATCCTTTACACATGTCATAGCTGCCATGAATTACTTTCTCAAAGGATTACATTACTGCCAAATTCAGCCTCTCTCTGTACCTGTGGGTCATGATCTGGCACATTTAGATTCAGATTTTGAACGTGTTCGAGTAATATTTTTGCTTTCATATTTATGGTTTTAAATTTGCTTGTGAAAATGAAAATGATGGGGAGCGAAAGACAACCATGAATTTAACGATCCAGTATTAACATTACTTAAGCATTGACCGACAAGTGCTGTTATTCCTAATTACTTTCATTTTACACTTGGATCAGGCAGAGATGTAAAATCCTTCAAAGGGGATTTTATCCAATAAAAGTTGCCATAATAACTGTCAAAACTGAATCATAACTGAATTTTTAATTTAGCTATCGGGGTCAACAATTACAAATACATTGATAGGTTTTTGGCTTCTCCTTACAGTAGGCCAAATGTTGAAAACTTAAATAAGGCATTTTAATAAACAAATGTTACCTGTTCCATATAAAAGAAAATATTTCAAATTACATTATTGTACTTTCTTTTAATGATGTTCTTGTCCTGAACAAACCCATTTCTTTCAGCTATTCAACCGAATTCCAGGACTTAGTGCACAGTTTTGCACTTCCTATTAGTTTTTATTTAAATTTCATCATCAACAAAATGATATCTTTATTATGTTCAACTGCTGCTATTTCATATAGGAAATGTAAGTACTCTGTACATTTTAATCATATCCAGAGGTGAATTATGGGAGTGAGTGAAAGCTTTTTTCTCTGGCCTGGCGCTTATTAGCATAATTGTTTTTAATATTGCATCCATCTATGATGGATTTGATTAACACTTTAATTTATAAACTTTTTATTACTTATTTGTAAACTCCTTTCCACTGAGCCTTAATTAGGTTTGCGCGAGGTCGCAAACCAATAAATATGCTGTTGGAAACAATTTCTTTTATCAACTGCTTTCGATGGTGCGTTATACCTCAATATCGGCAGCCAGGGTCCGGCTGCTGAAAATATTTTTGCGTCCCATAGAAAGTATTAGAAGCCACTAAGTGATAACATACCAGGTTTCCAATGAAAGCGAAAAATCAAACTCAGCTCATCTAGGTCTATTTCCCATTGAGATTTTAAAACTTGCAAACAATACAAGTGTTTTAAAGTGATTGTAAGCTTAACAATTGTGCTGCACAGTGTATAAAAATATTATTCAAAACAGGGTAACTTTAATTTCTGATTTTTTTTTATAACGTTTCATTTGTCAAATATTTACCATACAGTGATGGTAAACATTGCGCTATCCCCTCCGCCCGCATTTTACACTTTATTTAGATGAGCAATGACGAATCCACCTTCAGCCAATCGTTGCATGCACCACAAGCTGGATGCCAAGTGATGCACACAACGATTGCCTGAAGGCGGATTCGTCATCGTTCAGCTAAATAAAGTGTAAAATGTGGGTAGAGGAACCGCGTGATGTTTACCATCACTGTATGGTAAATATTTGACAAATGAAGCGTCGTTTAAAAAAATTGTGAATTAAAGTTCCCCTGTGCAGCCCAATTGTTAAATTTACAATCACTTTAATGTACAAAAAAAATGTAATATGTAATATTTATTGTTGTCCAAAGTATAGCAATAATTGCTCTTATGTTCTTATATAAAAATATATGCAAGCATGGATCTACAAAATTCAAACTAGACCTATGTCTAGGGCAGCAATACATATTACATATATTAATAAAGTGGAAAATATAATTATAATAAAAAATAGTATTTGCTTATAGTTAAAAAATATGTATTATAAATAAGTGTATCTTTGCTTTAGTTTCTTTTTAGAGGTGATCACAGATAAGGAGCGCAGATGTTAAAAGTAAAGTTTATAGTGTAAGGTCGGGTTACCATAGCAACTAATTGATTTTCAAGAAATCCGACGTTGGATGGAAGCGTTAACACATTGTTAATTTACACTTACACGAAAAGAGCAACTGCACGCAATGGGCAAAATATTTCAATGGAAACCTGGTACTAAAATGGAGCGTTAAACTACTTTTAGCTGTTGACCACTTCGGTAGCTTACGACTCAATTTTTAACGACTCAACGGAAGCGAGCCCTAAGCATTTAATTGACATAAATGTTTTTATTATCAGTTTACACAATTAACCACTTTAATGGAAACTAGGGGACTGAATTATCAAGGGCCGAATGGCCCTGAAAACCTCTACTTCCGTGCGAGCCACTCGCCGGAACCAAGAGTTAAGATCGCTGCTCCTTGACTCGTCCGCTGCCTCTGAGGGGCGGCATTGCACAAGCAGTTCACTAGAACTGCTTGTGCAATGTTAAATGCCAACAGTGTATGCTGTCGACATTCAGCGATGTCTGGTGGACATGATAGGCTACAGCGTATCATGTCTGCCAGACATTGATAAATCGGCCCCTAGGCCTTTAATGACCTAAATTATCAGTTTCACAATTTACCACTTCAATGGTATTAGTGCAGCAAACACACAATTGTGCCAATAAGGAAAATATGCAGTGTAAAGTCAGTTACATAGGATTAGTTTTCCATTGAGGTGGTAAAGTTAACTAGTTTCCACAATTTACCATCTCAATGGAAACTAGGCCTTAGTTTGCAAGCAATGGTCAGAGATCAGACTCATTTCAACTTGTTCAAATTGTTGATTACACAGGCCTTTGTTATAATAAAGATTCCCAATGCTATTCCAATGTTGGAAAAAAGGCTTGAAGCTTTCAAACGTTTTATTTATACAATAATAATCTCATCAGTAACCTTTATGACACTAGTGTTAAAAAAAGATAAACTGTAAACTGATCTGACCAACTTTTCAATGTGGTAGTTCTGTGGCAACTTTAGTGACAGCTATCAGGTTATTATGATTGCATGATTCAGATAGAGAATGTAATTTTAAGAAGCTTTTAAATTTACTTCTATTTTGAAATATGCTTTGTTCTCCTAGTATCCCTTGTTGAAAGAGAATACCCACATATTCTACACTAATGGGAGCTAGCTGCTTATTGTTGCCTGCATACATTTGTCTCTTGTTATTGGATAACTAGATGTGTTCAGCTAGCTGACAATGTTCCTTCAGCATAGGATAACAAAAGAATTAAGCACATTTTATAATAGAAGTAAATTGGGAAATTGATTAAAATTGTATGTTCTATCTGAATAACAAAATACATTTTTGGGGTTTCCAGTCCCTTTAAGGGAGCTGGATGGGAGGGCTGGTATTCAAACCCCTTGACCTGCTTTTTCAAACACTGTGTGTGGATTGGGGTTAACATTTAACCACATTAAAAAAAATGAATAAATATACATCAGTTTGAATGCACTTAAGACATATATACCCTTATAACATGTCATCAAAAAAATCAAGATCCCTTGTTTTAAGAGTGCATTTGTTGCTTAGATAGCCACAAATACCGAAAATGGGCACCATCAGTGACATTTGGCTCTTTTCGGAGCCGGATTAGTTCTTGGGAAAGGGCAACACACAACGATCTGGAATTTTACACAAAGATATTCGGCTTCTGAAAAGAGATAAATGACGCTTGTGGCAGCCATTTTCGGCAATCATTGCTACCTAAAAGCAAGGAAAGCACATGCCTAGCCCCTATATAAGTTTTAATAGCCAGGTGATCACTGTGGTAATAGGGATCACCTGGTGTCAATCAATGTCTATATATTTGCATTGAGGCTCATAGGAGACCCTACATGCAGATCAAAGTTACATAACTCTCCTATTTATATGAGGATAAACAACCCCTTCTTTTTTCTATAGAATTAAGGGGAAAATCACACACTATTGTTTATAACTTAAATAAAAAAATGCTTTTTTTTCAGACTTTCTGTTGCAGGTTTTTTACATGACATGAAATCTACATAAAATAATGGTATAGTTTGAATCTGCTTGGACTTCTGGGGAAAAAAGATTTTTAATATGTGTGGGTTTCTCGCTGAAACATTGTCTACAGTACTGCCTAAATGCAAGCAGCACATTAATTAATTTATTTATTTATTCATTCATTCATTAAATAATTAAATAATGCAAAACAGCTCATTTCCAAATGTATTTCAATTTGACAGTCTTCTGTATCATGTGACAGCCATCAACCAATCACAGACTCATATATGTATACGCTTGAACTTTGCACATGTTTAGTAGTAGCTTGTGTCTTGGAAAGTGTGCATATAAAATGACTGTGTGCACAATTTGATAATAGTGGTCAAATTGGAAAGCCTCTTAAAACTGCTTGCTATATCTGAATCATGAACGTTTATTTTTTACTTTAGTGTTCCTTTAATGGTCCTTTAAAACATACTCACATTTTTGCATTGCTAAACTGAATTCCATTATCTTCAAGGTTTTCAAGGTTTTCTGTCCTTTGCAAGATTTACTAATGCCAGATGTACAAGACATATTTCTGCCACCAAAATAAAATATACAATATATACCCATAATTGGAAAGCTAAGCATAAAGTACTACCTCTTTAAATAAAGTGACAATAGAACACAGATTTATTAAGCAAGGACACGCCAAAGGCCAATTAGATTATAAATTCCTCCACTAATTGCTCCACTATTTAAAGGAGAATGCTGAAGTATAGACACCTGTTTAAATCACTTAAATATTCCCAGCTAGGCGTATGGCACTGTTTTACATGCTCAATAAAGCTTCACTGAAACTTCTAAATATCACCCCTTAAATAAAACAACCACCTCAAAGCTTTTAAGAACATTGAGCAAATACAAATATATTAATTTAATTTCCCTCTTCTACAATGCTGGGTCTTGAGAGTCAAATCCTCAGCAAATCCACTGACCTCCTAAGCTCATATCAATTTTTCATTAAAGGGACATTCCAGCCAAAACTGGAATCCATATGGATGCATTTCAATTTTTAATAGAAGCATTTTTGTTATATACATGCATTAGCAAAAATGTTTCTAATAAAAGCTATAGCTGTTTCAAATGTGTATTTAAGTATGCTCTGTGCACCAGCATTTTATACACAGCACTTGCTCAGAGAGGCTAAGGTGATTGTAGCATCTGGTAATGTTAATTGCTGACATCACCAAAATGTTGGTGCACTGAGAATATCTAGGTATGCTTCACATGCACGTGCAGAGAACAATTAAAACAGTGTTAACTTTTACTAGAAACATTTTCCCTAGTGCATGTATATTGCAAATATATTTCTATCCAAATATGTAATTCCTCTATGTGCATTTAAATTTTGACTGTAATGTTCTTTTAAGGTCTAGATTACGAGTGGAGCGCTATTTTGTGCTCATGCTTGTGCGTTAACTTTGGTAGATGGAGGCTTATTGCTCATCAAGTTAATGTATTCTCCCATAGAAGTCATTGGAGCACACAAAGTGCAAAAAAACAACATATTAACTCGATTGCAGATATTCAAGTGCGCTAAACACAACATGAATTATGAATATTTCACATTCCAATGTTCTTCACATAGAACAATATGTTCTATTTATTCTTAAATATATATATATATATATATATATATATATATATATATATATATATATATATATATATGCAAAATATGTATCTATACCTATATGTATAGGTACTAGGCCTTTTTGGGGGGCTCCTTATATACTATGACTAGCTGTTGTCCATGGCTTTGCTTGCGTATATTTTGTGATTTGTAAAAAATAGTGAAAAATGCAACCATTTACAACGTCTTTGCCCATTCGGGTTGCTCACTCGCTGACATGAACTTCTTGAGTTTTTGTTAATTCTCTGTGATTTTTTGGAATCTAAATATCAATTTTCGTGTCTGTAACATCTTTGTTTTTAGAGATATAGGTATCATCATAAATCAACCCCCCCTCCTTTTGACCCCCCTTATGTGGATTTTCTGGAAATGGTAAAACACATGTTTCTTTATTTTTCAAGGAGAATCCAAATACCAATTTTCACGTCTCTAACATCATCTGTTTTTGAGATATAGGTATCCTCATAAATCAACCCCCCCCCCCTTTGACCCCCCTTAAGGGGATTCTGGGGAAATGGTAAAACACGTGTTTCGTTATTTTTCAAGGAGAATCTAAATACCAATGTTCACGTCTGTAACATTGTCGGTTTTTGAGATATAGCTACCCTCATTAATCACCCCCCCTTTTGACCCCTTAACTGTATTTTTGGGAAATGATAAAAAAAATATGTTTATTTATTTTTAAAGAAAAATGGAAATACCAATTTTCACATCTGTAACATCTTTGGTTTTTGAGATATAGTTATCCTCATAAATCACACCCCTTTTGACCCCTTTAAGTGGATGTTTGGGAAATGGTAAAACATGTGTTTCTTTATTTTTCAAGGAGAATCTAAATACCAATTTTCACATCTGTAACATCTTTGGTTTTCGAGATATAGGTATCCCCATAAATCAGCCCCCCTTTGACCCCCCTTAAGTGGATTTTGGGGAAATGGTAAAACACGTGTTTCTTTATTTTTCTAGGAGAATCTAAATACCAATTGTCATGTCTGTAACATTGTCAGTTTTTGATATATAGGTATCCTCATAAATCAGCCCCCTCTTTTGACCCCTCTTAAGTGGATTTTGGGGAAATGGTAAACCACGTGTTTCTTTATTTTTCAAGGAGAATCTAAATACCAATGTTCACATCTGTAACATTGTCGGTTTTTGAGATATAGGTATTCTCTTAAATAGCCCCCCCATTTTTACTCCCCTTAAGTGGATTTTGGGTAAATGGTAAAACACATGTTTCTTTATTTTTCAAGGAGAAATTAAATACCAATTTTTACGTCTGTAACATCGTGGGTTTTTGAGATATAGGTATCCTCAAAAACAGCCCCCCACTTGTGATCCCCCTTAAGAAGATTTTGGGGAAATGGTAAAACACTTGTTTCTTTATTTTTCAATGAGAATCTAAATACCAATGTTCATGTCTGTAACATCGTCAGTTTTTGAGATATAGGTATTCTCATAAATCAGCACCCCCCCCTTGACCTTTTTTTTATTTTTCAAGGAGAATCGAAATACCAATTTTCACGTCTGTAACATCGTCAGTTCTTGAGATATAGGTATCCTCATAAATCAGCCCCCCCTTTTGACCCCCCTTAAGTGGATTTTGGGGAAATGGGTAAACCACGTGTTTCTTTATTTTTCAAGGAGAATCTAAATACCAATTTTCACGTCTGTAACATCATCGGTTTTTGAGATATAGGTATCCTCGTAAAAAAAATGCACCCCCCTTTTTCATCACCCTAGGGACGTAACCCATCCTATCTTAGTGGGTGCTTGCGTCTTAAAAATAAGGTACCTTCCAAATTTCACATTTCTAGGTTAAACAGTTTGAGCTGGGCGTTGATCAGTCAGTCAGTCAGGACTTTTTCTTTTAGATAGATAGACAGATAGATAGATAGATAGATAGATAGATAGATAGATAGATAGATAGATAGATAGATAGATAGATGATAGATAGATAGATAGATAGATAGATAGATAGATAGATAGATAGATAGACTGTTAATAAACAATTAAATATGAATATGGCAAAAATATGATTTTCATGTTTTCAGCTACTTGACTGCAAAGGGCTCCAATGCACTTATTCAAGTAGTATATATCTGTTTATATTTGTATACATATGTATTTATGCGTCTATATGTGTATATATGTCATTATTGTAAGTTCCCACGGGAATAGGGCCCTCAATTCCTCCTGTATGTGTTTGTAAATTTGGTCCTGTCTCTTACAAGTTTTATATCATTGTTTTATTTAAATTAATTGTATACATGGACAGCACTGCAGAATATGTTGGCGCTTCATAAATAAAGTATAATAATACAAAAAATAATAAAATACATAAATACATATGTGCACACATATATATATATTTAGACATGTGTATGTATGTATTTCTATATTAAAGCCCGCTACCTGCCTTTTTTTTCTAACATCTGAGACCTCCTATCTTTGAGCCCTTATAACTTTTTAATGCATTTTTTAAAATAATTTGTATTAGACAGTGTTATTATAAGTGTAACTGTACTGTTAAATGTATTTTTGATGTGGTTTGTGTAACTTTTTTGTCTTGCATAACAGTTACCCAGAGCTCTGCAGTGGCACTAGCGCGACGTGCGCTAAATTTGATTGTGCTCAATTGAATGCATTTACTTTCAACTCATAATACACGTGCTATGTCTGTCCCATGCAGAGAGCTGAGAAATGCCCCAATTGCATGGGTGCTACAGTTAGCACCAACTGTAATCTATCCCTAAATGGTACCAGTTTTTTTCTTTATCCCCCTTCAATCTCAATTCCAACATTTAAAAAAATAACTCCACAAACAAATTTATATTAAAGAGACAGTCTACTTGAAAAATTGTATTATTTAAACAGATATATAATCCCTTTATTACTCATTACCCAGTTTTGCATAACCATCTGTGTATATTAATACACTTTTTACCTCTGTGATTACCTTGTATCTAAGCCTCAGTAGACTGCCCCCTTATCTCAGTTCTTTTGACAGACTTGCATTTTAGCCAATCAGTGCTGACTCATAAATAACTCCACGAGAGTGAGCACAATGTTATCTATATATGACACTCATGAGCTAGCACTGCCTAACTGTGAAGAAGCTCTCATAATGAATGAGCTTAGAGGTAGTTCAACGGTTTAGAAATAAGTTTATGAGCTTACCTAGGTTTATTTTTTAACAAAAAAGAGAACAAAGCTATTTTGATGGTAAAAGTAAATTGGAAAGTTGTTTAAAATTGCATGCCCTATGTGAATCATGAAAGTATAATTTTGAATAGACTGTCCTTTTAATATCTTTACACTTATACTGCCACATCCTTTATCCAATAATTAACCATGCTTTCCCATAAAAGAAGACATAACAAAGATAAAATCCATTTTGTTTCTTAATTGTTCAGCTTTACTGTCACGCCGCGCTGCTCTAGCTGTTGCTAGGGACGCAGCGCCTGCTATTCTGCTCGTTGCCTAGGGGGAAATTGGCTTCTGTCTGCATGTGGCAGTGACGTCATCGCCTCACGCTCCCTCCGTTCTGAAGCAGGTCAGGATCTCCTGTGGCGCGAATCCTGCGCCATTGTAAGTTACTCACTTGCTACCTATCACTGCCCAAGTATAGGTGTTACTTTGTGTGCTCCTGGGTGTGATAGTTTACTGTATTCTGGATTGCCATATTGTAATTGAACTCTGCCTGTCTGACTTCTCTGCTTGCTTAACCCCTAAAGTACTGGATTGCCTCACTGTTGATGAGCTCTGCCTGTCTGACTACTCTGCTTGCTTAACCCCTAAAGTATTGGATTGACTCACTGTTGATGAACTCTGCCTGTCTGACTACTCTGCTTGCTTAACCCCTAAAGTATTGGATTGCCTCACTGTTGATGAACTCTGCCTGTCTGACTACTCTGCTTGCTTAATCCTTAAAGTACTGGATTGCCATACTGTTACCAAAACCTGCCTGTCTGACCATTTAAGTGGTTTACCTTTGGACTGCCTTACTGTTGCCAACACCTACCCGTCTGACCATTCAAGCGGTTTACCTTTGGATTGCCTTACTGTTGCCAACCCCTGCCTGTCTGACCTTTCTAGTGGTTTACCCCTGAACTGCCTTCCGCTGATTCCCCACCTGTTGCCGTTGCAGACTATCCTGCCTGTGGTGAGTGCCACTTACCTCATCTTGCGTACTTTCTCTGCTCTGGGATATTCCCTATCATTCCTGCTCAACACCGGGATAAGAAGACTACTGGCCGAGTTCGGTCTGATAGTGGAATATCCCACGAGCATTACATTATACTTGGGCCATGGAGCCAAATGAGGTAGGAAGAGCAGTTTATCTTCAAGGACAGATGTTGGGAACCCATACCACACAGTTGCAGAGTGTGGATTCCAAACCGCCAGTCTCTGCTCCTAGTACTGCGGCTTCTTCCCCTGCTTCTGGAAGCATTCCCCAGATACCACTGCCTGACAAATATGAAGGTACAATTGATTGTAGGGGTTTTCTTAACCAGTGCAGGCTGCACTTCCATAATGATCTTAACACCTTTCAGTCTCACCAATCAAGGGTCACCGTTGTCATTTCCTTACTGAAAGACAAGGCCCTAGCCTGGGTCTCTCCTCTTTTGAAACAGAAAGCTCCACTGCTGAATGATGCTGATGCGTTCATTTCTACATTTTCTTCTGTGTTTGGGACTTCTAGCCGTACTTCTGCTGCAGAATTTTCTCTCCTAGATCTCCGCCAGGGCAATAGAACCGTGGCACAATTCGCCAGCGAGTTTCGTAACTTGGCACTTGAAACCACTTGGGATGGCAGTGCTCTCAAGGCAGCCTTTAGGAGGGGTCTGCATGAACGCATCAAAGATGAACTCACTTATCGTGATATTCCTTCTTCTTTGGATGACTTTATAACACTTTGCATCAGTCTGGACTCTCGCTTCCAGGAGAGACAAGCCAAGAAAGACAGAACTTGGAGGGTCCTTCCGTTGTAATGCTCGTGGGATACCCCTCTATCAGACCGAACTCGGCCAGTAGTCTTTTATCCCGGCATCGAGCCGGAATGATAGGGAATATCCGAGAGCAGAGAAAGTTAGTAAGATGAGGAGAGCGGCACTCACCACAGGCAGGACAGTCCCCACTGGCAAGGGCAGAACAGGGCAAGGCAAATCACTGGAATGGTCAGACAGGCAGGATTCGGCAACAGTAAAGCAGTCCAAGGACAAACCACTAGAATGGACAGGCAGGCAGGGTTTGGCAACGGTCAAGCAGTCCAAGGGCACACCACTAGAATGGTCAGGCAGGCAGGGTTCGGCAACAAAGAGGCCATCCAGAACAACAGTGACTAAGAAGCAGAGTAGTCAGACAGGCAGTGTTCAGCAGCAGCATATTGATCCAGCAGTTCAGGGGTATAGCAGGCAGAATAGTCAGACAGGCAGAGTTCATACACAGCAAGGCAATACAAAAAACAATCTATCACTCCCAGGAGTACTGGAGCAAAACAGTAAGAGAAGCACAAAACAACTTAGAAGGTTTATTCAATACATAAAAACAATAATACATAAAAACTTAAACTCAGGTAAGCGTAGTCACATATCCCCAAAAACAGTCTGAGTCATGCTGCACCACCGAACGTCCAAGTTCTCAAGTTAGCCGTCTAACTGCAAGACAGCATCTGACTTCAGCGTGAATGGAAGATCCGGAGTGTCCTCCGGCAAGCGAGTCTCTCTCAGGCTATGGAGCTGTCTGTGAGGCCTTAAAGAACAGGAGTACACAAAGTAACACCTATAATTGGGCAGTGAAAGATCATGCGGAAGGAATTGAAATAGGTGCAGGATTCACGCCCAGGTGTCAGGACCGGAGAGGAGCGTGCGGCGATGACGTCAGCACTGTACGCCTCCAGACCCGACACAGCCCCTGGCAATGAGCAGGGAAGGAGACGCTGTGCCCCTAGCAACAGCTAGAGCGGTGCGGTGTGACACCCGTCCTTCTATTCATCCGGTTTATGCAGTATCCGCTACCCCTTCAACAGCTCCAGTTACCCCAGTGGAGGAACCCATGGATCTCTCCTATTTCAAACCCTCAGAGTCTAAAAGACGGAGAAGAAGGAGATTGAGACTATGCTTTTAATGTGGTTCTAACACCCGCCAACTAAATAATAGTGACATTCAGGCCGGGAAAAGCTAATGCTTACTCACACTCAAGCCTTCATTGATTCAGGGGCAGCTGGAAACTTTCTGGATCACCGTTTTATAATTCAAGCTGGCTTGCCTCTTCTGCAGAAAAGACTATGGCCTCTAGTTATCTATGTCTGTCGGACCTGATCCGACAGTGCAGATCAGGTCCGACAGACATTGCTGAATATGGCGAGCAATATGCTCGCCGTATTCAGCATTGCACCAGCAGCTCACAAGAGCTCCTGGTGCAACGCCGCCCCCTGCAGACTCGCAGCCAATTGGCCACCAGCAGGGGGGTGTCAATCAACCCGATCGTACTCGATCGGGTTGATTTCCGGTGATGTCTGTCCGCCTGCGCAGAGCAGGCGGACAGGTTATGGAGCAGCGGTCTTTGTGACCGCTGCTTCATAACTGCTGTTTCTGGCGAGCCTGCAGGCTCGCCAGAAACACAGGGCGTCAAGCTCCATATGGAGCTTGATACATATGCCCCATTGTCTCAAAATAACTACTCTGGATGGAACCCCCCTTGGTTCAGGGTTGATCCATTTTGAGTCAGCACCCCTTACCCTGACTGTGGGAGTCCTTCACACCGAACAGCTGCAGTTCGAGGTCATTCATTCCCCAGCAGAGCCTGTCATCCTTGGTCTTCCTTGGCTTCGTATACACAATCCACAGTTCAACTGGGCTGAAGGACAAATGGCCTCCTGGGGTATCTCCTGTTTACATTCCTGCCTAGCTAAAGTCACTCCTCTGCTCCGCATCCCCATAGCCAGTATACAGACTCCTTCAAACCTTCCCTCAGTATATGCAGACTTCGCAGATGTGTTTGAGAAGAAAGCAGCCAACGTGCTGCCACCCCACCATCCTTATGACTGAAAAATTGACCTCTTTCACGGAGCCCCACTCCCTAAAGGGAGGACTTATCCACTCTCCAAAACTGAAACCAAATCCATGAAGGAGTACATCCAAGAGAACCTAACTAAAGGTTTCATTCACCCTTCCTCCTCTCCTGCTGGGGCAGGCTTAATTTTTATCAGTAAGAAGGATGGTGGGCTCAGACCCTGTATTGACTACAGGGCCTTGAACAACATAACTATCAAGAATTGCTATCCCATTCCATTGATCACTGAACTGTATGACTCACTCCAGAATGCTCGCTTCTTCACAGAGTGCCAGGAATCAGACTGAAACGAGAAGTGCAAAAATAATCAATAATCAATAGTCAAATAACAAGTCAGGAGTCAAAACCAGAGCTGGTAATCAGACAAGCGAATCAGGAGCCAAAGCAAATAGTCAGACGAGCCGAGTCAGGAGCCAAAGCGAGTAGTCAGACGAGCCGGAATTAGGAACAAGGAGAACAGCAGAGTCAGGAACAAGCCAGGGATCAGGAACCAGGAGGGACGTCAGACAGCCAAGTAATACACAGGAACTGGAACTCACAAACAGGTCTGAGACAACGCAAGGGCAAAGCATACTGAACAGAGGCCCTTTAAATAATAAGTGATGACATCACAATTCTGAGACTGCAACCTGTCTCACACAGATGATGTACACCAGTCCGGCCATAAAAGGGCGTGCAGGAAATGAGCAGCATCACACACTATGCACCAGAGTCAGCAAGAGAGGTGAGTAAAATGGCTGCCAGAAGCACATGGCAAACAAAGCTAGGAAAAAACCCTGACGTTCACCAAGCTGGATTTACGTGGGGCATACAATCTGATTCGTATCTTCCCAGGCCACTAATGGAAGACCGCCTTCAGCACACTATCAGGGCATTACAAATACCTCGTAATGCCCTTTTGGCTGTGTAACACCCCTGCAGTCTTCCAGGCTTTTGTCAACAATGTCTTCCCTGGCCTCCTCAATCGCACTGTCATCGTCTACCTGGATGACATCCTTATTTTCTCTTCCACTCTGGAGGAGCATCATAAGCATGTGAGACAGGTACTTCAATGTCTCAAAGACAATTCTTTGGTATCCAAACTAGAAAAACGTGAGTTTGACCAAGTTCAGATCCAGTTCCTTGGTTATGTCATCTCGAAAGAAGGTTTTGCCATGGATCCTGCTAAACTCACCGCAGTGTTAGAATGGATTCAACCTACTTCATTAAAGGAATTACAGAGATTTTTGGGGTTCTCCAATTATTACCGCAAGTTTATAAAGAACTTTTTTCAAATAGTCGCTCCACTCACTGAATTGACAAAACGGAACAAGGACTGTAAACATTGGTCCCTTGAGGCCATAAATACCTTCTCTTGTCTAAAAAGGGCTTTCTGTTCTGCTCCTGTGCTCCGCCATCCTGTTCCTGACCGACAGTTCACTTTAGAGGTTGATGCCTCTGAGATAGGGGCTGGAGCAATTCTAATCCAAAGGGATCCTTTAACCTCCAAGTCCCACCCTGTAGCCTTTTTCTCCAAATGCTTTACTCCTGCAGAGAGGAATTACGATGTGGATAATCGTGAGCTCTTAGCCTTCTGAATTGTGAGCTCTTAGCCATTAAGATGGCCTTGACTGAATGGCGTCATTGGTTAGAAGGCACCGCCAATCCCTTTCAGATTCTCACCGACCACAAGAATCTGATTTACCTAGAGACTGCTTATCGACTCAATCCTCGACAGGCCAGGTCGGCCTCGTTCTTTTCCTGTTTTAACTTTGTGGTCTCTTATCTTCCTGGGACCAAAAACAAGAAGGCTGACCCCCTTTCCCGTCAGTTTCCTCACTCAAGTGATTCCTCTGAAGATCCTATTGAACACATCATACCTCCCTCCTGTGTGGTTGCTCAACTGAATACCACCCTTCTTCAAAGACTGCAACGTGCCTAGTCTAGTAAACCTTCTGAAGCCCCCGTGGCTTCCGATATCTTTTTTGTACCTCTGAACCTACGCACTCCTGTGCTATCCTGGGCTCATGATAGTAAACTCTCAGGACATCCTGGTTTGACAAGGATCTTTCCCAACATGTATGGTGTCCTACTATAAAGTCTGATGCTCAGGAGTATGTGAAAGCCTGCACAACTTGTGCTGCCAACAAAACTCCCCAATCCTTGCCTCCCGGCTTGCTCCAACCATTGTCCATACCCAAACAACCATGGACACACATTACAATGGATTTCATTGTCTTCCTTCCTCCTTCTGACCTCCATACAGTTATCTGGGTTGTGGTGGATCACTTTTCCAGACTGGCTTAGTTTGTATCCATAACAAAACTGCCTTCTGCCCAAGAATTATCATCTCTTTTTCTCTTGCATGTGGTACGACTTCCTGGCATTCCTGCGAATATTGTTTCCGACAGAGCTCCACAGTTCATCTCTACCTTTTGGAGAGCCTTTTGTAAGTTGATTGGAACCACTGTTTCCTTGTCTTCTGGCTACCATACCAATGGACTAACTGAGAGAGTAAACCAGGATCTCGAGGCCTACCTTAGAGCCTTTGTCAATGCTCTCCATACCAACTGGTCTGAGTTGTTACCCCTAGCTGAGCTGGCAAGAAACACTCATTGGCACTCTTCTCTTTTATGTTCTCCATTTCAAGCCGCAGCAGGATATCAACCTTGTGTCTTCCCTCTTTCTGCTCAGTCCACTGGGGTTCCTGCTGCAGACCGACATGTTACTGAACTCACCACTCATTGGCAACGTATTCGCTCAGCTACGTTCAGCTGTCTCTAGATACAAAAAGTTTGCTGATCATCATAGAGCTTATGTACGTGCCATCTCGGTAGGTGAACGTGTTTGGGTCTCTACTCGACATATTCGTCTATGTCAACCCTGTCCCAAATTGGGGCCTTACAAAGTCCTGAAAAGACTGTCTCCTGTTGCCTACAAAGTGGCCTTGCCCAAAACCTACACCCAGTCTTCCACATCTCACTACTCAAGCCTTACATCAAGAATAGATATACCCGGCTCCGAGCTCCTCCTCCTCCGCTCCTGGTCCGTGGTGACCCTGAATATGAGGTTGCTAAGATCCTGGACTCCAGATACAGGCAGGGACAACTGCAGTATCTGGTACATTGGAAAGGTTAAAAAACAAGATATATGAGTGCGCACAAAGGCTCTACCAAACAATTAAAACTAACCTATAATGAATTAATACCAAACTATAAACATAAGTAATCGCATCTATATGACACATTTATTTGACATATTTATTAATGGTATAACTTAGTACATATAAACATATTTAATCAAATACAATGCATAAAATTGATAAGGTGCACCTTATTATTAAAAAAAAAATGATCATTGGGGTTAAACCTGCATTTGCAGAGTATTTTGATCCTAGAGTTAAGAATAATCTACTGGAAAAGCTGCTTTAATAAAAGTTGTTGGTTTAGAAAGGACCCACAATTGTGTTTATGTCCAGATGGGTTATAACCATAATCGGCACCGCTATTCCATGGAGACAAGATTGCAGAATTGGCCTCCCGTAGGATTGTGAATTTTACCAGTTCACTTTTTATAGGGTATTGGCATGTAAGTATTGTCACTGCGACCGGAGGGGTTTACTCACCAGAATCCGAAAGCAGATACCTTTCTAACCGCTTTCTCCAATCTGCTCTCCTGCAGCGTGCAGTTGGCATCCAGACAGCCGTTGACAATCCTCTGATGTATTCTCATCACGTGTCTGCCCGCTCAGCCAATCAAGCAGTGGGATTACCGGTGTTTTTTTAAAACCCAGTCTGCAACAAAGATTCTTTCAGTGTTAAAGTTGTTAAAGTTGTTTAGTTTTCTTCTATGCACTTGTCTCCCAGTGTCGCCACTTCAATACTCCACACTAAGCCCAGGATAGTGTAAAGTTCAAAGGATATTCAAATAAAATCCATTTTCAAGATGTCTTGAAAAAAGCCTCAAGCTGAAATGCGTTGATGATAATTAGTCCTGTGTAGCTGGCCAACTCTTAACAGACACACTGAGAATGAACTATTTGTGTTCCTACTAACGGATTTTATTTGAATATCCTTTGAACTTTACACTATCCTGGGCTTAGTGTGGAGTATTGAAGCCTTTGTGCGCACTCATATATCTTGTTTTTAGTGCTTATATTTATAGTGTGAAGTTTGGGATTGTCACACTAGTGAGTTGCTATTTCTACCTTAAGGGTATACTTGTGTTATTTTATTACATTGGAAAGGTTACTCTGTGGCGGATCGTTCCTGGGTTCCTGCCCATGATGTGCATGCTCTATCTTTGGTCTCCAGATTCCATGCTGCTCATCCTTTGAGGCCGACTCTGGTTCCCGGAGAACACTTTTGAGAGGGGAGCTATGTCACGCTGCGCTGCTCTAGCTGTTGCTAGGGACGCGGTGCCTGCTATTCTGCTCGTTGCCTAGGGGGAAGTCGGCTCATGTCTGCGTGCTTCATTGCCGCACGCTCCCTCCGTTTTGAAGTCGGTCAGGATCTCCTGTGGCGCAAATCCTATCACTACCTATCACTACTATGCTACCTATCACTGTTAGGTGTTACTTTGTGTGCTCCTGGGTGTGATAGCTTACTTTATTTTGGATTGTCATATCGTTATTGAACTCTGCCTGTCTGACTACTCTGCTTGCTTAACCCCTAAAGTATTGAATTGCCTCACTGTTAATGGACTCTGACTGTCTGACTACTGTGCTTGCTTAATCCTTAAAGTACTGGATTGCCATACTGTTGCCAAAACCTGCCTGTCTGACCATTCAAGTGGTTTACCTTTGGACTGCCTTACTGTTGCCAACACCTGCCTGTCTAACCATATAAGTGGTTTACCTTTGGACTGCCTTACTGTTGCCAACACCTGCCTGTCTGACCATCAAGTTGTTTACCTTTGGATTGCCTTATTGTTGCCAAACCCTGGCTGTCTGGCCTTTCTAGTGGTTTACCCGTGAATTGCCTTCCACTGATTCCCAGCCTGTTGCTGCCGCAGACTATCCTGCCTGTGGTGAGTGCTGCTTACCTCATCTTGCATACTTTTTCTGCTCTGGGATATTCTCTATCGTTACGGCTCGACGCAAGGATAAGAAGACTACTGGCCGAGTTCACTCTGATAGTGGAATATCCCACGAGCATTACATTTACTAATATAACATCACCTTTCCTCTCACTTGACTGCCAATTTAAATTAAAATCCTCTACAACGTTATTTCCAGCGTCTATAATTCTCCATTATTTCTCTTATTTTCAAGTTCCTACATCGATTGTCCAAACTTATGTGTTCATGTTTGTGCCCACTTTGACTTTAAAGGGACAGTCTAGTCAAAATTAAATCAAGAAAACAAGCCGCAACAGGACAACAGTGTTAAAAACAATCAAGTTTATTGAATATAATAAAAAAAACACCACAGAGAGGGCATATCTCATGTATTTTGCGCCGCAACAGGCCACTTACTTAGTCTATTACTAAGCGCCCTGCTGAGGCAAGAAAAGCATAAGATTTGCCCTCTCTGTGGTGTTTTTTTTTAAATTATATTCAATAAAGTGGATTGTTATTAACCCTGTTTTCCCGTTGCGGCTTGTTTTCTTGACTTGACTGTTTAGCGGTTTTGTCCACTGCCTTCAGACAGCACCATGTAGCCTCAGTTTCACTGGATTGGTTTCCCTTTTCCTTAAATTTCCAACAGCTTTACTTCCGAGAGGTGATCTGAGCAGTGTTTCCTTTTCTTTGCTAGTCAAAATTAAACTTTCATGATTCAGATAGGGCATGCAATTTTATCCCCTTTGCTACCGGGAATGGCCCAAAATACCAGAGAATTATTTAGCTTTTTTTTTAGCTATCACAAAAATAGAGCTTTTTTTATTATTATTTACCTGTCAAAACTATATATATTTTTAAGTAGACAACCCAAGGTGTTGATCTATGCCCATTTTGGTATATTTCATGCCACCATTTCACTGCCAAATGCATTAACTTTTTCACAAACTTTGGGTTTTCACTGAAAATAGTTCCATACCGCTTGTGCTATCATGATTGTAAAAGCTTATCTGGGATGCCCTTTGTTCAGAAAGAGTAGACATATATGGCTTTTGTCATTGGTTTTTGGTAATTAGAATGCCGCCAATTGCAGCTGCGCACCACACTTCTATTATTCCCAGTGTGAAGGGGTTAATCATGCAGCGTGTAAGGTAAATGTTAGCTGTAGTGTAGAGATTACCCTCCCACCTGGCACCTCGCACACCCTGATCCCTTCCAAAAATCTCCCACCACACTCATCCCCACCATCTTAGGTACTGGCAGACAGTGTGCTAGTATGCAGTTTAGGTTTGTTTAATTTTGCTTTTTATTATTATTATTTTTTTATATTTTCTTACTGCAATGTAGTGATCCACCTAAACCATCCCACCTCCCTGATCCCCCCAAATGTCTCTCTAACCCTCACTTTCTAACAAATGGCAGCCATCTTTGGTACTGGCAGCTGTCTTCCAGTACCTAATAATATATATACTTTTTTTTCCTGTAGTGTAGTGGTCTCCACAGATCCCCAATAGATATTCCTATAAATACCTGTGTATACAAGTATGTATACCTATATATAATCACACATATATATAATCAGATATATGTAGAAATATTTATGTGAAGAACATTGAAATGTGAAATATTCATGTCGGGGTAGTGCACTTGAGAATATGCAATTGGGTTTGAGCGTGAGTTGGTTGTTTTTTCCCCCCACTTTTTTTTGTCTCATTGACTTCTATGGGGGAATACGTTATCACTCGCGTTATATTTTAAGTTCAGCTTTTTAAGTTCATTGGCTTAGTGTGCAAGAAACAATTTACTTTCAACTTTTAATATGAGCGCAACCCGATGCACAAAAATCTTACTTCTAGCACAGTTATCGCTCAGGCGGGAGAGTTAAATAACGCTCCACTTTTAATTGCATTGCTGTTTCTTTACCAAGATACCAAGAGACTGAAGTAAATTAGATCATAGAAGAAAATTGGAAAGTTGTTTAAATTTGTATGCTGTATCTGGATCATGAACGAAAAATTTTAAGTTTCATGTCCCTTTAAGTTAAAAACACGTAAGAGAATTGTTTAATAAAATATTTATGTACATTATGATTATAAACACACACATATCCTTTTAATGTTATTAATCCAGTGTAAAATGGAAATATGCAATTTTATAAAAATATACTTAAGGTTAGTTTTGCTTATTTTTTAATAACGTTGTGCTGATTTTCATACTCCGAACCAAGCCCCAAAATTTTAGATGTATTCTGATGTATACAGACTTCACATTGATTCTGTGTTAACAGTGTAAAATGCTTTTTTTTAACATATGGAAATATGCAATTTTATCAAATATACTTAGGGCTAGATTACAAGTGGAGCGCTAATTTATTGCGTGCCAGCAAACAGGCAAATTCACCCATTTACGGGTGCATGATAAATAACCAGCCATTACAAGGTCAGACCTCTGGTTAATTTTTTAAATGTCACCCAATTGCCCCCCAAAAAATGTGTAATGTCCCTTTTTAAAAAAATAAAACTTTTTTTTTTTTTTAACTGCACTAAGCAGTTTTTGGGTCCTAAACTTGGCGGGTGCGGGTTATTAGAAAAAAACGGCAATGAAAAATGCCTTTACATTGTGGTCTATGGGGACTGTGTGTTCCCAGTAAATATATCTGTATATGCTTATGTACATATATATGTATATACACATATTAACACATAAATATATATGTATATATCTCAAGGAATGAGAACGAGGCTCCCATTGGAGCCTAAGGAAGTGTGCTCTTGTGAGCGCAATGCTTCCGTGCAATGCGAATACGAGGTCGCGTTCACATTGCACCTCACTTGTAATACCAGCTCACATCTGCATGCGCTGGTATCACTTTCGCAGAAGCAATATTTTGCGCTGAACTTTTAGTCTGGCCCTTAATAAGCTAACAAAGGCCTAGATTACAAGTGGAGAAACAACTTATAGCACACCAGCTGGTATTTCAAGTGAATGGCAAAACATTTTTTACCAGAGAAAGCAGGCGACATTTTAATAGCGCGCCATGTTCGTTTAATGTATAGTGCAGGGTGCGCTATTGTCGTTCATATTAAGTGTGAGTTAAAGGGACATTGTACACTAGTACTGTATTGCATTTATATAGCCCATCTGGAAGTGTTTTTGTAACAATGTATAGTTTTGCTTATTTTTTAATAACATTGTGCTGATTTTCATACTCCAAAGCAACCCACCAAGTTTTAGATGTATACTGATGTATACAGACTTCACATTGATTCTGTTTGTATAATGGGTCTATTCATATGCAGGGGAAGGGTCTGCTCTCAACCCCTTTCAGTGGGTGTTCCAGCCTAACCTCGTCAACAGTGCTAAATTGGGAACTTTACGTAAGTTTTTAGAAGGTTTTATACTGGATTTTTTATATTAGTATCCGTGCATATTCTTCTTTATAGTAGTGTATATTACATGAAGTTAAATTAAAATTGCTGTATACTGTCCCTTTAAGTGTTATACTTCAGTGCAACACAAAATGGCAATGGGAAATGTAGCCATCCTGAAGACCTGATGTAAAGTGTTAGCTCTTAAATATATGTGTACGTATGAGTGCAGTGGTTTAAACTTACAAATCAATAGAAATCATAGTTTAAAAGTTAGTGAAAACTGTGCACAAACTTCACCTTAGTGCACAAGAGCTAACATATTACTTTCAAATTGTAATACTAGCACACAAAAAGTGCTATTTATTTAATTTGAGCAGTGTTTGAGTGCAATAGTGCTAATATTTTTGTGCTCCTCTTCTGAAAGGAAAAAGTAAATATTCTCTGCTGAAAAGGTTAAACTTCAGGAAAATATCTTTAATACATGGCTAGGAAATATACATTTGTGAATATCCTCAAACAATCTATACAGGTTTAAATGAACCTACCAGGATACAATAAAGATTCTGAAATTAAGTTCAGAAACTAGTTTCATAATCCTTATACTGCTTTAGTAAATGACTCTTTGTTTGAATATTATGAAGGATGCAATTCATCTAAAAGCAATCAATAACAGAAGTATTCTAACACTGGCTGCTCGAGTTTCAATTTTTTTTTATTTCTCCTTAGAAATCATTTTATCAACAACACAACCATTACACATTCATCAAAAGCATAAATAAAAAATGTAAGCCATTCAGCTGGTAGACAGAATCTAAACGGAAAAAAAAATTTAAACAAAAATTAAAATAATGATTGGAAACTCAAATGGCTCTATAAAATAATAAAATATTTGAAAAAAATATTTTGAAAGTTGGTTCAACCTCTGAGAGTTTGTAAATGGAGAATTTTCAATATGTAAAACTTGCTAAGCACTCGCAATCTCTCTCTTTCTCTCGCTCTCTTTCGGTCTCTCTCTCTCTTTCGTTCTTTCTTTCTTTCTTTCTTTCTTTCTTTCTTCCTCTCTCTCTCTCTATCTATATATACATATATTTATTTGTATTATTATTATTATTATTATGTGATGTATTCTCTCACCTGCATGGACCTCTCCCTTTTCTGTTTGTGTCAGTTCAGTTTCTGCTTGTATAGAGTAAGGCAGTCTGACTTTGTTATTTTACACAGATAAAGAAGGAAGGTGGGTTTCCTATCTGTACAGCATGTTTGTGATTGCAAGGGTCCAGAATCCCTGGCCGTTGTCTGAGTTCACCTTTTTCAATTGGTTCCTACATACTATCACCACATTACACTTAAGAGGAGTATGCAGGCGAGTTCTTCAGTGGATGTACTAAATTGGATGACTCTCGGAGAGTATTTTTTACTACTTATACAAGTACATACAGTATCATCCTGTATAGGTAAAGGTATGGGTACCACTTGTGAGTTACCCTCATTCATACAGAGCAATCCTATAGAAAAAAGCAAAGGCAGGATAGTGATACAAGTTCCCCAGTTTGATGTACAGTATATGTGATGTATTTCATGTTATTTGTGTCAATGCCCTACGGGTTGGTGGGATTATCATAGGGGGCTTTAGAAAATGAGTATTGGAGGATGCTAATCTACCCTTCCAATTCTGATTATTGTAGTTTGCTGTGATTAAGCCTAGATGACTAAAGGGAAACATCTTTCTTGCGTTGTATACAAACATGAGAAGCAGAAGGAGTGAACTTGGATTACTATAGGGGGTGCTAGTAGGCAAGGAGTATAAAAGGATGCTAGTCTGCCCTTCCAATTGGGATTATCATAATTTGCTTGGATTTAGCCTGAATGCCAGAGGGGAATTACAAATTATTGTGTTGTATTCAAAATGTTACTCATTTTTGCTTTCAGGGCAGGGGCGGAACTGCTGCAGGTGCAGCAGGTGCAATGTCTCCAGGGCCAAAGTGGGGGATTCAGATCGATTCGAATTTCCGAATTAGGGTAGCACCGAATCTAACGAATAAATCCGAATTAGTTCGGATTTATTCGTAACATTCGGATGGCCATGGACTAATCACAATTACACTAGTATTGTACTGTATATTAGGTTATATCACTCTGCTATGGGTTACACCTAATATTACAGTACATAATACTAGTTTAATACACAGCACATCCCACCTAACACATACCGAACTTCCGAATTTACAAATCGAATCCGAACCGAATACATCCGAATACATCCGAATTTATTAGAATCTGAATGAATCCGAACGAATCCGAAACGAATGCATTCGAATGTATCCGAATTCGAATCGATCTGAAAACGTAATTCGAAAACATCCGAATCCATCTGAAATGAACCGAAACAAATGCTTTCGCCGCGCACAAGTCTAGCCCATAGCAGAAAGTGCTGGATTTTACTGCATCAATATCTATGCTCCAAGCAAAACATCAATGATAGATCTCAAACCATGGCAATTAAAATCTTCGGCTAAGTGAAATGAAACCAGATATTGGGAAACTTGTATCACTTCATCAAGCTCATACAGCCCATTCACAATTTGTTGAATAGTTAAGTTATTACTAAGGGCTAGCTTACAAGTGACATGCTATTTAGCGGTCCTGCTCGAGTGTTAACTTTGCTAGAAGTTAACTTTTTGTGCAAGTCAGGTAGCGCTCGTATTAGATCAAAGTAAAAAGTTTGTGTATTGTCCCCGTAAACTTTAATGGAATGTGCAAACCCGTACTGAGCTATTAATATTGTACATTTCAATGTTCTTTACATTGAAATACATGTATAAATTGATATAGATATATAGGTATAGATATGTATTAAATAAAAAAATATTTAGATATATACAGAAATATATATATATATATAAATATAAATATTACATTTATTTCTAGGTGAAGAACATTGGAATGTACAATATGTGAATTGCTATTCAGGTTTAGTGCAGTAGGTCTAATGCAGTGTCGGGTTACAGCACTTGATAAAAATGTATCTTAAGGCATGTTATTAATTATAAATATCAAAAAGGATATTCTAAAAAAATATTCTAAAAAATCATTAGAATACAAACCTGTATGTATTTTTTAGAATTTTTTTAAAACCTCTATAATAACTATAAATTATTATTAATATTTTTTACATTATTTTTATATTTAATATATTCATAACATGCCTTAAGATAACTGTCTTCAAGTGCACTAACCCGACACCGCATAATTATGATATTTCAGGTATTTGACTGCAAAGGGCTCAAATATGTGTATATATAATTAATTAATTTATAATTAGTTAATGAGTTCATGAGTTAATGAGTTCAAAGGGACATTGCCCTTTATATGGATAACTAGTTCATTGGAGATTTTTTCCTAGATTCTGGTGCTGGATACAGGGAACTCTAAGTGTGGGAATTACATTCCCATACACTCTCGTTTAAGTATTGCATATATAAATATATATATATATTTATATATATATATATATATATATATATATACATACATAACGTACACATATTTAGACATGTCTATATATGTATATATATGCTAGAGCCCTTTTTCATCAAACACTTAACACCATATATATTTTATTAAAATCTTTCTTTAATAATTTTTATCAGATAGTGTTTATATGACTGTAACTGTATTTTTAAATGTATTTATGTTTTGTTTTGATGAAACTTTTTTAACTCAATACCCTTTATGCGAGTTCTTCAGTAACACTAACCCGACAAGTGCAAATTGCGATTGCTTGAGCAAACAAATTTAAATTGTATTGTGTTGTTATCTTCTTTAGAGGTCATGCACTGATATTCTAAATAATATTTTATGGTGAGAGATAGCAAACTTATGGAACCAAGGGGCTGTGTACAGAAAATACTTTGAGAACCACTGTGCTGTATTTTAATACTCAATCATAAAAAAATGTCTGCTACAGAATATATCAAGGGTCCTTTTAATCTCCAAGTAATTCCACCAATTCATATTCTTGGTCATTTGAATTTTTAGATTTCCCTTGTAATTCATTAGAAGTTTGGTTTAGTTTGTCTTTCCACCAAAAGCAATTCAAAACATCAAGCAGGAGAAAAAGAGTGATTGTCTGGCACTTGCATGGCCCAAAAGAACATGGTTTTTGGATCTGGTTATTATTGCAGTACAGAGTTATTGACTTCTTCCTCAGATTACCCAAATTCTATCTCAGGTTCCATTCTAATACCAAGAACTAAAAAAGTGAATGCACTGACAATTTAGTTACTAAATCTTTCTTTTCTACTTTTCTGAACGTCCATAAACCTGTAAAAGCCAAGGTATACTGCAAGATTTTAACCACTTTTCACAAAAGTTGCCTTTCATCCCAATAGTGGGATTCTTTCAAGCATTTGGAGGATTCACCCAAAGATCTCATTCCTCCCTGTAATCTATATATGGAGGTTCATTGGCTTAATTCTTTTGGACATTTGCACAAATTATCTCCAAGCTTATTAAAGGGCCATAATACCCAAATGTTTAAACACTTGAAAGTGATGCAGCATAGCTGTAAAAAGCTGACTAGAAAATATCTCCTGAACATCTCTATGTAAAAAAGAAAGATATTTTACCTCAAAAGTTCCTCAGTAGCCACCTCCCATTGTAAAGGATTTCTAAGCAGCATTTTAGTGTGTCTGTCCTATGACAGCTTAGGGGATGAGCCTCGTGAACTCTCATATTATTTCACCAATCAGGTGAAGGAAGCTTACTATGAAATCTCATGATAGTTAAGTCAAATCTCATGAGATCACAGTAAGAGTTCATGACCTCAGCACTGCTGATGCTGATTGGCTGCTGTTCATTTCTTCATATTTTTTTTATTTTTACCTGCAGCTGGGAGCAGCTGAGTATAACTTTTTACACAGAACTTACTCTGCTGAGCTGAGGAAATTGTGAGGTAAAATATCTTCCTTTTTTACATAGAGATGCTCAGGTGATATTTTCCTGTCAGCTTTTTACAGTTATACTGCATCAGTTTCAAGTGATTTAGCATATGAGTATTATGTCCCTTTAACTTTTAAGACTATTCTACTGTGTACTCAGATAGATATGTTTATTAGAGATGTGCACAGGGAAAAAAAAAGTTTCATCCAAAAGATTAATTTTGGAATGTTTGCACCATTCAGTTCAGTCGAATTTCATTCATGTTGGTTTAAGTTTCAGCTGAATATTTGTTTTGGATACATTGCCAGTATTTCCAATGGGAACAGCAAATATATACATCTAATTTTAGCACAACAAAGATGCACAGCTACATGTTCCTATGACTCTAGTCAAAGTGATTTAAAATGGCTGAGCTTTTCCACCTCCCTATGCTAGGTTAATACTGGATGGGACAAGCCTGTATAACATTTAGGGTGGACATGATTTACTGTAACGAATCATGTCCGCCTGACATCGCTAAATGCCGACAGTATACGTTGTCAGCATTTAACATTGCACAAGCATTTAACATTGCACAAGCATTTCTTGTGAAATTTAACATTGCAAAAGCATTTCTTGTGCAATGCCTCCCCCTGCACATTCGCGGCCAATCCGCCGCTAGCAGGGGGTGTTAATCATCCCGATCGCATTGGATCGGGATGATTGCAGTCCGTCAACCTAAAAGGTCTTATGACTGCTGCTTTTTAACTTCTGTTTCCAGTGAGCCGGAAACTACGGGGGTAGATAGCAGCAGCCGCTGCTTATTAAATCTACCCCTTAATGCTTTACTGGCTATCCCTAACATCAATCATTAGTAATACTATAACAGGATTGGACAGGGGACAATAGACACATGAATGGTCAGGCCCCCTATACATCATTGCAAAGGAGCTGATTAGTCAAACAATATAGCTTCGTATCCATTCCTGCAGTTTGTTGGTGCCAAAGGGCACAAAAGAATGAAAAAACAATTTGGTGAAGCAATCGTTTGTTCTTTGTTGCTTTTGTCAAATATACTACAATAAATATATATAAATGTATTTGACTGTTCATGTATCAAATCTGCATGACGTTGGATGAATTTGTATTAGCTCTAAACTGAATGCACAGATCTAATGTTTATGATTCTTTATGTTCCTCGTTATCTGAGTTTTAGGATAAGAACTGCTGATGTTTCTCCCAATCGCAGTTCCTTCCAATTTTTTGGTTCATTTATTTTGCCTAGGAATAAAAAAAGAAGCTCTTCTAGACCTAGTTGATATTGCCAACCATCTCAAATGTTATGTTAAATATCCTAGTGAAAACCAGAAGTCGGAATTTTTGTTTTCTGTTATTAGTTCTGATGCCGCAAAAGGTCAAAGATTCTATAGATAACTGGATTTACTCTGAAATCCTAATGGCTGAAGATCTCAGAAAAAAGCAGATTCTTTTAATGTTCAACCTTATTCCAAGTAGGCAGCTACAGCATTTTTATCTTTCATCACATGCAAAGCAGCTATGGGGTCTTCTTTACTTAATTTTTGTTAGAGCATTGTATTATTGTAATGTTGCAAATAGATTAAACACATAATTAAAGTCAGGTACAGACCAGCAATTCATTACTGGGACCTAGCTGAACGCATCTAGCAAGCCAATGAATTACAAGAGGCATATTGTGTAGCCATCAATCACCTAGCTCCCAGTAGTGCATTGCTGTTCCTGAACCCATTTAGGTAGGCCAAAAGAATACCAAAATAATTGAGTCAATTTGGTAATAGAAGTAAACTGAAAAGCCTCTTAAAATTCCATACTCTATCTGATCCATAAAAGTTTTTAATCATATGAAAGTCTGCCCATGTTTTTCTTTTTTTTGTGCTTATGCCTCAAAGATTTGTCACAGGGCCAACCACTTTCTTCTTCTTTTCTCAAAACAGGTTGTAACTATATGCAAATACATTTCTGGTAGGCTTTTGTACCTCCTTTAGTAGCCAGAAAGCATTTACCCACCAGTACTTATTTATTTTTTACGTATAATTTTTATTCAGATTTTTTTCTACATACATCAAAAATGCTGGTAAACCAGAAAACAGAAATAGAGAACACCAGGAATGTACCGTCTTGTTACAAACATTATCCACATTAGCCATAACATAAAATATTGTATCCTAACGCGCTAAACAGTCAAAGATGATAAAATATGGAAATAACAAAAAAAAAACGGGGGAGATGGGCCTACCAGTATTGATTTGGTTTTACTTTTAGTGTAAAGAAACTAGTTTATCTGTGAATATAAATTTAAAGAACCCAGATTTCAATTTGTATCTATTTCCTACCTTAATTCCTACCTTAATTCCGATTGGCTGATAGAATCCTATCAGCCAATCGGAATTGAGGGGACGCCATCTTGGATGACGTCCCTTAAAGGAGCCTTCATTCGTCGTAGTCCGTCGGTGAAGAAGGAGGTTCCGCGTCGGCGGGAGGAAGATTCAAGACCCGGCTTGGAAGATGACATCGCCCGGATAGAAGACCTCTTCAGCGCCTCTTTGAAGATGACATCGGCCGGATCAAAGACTTTTCTTCAGCGCCGCCTGGATGATGACTTCATCGGATGGAAGATTTCTTCAGCGCCGCTTGGAGGATTAACTTCTTCCGCTCCGGATGTCCACTTCGGTTCCATCGCTGCTCGGCTGAGTGAAGACAAGGTAGGATGATCTTCAGGGGATTAGTGTTAGGTTTTTGTAAGGGGGGTTTGGGTTAGATTAGGGGTATGTGGGTGGTGGGTTTTAATGTTGGGGGGGGTTTGATTTTTCTTTTACAGGCAAAAGAGCTGTTTTCTTTGGGGCATGCCCCCACAAATGGCCCTTTTAAGGGCTGGTAAGGTAAAAGAGCTTTGAACTTTATTTAATTTAGAATAGGGTAGGGCATTTTTTTATTTTGGGGGGGTTTGTTATTTTATTAGGGGGCTTAGATTAGGTGTAAGTAGCTTAAAATTGTTGTAATATTTTTAACATGTTTGTAACTTATTTTTTTATTTTTTGTAACTTAGCTTTTTTTTTTTTGGTACTTTAGTTAGTTTATGTAATTGTATTTAATTGTAGTTATTTGTAGGTAGTTTATTTAATTAATTTAATGATAGTGTAGTATTAGGTTTAATTGTAACTTAGGTTAGGATTTATTTTACAGGTAATTTTGTATTTCTTTTAGCTAGGTAGTTATTAAATAGTTAATAACTATTTAATAACTATTCTAACTAGCTAAAATAAATACAAAGTTACCTGTAAAATAAATATAAATCCTAAGATAGCTACAATATAATTATTAATTATATTGTAGCTATCTTAGGGTTTATTTTACAGGTAAGTATTTATTTTTAAATTGGAATAATTTATTAAAGTATAGTGTAGTGTTAGGTGTAATTGTAACTTAGGTTAGGATTTATTTTACAGGTAAATTTCAGTTTCTTTTAGCTAGGTAAGCTATTAAATAGTTAATAACTATTTAATAGCTATTGTACCTAGTTAAAATAAATTGAAAGGTACCTGTAAAATAAAAATAAATCCTAAGATAGCTAGAATATAATTATTATTTATATTGTAGCTATATTAGGGTTTATTTTAAAGGTAAGTATTTAGTTTTAAATAGGATTCATTTAGTTAATAAGAGTTAATTTATTTAGATTTATTTAATTAATATTCAAGTTAGGGGGCGTTAGGGTTAGGGTTAGACTTAGGTTTAGGGGTTAATAATTTTATTACAGTGGCGGCGGCGTAGTGGGGGACAGGATAGGGGTTAATAAATTTATTATAGGTGGCGATGGTGTAGGGGGGGCAGATTAGGGGTTATTAAATTTATTATAGGTGGCGACGGTGTAGGGGGGGCAGGATAGGGGTTAATACATTTAATATAGGTTGCGGCGGGTTCAGGGAGCGGCGGTTTAGGGGTTAATACATTTATTATAGTTGCGGTGGGCTCCGGGCGCGGCGGTTTAGGGGTTAATATGTATAGAGTAGCTTGCGGTGGGCTCCGGGAGCGGCGGTTTAGGGGGTAATAACTTTATTTAGTTGCGGCGGTGTAGGGGGGGACAGATTAGTGGTGTTTAGACTCGGGGTACATGTTAGGGTGTTAGGTGTAGACAGCTCCCATAGGAATCAATGGGATGTCTGTCAGCAGCGAACTTGTACTTTCGCTATGGTCAGACTCCCATTGATTCCTATGGGATCCGCCGCCTCCAGGGGTGGCGATTTGAAAACCAGGTACGCTGGGCCGTAAAAGTGCCGAGCGTACCTGCTAGTTTTTTTATAACTAGCAAAAGTAGTGAGAATGTGCCGCACTTGTGTGTGGAACATCTGGAGTGACGTAAGAATCGATCTGTGTCGGACTGAGTCCGGCGGATCGAAGCTTACGTCACAAAATTCTACTTTTGCCGGTCTCGAGCCTTTGATAACTAAGGCGTATCAGCCTCGCCACAAATACGCTGCGGAATTCCAGCGTATTTGAGGTTGACGGCTTGATAACTAGGCCCCAAGGTCTCACTCAGGTGATAAAAAAAGCAGGCAAAGAGCTTCAGCATCGACATAGATATACATGTCTAAAGATGTCTATTTATGTATACAAATGTATTTATATGTGTATATATGTATTTACAGACATATATATATATATACACATATAAACACATAAATACTTATATACACATATATAGACATACTGTATATATAAGTGCATTGGAGCCCTTTGCAGTTAAGTGGATCAAAACATGTTAAAGCATATTTATGCAATATTCATATTTAATAAAGGTTTTTAACTATGTATTTACTGTAAATATTTCACATTCCAATGTCCTGTACATAGCAGAATATGTTATATGTATTTTTAAATATTCCTGTTTATCTGTATATATCTATAGCTATATGTAATCAAGTATATATATATATATATATATATATATATATATATATATATATATATATATATATATATATATATATATATATATATATATATATATAAAACCAACAGATAAGAACTCCAGATTCTAGTAGAAATTGCTCAGGGTGCATTAGAAAGTATGCACAATAAATTAAAGAGAGTGCATTCACCAGGACTTATTAACAAATTTATTCCATAGATGTGAACGTTTTCGGGGGTTTAACCCCTTCCTCAGACATACAAAAAGACAATATAACTGTTATACTGGGGGAACACATACACAATATTCTAACTTTGGCTTCATTTTGTGCTTGTCAAGTTAGCGCAAGAGCAAAAACAGTTTACTTTCAACTCGTAATATAAGCGCAACCCGACAAGTGCAAAAAGCTTACTTGCGCAATTGATGCTCAAGGTGAAGCGTTAATTTGCACTCCCCTCACAATCTGTGCCTTATTGTTTGGTCAGTCACTAATCTAACTTTACTAATAACAAAACTTACTTAGTTTAACCCTTGATGGTAAGACAGGCATTGCAGGCCTCTCTAGCAGCAAAGGGGTTTAAGTTTGATCCAAAATAGGCTGAAGAGTCTAAAACATTTTGTTTCCTTTGTCTCATGAAAGTCAAAGTAAACTATGATGCAAAGTCAATTTAAGGACAAGTTAAAAAAATAATAAAATGACCATTTTGGCTTTATTAATGATTTAGATAAAATGGCAGAGACTGAAGCCAAAAGTAGAAGTTGGCAAGGCCACGAGTTTGCTTTTCTCAGGTAAACTCAGTCCAAGGTTTTCACGTTTTTTTTTTTTTTTCTCTCTTTTTTTAGCCAAATAAAAATGATCGTGTTCATAGAAACATTCACAGATATTTACAGAAAAGGAAACCAAACTATTTAGAAGCCTAAGATTGCCATCTACTGGACAAACTAAGAAGTGACCAACACAGTCATTCTAAAAATATTAAAATGAATGTCTTATTCTTTGCATACAATTGCTTACATTGTTTATCAAATGAAGATCTGTTTTGTATACATAAAAACACAATAAATATTCTAATATCTTAGCTAAGTTAAGAGCCTTTTTTCAAAACAATATGTATGTGAACTGTGTGTACGTTCTTAGACATTAAAGCCCAAAATGACATGGATGTTTAAGGGTCTGTCGTTAAATTTCACAATACTTGCTGCCATGGGCAGAAATCAAGCAAAATCTTTGGGGGCTTTTTTGAGCATAATATTGCAATGTAGCTGTCTCTCCTTCACCTGCAAACCCCAATATAGCTAGATAAACCACTCTCAAGCTAGAATTTGTATTTCTAAAATTATTTTTGAGGGACCTCACAGTACTGGCGGGATAGATAATCTCAAAGTGTAGAGCTTTAGATCAATGGGACCTATATGAGAACATGTATGTTTATCCTTAAAGAGCTATACAGTACTACGGTTGCTGCAAAGGTAGTTCTAAGATATTTTAATACTTTAACAGTGAACATGGGCATTCAGAGATTTTTTTACAGAGGCAGCCAAGTAAAATAAATAAAATGTCCTAAACGTAATGTTAAAAAGGGACAGTAAACATTATATTAAAAACCTATAGAATGCAAAGTCTGTTCATGATATGTTAAATATATGTATAAAGAAGTAGCAATGTTTATTTTTTAAATGGGACTAGACTTAGCCAAACAAAGGAGGAAAGGGATTTGGGAGTAGTAATAAATAACAAGCTAAAGATGGGTGCAAAATGCAGGGCAGAGGCTTCAAAGGCTAATAAGATACTAGCATGTATTAAAAGAGGCATTGATTCAAGGGAGGAAAGCATAATTCTGTCACTATATAAATCCATGGTAAGACCTCACCTTGAGTATGGAGTGCAGTTCTGGGGACCGATCTCAAAAAAAGACATTGCAGACCTTGAAAAAGTTTAGAGAAGGGCCACAAAGCTAATAAGGGGAATGGAGAATTTAAACTATGAGGAGAGGTTAGCCAAACTGGGTCTGTTTTCTCTAGAAAAAAAGATGCTTGAGAGGTGACATGATTACTTTATATAAATATATTCAAGACCCATATACAGATATGGCAGAAGCTCTGTTTATTACAAGAAAATTGTTAGTGATAAGAGGTCACAATTTAAGGCTGGAGGAAAGGGGATTTAATCTACTGCAACGGAAACATTTTGTCACTGTAAGAGCAATAAAATTGTGGAACTTATTACCAAAGGAGGTAGTGAATGTCAATACTTTAGATACATTTAAAAATGGTTTGGATACATTTCTGTCTAGAAACAGAATTCATGGATAATGGGTGTTAAATGGGTCACATTCTAATGGGATTAATTTAAGCTCAAATAGAGCTTTTTTGTAAGTATATTAGATTTGTATAGGTTGAACTCAATGGACTTTGGTCTTTTTTGCCACCACATCTACTATGTTACTATGTTATTCTAGCTGTGTGTTGAACTTTTTTTGGGGGGTTGGAAGGATTTTAATTTTTTATAACTTAATCTTGCAGCAAGCACATTAATCTATATGTATATTTAACATACTATGAACATATTTTACATGGTATGAATTTTTCTAGCCATTATTTACTGTCCCTTTAATTTTAAAGCAAGTTAAATAACTGGCATTTTTGCATTAACCATATAAGATCTAGAGGGATATGTGATGCATTTGAAGAGAAAAACACTCTGGTATAGTGTGATGTCTTAAATGTGTAGCTTTAGTTTTGATAGACGGGTAGTGCAACTTTCAGTCAAGTTTAGTAGAAAATGAAAAATTGTAGTAAGGCTGATTATTTATTACAAAGTCACCTACAAAATTGGTTTACAAGAGTAATGTTTACATTGTAAATATTAAAATGCATCCATTAAAGGAACATCATACACTTTGAGATTTTAATATAAAATACCTAGTTATATGTAGCAAAAATTAAACTTTGCAATATACATTCATTATTTCTTTTGCCTCATATACCTGTCATTTAATTCTGAAAATTGTGGACTTTTCAATACTTGTTAGAAGTGAAAGTGCAGAGCCCAGAGTTTACACTGATATTGATTTCACTCTTTAGTGACCTGATCAACCATGCTTCATCCTGTGGGATAGTCACAAGTTGGTAAGTATGGCCCACTTCCCGCCTGCAAACCCTTAGTGTCCCGTTTTTAAGAGACTTACCCAGCCTCACCTAAGCACTGACCATTTACGCTCAGTGAATACACAGACAGGTCCCCAGACATCTCATACACATCCAAGGGCCACCAGTAACTCCCCCCCCCCCTAATCCTGCACAGCCCTGCCCATGGATAATTAGTGGGTTGTTGTCCAAAATCTTCATGGAAACAAAAACTCTACACTTATGTTTTTCAGTTAGATACATTTATATATTATTCTCATGCTAATCTTTGCTTTGAATGCATTATTCTAGATAGCATTATTTAAGCAACAGGCACAATGCAACTTCAGCTTCCATTTTGCTACAGATTTAAACACTTCCTTCCACTTTTCCAAGCACACAAACATTTTGTAAGGTACATATGGTTAATTTCTACAACATTTAAGTTTAACACTCTGCAACTTTGACATTTTTAGAAGAAAAGTTTAATCTGAGTGTGTTGTTTTGCAACTGTAACCCAATGGTATCAAATACTTTTTGTGCATATGGCCTTCACCTGTGACTGGCCCTAACAGGATCCACTGGCAGTGATTGTATATTTTTTTGATTGTTAGCATTTGATGGTCTGTTATATCTTTAATAATGTTGAATACATATACTTACATATTTTTATAAAATATATTATTTATATACGAGTATAATGTTTATTTAAAAAAATATTTCATTCACACATATGTCAGACTCCTATATTTAATTATCGTGATATTGTTCACATTGTGGAATATCATATATATATATATACATATATACAGGCTCAAAATGTCAAGCCCTAAGCTACTAGCCAGCCTAAAATGTAACTCGCCACTTTTGATCCCACCCACTACCCACCCACACCACACCCACTAACCCACACCCCACTCTTTGCACATGTTTAGCCAAGGTGAAACCCCTTTTTGTGAAGTAATTTTTTTATTATGTTTATGCTTTATACCATAATTTAAATAATGCTACATACAGTAATAAATTAACAAAAAATAAGTGCATAGCAGTTAGCAACATCAACTAGGGTTCTAGGGAAGACAACAGCTGAACAGAAAAATGTTGTTGAACTGAGAGAGTGTAGAGAGTGTTGACATTAATGTGAGGTCATAGCAGACCTGGAAAAATTGTTTTAAAATTATCATCTCTCACATATCTTTCTCCACTCCCTCCTCTCTTCAATCTCTTTTTACCCCCCCCCCCCCCTCCCTTCTATCTCAGGCCATATTTTTCTTTTGACTCTCTGTCCTCTCTCATATCTCTTTACTCTTTCTTTTTATTCTCTACTCTTTCTTAACGCTATCTTTGTCTCCACTCTCACTTTTCCTCTCCATTCTCTCTCTGCCCCTTTTTACCCTTTTAGAAGTCTAACAGTCTAAGCTCTAATGGGGTCCCTATAGCCCTAGAGGGATATCATATCCTTGTCCTTTCATAGATATATAATATCCCTTAAGATAATATTTGTAGCAGGTAGCCAAACATTCACTAGTGGGCTAGTGGAAATTTTGAGCCATATATATATATATATATATATATATATATATATATATATATATATATATATATATATTTATACAAAAATACATATATGTAAATATATATTGTATATAACTGTATAAATAAATATAAATATATATATATATATATATATATGATTTTTTATTATTATTAAAGGGACATTGAACCCACATTTTTTATTTCGTGATTCAGATAGAGCATGCAATTTTAAGCAATGTTCTAATTTACTCCTATTATCAATGTTTCTTCATTCTCTTGCTATCTTTATATGAAAAAGAAGGCATTTAAGCTTTTTTCTTGGTTCAGAACTCTGGACAGCAGTTTTTGATTGATGGATGAATTTATCCACCAATCAGCAAGGACAACCTAGGTTGTTCACCAAAAATGGACCGGCATCTAAACTTACATTCTTGCATTTCAAATAAAGATACCAAGAGAATAAAGAACATTTGATAATAGGAGTAAATTAGAAAGTTGCGTAAAATTTCATGCTCTATCTGAATCACGAAAGAAAAAATTTGGGTTCAGTGTCCCTTTAATATGTCATTTCTCTGGATTGTAATATAAAATGTTTAATTATATGCAATATAAGAAAAAGCTTTGCAATATACTTTAATTATACTTTTCTTTATTGTAACAATGAAAAATTGTGTTTTCCAGTTCTGAGAAGTGCACCCTGCCACATATATATTCCTAATTAGCCTCAGCAAAGGTGAGGAGATAATGCACTGCAAAATTATTGCTAACAAAATGCTAGGGTCACCCCTTCTCAACTCTAGTACCAAGTCTGGATCTGAAAAACAAGTGCAACAAACAAAGTGTCAACATATTCGGTATGCTTATGAGTTACACATGCTGCAGGGTATGCAGGGATGGACATTAATAGTGCTGTCCAGGATCACTAATCGTGTGCTGTCCAAGAGTGCAATTCATGTTCCCCTCTGACAGTGGGGGCTCCTCCATAGGCGCACAAGCGCACGTGAACCCTCAGAGACAAAAGAAGAAGAAACATTTTTTGGCTGAATAAATATAATTTTTCCAATAGCCCCCCTATTGGAAAAAATATATTTATTCACTCAGCCAAAAAAGGTCAAAGCCAGACTGTGTTTGGGAAAAAAAGCCTTTTTTTGTTACTAGATTAGTTGTAAAAAGTTTTTTTTTTTTTTTTAAAAAGACAACAGTTAACTGCTGCAGACAGGCAGGAAACATTTTTTGCATATTATTAGGTTTTACTTTTTATTCAATCTGACTGCTATATTTACTTGCATAAGCAGCCACCCAGTTTGTTTGGCTTTGTCAGTTCTAGACTAACTGTGTGTTCTTATAAATATATGAAGACATGGTGGATGGTGGGAGCCATATAATATATATGTACGGCACTAGGAACTACATAAGATTTGCAGATGCTATTATTTTTATAGTCCTACATTATATCAGGATGCGTATTGCCTATGCTAGTTCTTGTGTACTGATTCTTTGTCTAATGTGTTTATTTTATTATAGTCCCTGATACGTTGCCACGGCTGATGATGTCACTCGCAGGGGAAACGCATCTAACGTGGAGAGCGTAGTTTCATTGTTTGGTGGTGGATATAACACAGCGTGGTGGTAAGTTTGTATAACCTTGTAAGTCTGAGGACGGGCTGTTTGTAGCCCGAAAACGTTCACTTAATAAAGGTGACATATGGATATAAGACCTTTGGAGTGCTGCTTGTTTTGATGATATATATATATATATATATATATATATATATATATATATATATATATACAGTATATATATATATATATATATATATATATATACTATGTAGATATATATATATATATATATATATACAGAATATGTAGATTTATATATATTTTTTTTATATGTATATATAAATATATATATATATATAGATAGATAGATAGATAGATAGATAGATAGATATAAATATGATATAGATTTATATATATATATATATATATATATTGTGAACCCCCATTTGAATAACCCACAAGCCGCCACTGCCTTTTGCACACTCCATAACATGTGTAACTCATAAGTGTCCAGGAAATCATGACTGAAATGGCAACGCTACATAAATCCCAAATTATTCCCTTCATGATTTGGATAGAGCACACATATTTAACCCCTTAACTGCTGCTCCATTTCCACCCCTGTTGCTGTTTTTACACTCTGGTCACCTTTAATCCCCACTGTAGGTCATTTTTAAGTGAGAAACCCGCACATATTGTATTATATTATATACGGTTTCAAACTATAATGCTATTTTATAAATATATCATGACATGTGAGAACTATTGAATAAAATGTAGGAGAAAAATTAATATTTTTTTTTAAATTTATATAAATTTATATAAATGTTATAAAGTGATATCTAGTGTTTAAACATTTTTATTTTTTTATTTACTTTAATTGTACTTTATACCCCAAAACCCCACACCAATTGAATGGGCAATTAACTTTCAAATGGTGGATCTTGGAGATCTCTAGGACTTAAGGGAGCTGAGATCGAGGAGTTTAAACACTTACCCTCCATCGATCTTAGTTCACTTGGTATCATTTGTTGAAAAGCATGCCTAGGTAGGCCCAGGAGCTGGAAGCAAGCTGTTGATTGATGGCTGCACTTATTTGCCTCTTGTCATTGGCTTACAAATATGTTCAGCTAGCACCCAGTAGTGCATTGCTGCTCTACCAAGAGAATGAAGCAAAATTGATAATATAAGTAAATTGGTAAGTTGTTTAAAAATGTATGTTCTATCTAAATCAAGAAAAAAATGGGTTTTGTATTTTTCTAAGGACTTAAGTCTATTCTCAGAGTTAGGGGTAGATTTATTAAAGTGCGATCGGACATGATACGATGTAGCGTATCATGTCCGATGCACATCGATAAATGCTGATAGCATACGCTAATGGCATTTATCATTGCACCAGCAGTTCTTGTGAACTGCTTGTGCAATACCGCCCCCTGTAGATTCGCCGCTAGCAGGGGGTGTTAATCAACACGATCGTATTCGATCGGGTTGATTTATGCCCGCGGCCTCAGAGCAGGCGAACAAGTTATGGAGCAACGGTCTTTAGAGCCTGAAGGGGCATCAAGCACCATACAGAGCTTGATAAATCGGCCCCTTAAAGTGATTTCATAACTTTGATTTAGGGTAGAGGAAAAGGCTTCTGGTTATACCCCTTTCAATTCTCTTTTTTTAAGTAAGTTGCCTTTGTTGATATTAATGATATAAAAATACTGCAGTTTAATACGTAAATGAAAAAAAAACACAGTATACTGTAGCAGGACCATTTATATGTCAGACAATTAACGGGGTATGGACGTCAAATGACTCAGGGCAAACACCATGTAGTGCTCAAGACATAAACTCCTGAGCTACCTCTGTATGTGCTCACAGAAAGTTTCATCAAAAGATACAAAGAAAAGGAGGTAAATAATAAATAAATAATTAAAAAGAGATAAATCATAAGAATAGGATTTTATTTTTAAAGCTGTATCTATGGTTGCATATTGACCCTTTAAAAGAGGGTGCTTATGAAAAATACATATGTTAAGGGTTTTATAAATTAAGTGAACAAATACCAAATAACAAAATGGTAATAGCATGCGCCTAATGCGATTCTGGTGTAAAAATAAATGTGGATATAATGCAAATGATAAAAAAAGTGTGTGTGATAAATAAAGCATGTGGTGTAAAGGTGAATTAGGTTCTCATATTGGTTGAGGAAAAATAATATAGTAGAATAGTGTAAATAACGCTTGCTAATGCAATAATAATGTGTGATATGCGGAAAAAATATGCAGGGATAATACCAATAGAAAACGTGTATGAAATTCAAAAAAATTTTAAAAAGCTAAAACAATTCAATAAATTCAAAAAACTGAAAAACCAAAAAATAAATATACTTGTAATATAACAATTATTTGAAAGGAAAAATTAGCTTATCGTGATAAAAGTCCCATCGATGAGGTGCTAGAGAGTGAAGCCTAAAAATATCAGTGTCTCTGAAGCGAGGTTGGAAATCCTTGTCGCAGTTGAAATGTTGGAGCCGAAAAAAGTTCACAATGCAGCAGGCAGCTAGTCTTTGATATGTCTGATCAGAACACAATATCTAGAAATGGTGAAAAGAAAGACAGCGCCTAATAGTGCAAGTAGGTTCCAACAGTAAGGGGTCAAAGTGAGAGAATAACAATATATATATATTATATTTTATCTGATGAAACGGCCAGGAGCTTGTGGCCGAGAAACACGTCTTAAGCTCTCACAATAAAGTGTTTTTAACTTTATCCTTTACAGCATCATTTGCTTTTTACCCTGCCTGCCAAGTTTTATCTGTCATTTGCAGACAGTGTCATTTCTCCGATTGTTTGGAGGACTGCTCTCTTAAACACTTTTGTCTCCAGTGTTTACTATACGCAAAGATCAACCGCTTGCTGTTTCCCTACACAGCACGACACTAGACGATCCTGCCTCGACTCACGGAGGAGAGTCCACAGCGGCCCATCCGGGAACCTTGACACTATCCGGCTCCAGCGTACTGACTGCTGATTCAAATGTCAGTCTGCTCATTTGCACCTCTTTCAACAAAGGTGCCAATATCTTTGTGAGTATATTACCACTTGTTATTCTCTCACTGTGACCCCTTACTGTTGGAACCTACTTGCACTATGAGGCGCTGTCTTTCTTTTCACCTTTTATAAATTAACATTATTTCAATCTCTCTTTTTTTAGTTGGCCCTTATATATGTATTTTTCATATGTGTCCTCTTTTAAAGAGGCAATATGGCAACCCTAGTATCTGAAGAACGAATGTTGACCTTTGATTTCCATGTCCCTTTAATGATTAGGAATTAAAAGAAGTATATTGTATTTGGCCATTTTAGAAGTTATTCCATTATTTGGTAAGGAATTCTCATTGAACATTTAATAATGCATTTTTATCACTTACATGTAGAATTTTAAACTGTCTGTGATTTAAGATATCTACCAAATGAGCTCTAATTAAACCATTATCAATAGTTAGTATTATAATAAAACAGTGAGGCACCAGTTTGACAAAACTATTATACCAAGCCCTTGGTTCGATCTTTATGTGGTTATGTATAAGGAGTGCTTGCCCTTAGAGTGGCTTTTGCATAGTTACATTTCCACTAAGTACTTTAACAAGAGAGTTTAATGGTTGTCTGTTAAATAAAGTCACTAAGAGGATCTCAGGCTAACAGAACACCTAGATGTAATTAAAGGGACATGGTATCCGAAATTGTTCTTTCTCCAATCTAAATAATTCCTGTTATCTAAATGTCTCTAAACTTGCAAGATTCTTTAAAGGGACATGAAATACTAAATATGTTAACCTCAGTACTATGCTTATAAAACATATTTTGTGTTTAATGTCCCTTTAAGATAAATTGCCCATAGTAGGAAGCCTCTGTTGGAATTCTATAAAGGCAGTTATTACCTTGAGAACAGTCAGTTTTCTTAGAGGAGTGTTCCCTGTAGTTGAGTATGCGAAGGAGATGCATACATTACAATAGGGCTAAAGTGTATTGTTTTCTTTTTGAAAAATGTTTTTCTTGCCTCTGTTAGTAAACAGCATTCCAAGGGCATAGCTGAAAGTTCACCAGGTCTGAACTATTCTTTAAACTTATTTTTCCTGCAAATCGTGCTGTTTTATCTGACAAACTGAAAGGTGAAATACTCAAAAACACTTGTTCCCCTAATATAAAAACAAATTTATACAAACCAGAGGAGATTGTAAGATACAATACACTAAAAGAAAAGCAATCATATGTATTGTCTGCAAGATTTTATTTTTCACCTCTTAACGATCACAACGAAGCTGGTCGTTTAGGGATTGTCTGCTTGTCTGTTTAAAATAGCATGGGCCTTGCCACGAGTGGCAAGACCCCGCTATTGAACCCTCCCTCCCTCTTGCAGGTTTCCTAAAATAGCCAGAATCCCACATAAAAAGACCAGCAACATACAGGGTATGTCGCTGGTCATTACAGGATTAAAATGCTCCCCAGCTAACTTCTCTCTTCCAAGAGGTTTACTTTTTCAGCAAGCTCCATTGCTTTCTATGGGAGGCATCTCAAAACTCTCAGCTTCTAAGCCTACCTAGGTTTGCTTTTCAACAGGGTATAGGGTGTAGGGTTATATTACTTCTTGTTCCATTACTGGAAAAAGAAGCATCAGCAGCTTCTGAGGCTACCTAGGTATACTTTTCAACACGGTATAGAGTGCAGGGTTGTATTTCTTTCTTTACTGGATCTGGATGAGAGAGATATAACAAATGTACGTCATTGGTATACACAACTACAGAAGTTTATTACAGACATATTTACCTCAGCAGTAGAGTGGAATAAAATCAATAGCATGAGACAGACATAAGATCAGACCCTAGATTAGTTTGCAGAAGAGATATTACATGCTAGAAGCAGTGTGGGGGAATTGAGGATGTGGAAAAGAATGCAAATGGCTTGAGTAAGGTGCCACACAAAAGAAAGGTAGAAGGTATGGTCCTAACAACTTGTCTGAGACAGTATTTATAAGGTAATCACATCACAATGGTGGGCTCTGGGAGTCACAGATGCTATCAAGACCTTGTGCTCTGCTTGTGTTATCTGTCTCCAGCATAACATGGGAAAAAGCTAGTAACTAAAAACCACTCAATATGTCTATGGGGACCTTTTCTAAACCTGCAGATGGATTTTGTGGATTTTTTGTAATTACCAAAGGTCACTCATTAAAAATACATTCTGGTCATCCTAGACACATGTTCAGGGTGGGTAGAGGTTTATCCCTGCGCATCTGCAGATGCCAAAGCAGTTGCAAAGAGGCTGCTCCAGGAGTTCATTCCTAGGTATGGGTTTTCACAGCATAGATATTCAGATCAAGGTACTGATTTTACAAGGCAGTTAGTACAGGAGGTAGAAAAAGTGTTGTATATACCATTATTTGCATTGTTCCCATTACCCTCAAAGTGCAGGAGCTATAAAAAGGGCTAAAGGAGTTCTGAAAAACAAAATGTGGAAAATGTATGGGGAAACAAATCTCAAGTGGCCAGATTCCTTGCCACTAGCCTTAATGTCTATGCAAGCTATCCCAAGTAGCAATCACTAATTGTACCCACATTAAATTCTCATGAATAGACAAATAAATACAGGTCTTCCAATAGCTCAGAGGCAAAAAGGCTGCAGAGACCATGGAATTTGTGATGATGTCATCAGGGATTATTGCAAGCAATTAAACTCAATACTTAAGCTTCTCCATCTGCAGATAAAAGCTGCACAGCCCCAGAGTGACAACGTGCCAGTGCATAACCATCGCTCCTGGTGATCTGGTGATGGTCAAGAGTAGAAGTTAGAATGGACCACCAACACAGCTGTAAAGGTTGCTGAAATCAAGTCCTGGATCCACATTTCCCATTGCAAGCTTGTACCCCCAGAGTCTGAACCTTTTACTGAAAGACCAAGGGACAAAGACAAAGTGTGTAGGGGACTATTATTCATTATCCCTTTTATCCCTTACTAATAAGGTAATGTGTGAATGGCTTTTTGAAAAATTGGGTAGCAGAGAGACTGTAGAGGGGCTGCTTGTTGGCCTCGGTGTCACCCTGCATGTTGTAATTCTATTTTTGACACTGATCTATTTTTGCTAGCTTTCCACGTGTAGATTCATATTTTTAAGTAATGCCTGAGCAAACTACTAGCCAACAGAAGGTCCCAATTATGAATTAATTACAGAAATACTATTAGTAGATCATATTTACAGTCTATTTGTAATAATTTTCTGCAATTACAGTGTAAAGGTTTAATTAAATCAAGCAATCTAGCTTATATTGCTACAGTAATCACTTAACTGTCATAATGTTAAGTATTACATCCTTTTTAAATTTTGCTGTACAGGTGGTAAGGTGCCCTTGAGCTAAAGACCATTATTTTGTACTTGCTACTCACTCTATGTACACTGCCCTAAATCTTATTCTTGTTGGATATGTGGTTTTGTACCTTGAACGGCAGGTCATGGTATGCCTTAGATAGGTATCCCATTCCAAGTAGATTTACTCAACCAAACTGACCTTCATAGGGTGGATATGCATAGTTTGACTGACAAAAGCCAATACAATAAAACAGTTTGAGTCCATATATTTAATACCTCAACTCAAGGATTGTTGTTTGTAAAGAGTCACCCTAAGCTAACTGACTTTATGGATGTAGGATACTCTGACGGTTCAGGAGCTGCTATGAACATTACTACTGACCTTCACCTTGATGCTATTACTTGTTGCCAAAAAGATGCTACTTATTCTAATAGCTGTATTGGGACCCTCTCTGTGTACAGTTTCACTGCTCTGACAACACTATTTTTAAAATAGTTCTATGGTTGTATCACAGCAGTAAAACTCAACAATTATTAACTCCTCCAGGTACTTATTGAATATGTGGTCAGTGGTTATAAAGGTGGTTGCCTATTAAGTGGCAAGGTTCTTGTTACTTAGGGATTATTATCCCAGGGTTTTTAACTTCCCAAAATCTGAGTGAGGGTTGTCTCTGCTCCCTTAGAAGTTTAGGTAGTCAAACTCATGAAGACTATTAGTATGCTGGTAGCCATTTAACTATAAAATCCTCTTAGAGTCAGTAGATGGGGGCTGGGTTTCTCCCTGTATATGGGACCATTCTTCTAATGTATACGCTTGACCTGTTAGTAGATCTGTTAGATGAAGTACTTAATGAAACAACTGCTGCCATAGAACTTCTCTCCCAAGAACAGTTGCAAATTAGAATGGTTGCATTACAAAATAGAATGGCCTTAGATTACACATTAGCCAATTATCTACTAAAGGTTGTGTGTGTGTGCTAGTGCATGCTAGTTGTTGTTTTTATATTGCTAATAATGCTGCATTTATTGAGGAGCATGTTGACAAGAAAGTTACAGCAACAACTAAGAGAAGTACATCAAGGGCTAGGCTGGTCTTTTGGGATTGCAGAATGGTTAGGTGAACTTGGTAGTAAGATATTGCATGTCCTAATCTTGTTTGTCATACTCATGATGTTTCTTTTCCTTGCAGTGTCCTTTGTCAAACTTCTGCTGCAGAACCTGTGTATCTTGACTACCCCTGACCTGGCTGTGCTCCTCTGAGAAGAAACAGACCCTTCAAACTCCACCTACACAATCATGAACTTTGTCTGTAATGCATATCCTGCCCTTAACAGAGATGTGCCAAGTGTGCAAGCAGAGAAAGAAATTGTAAAACTGTTAGAAATCTACTGATTTGCGATACATTTTGTGTGCGCTCACAATAGTATCAGAGGAGGTAGCCACTGTTATTTTTAAGGGGCTTTTTAGTCAGTAAGAGCCACAGTTTATGTTTTTGCTTAAGCTATATTATTGTCTAAATGTTTTGTTTCTGTCATGATAACATCCTGCCTGCAGTCACCCTCAACCTCGTTATGGCTCTCTGTGTATTTAAGGACAACCCACTTTCATTTCAGTGCTTGGTAATTTTGTGTCATGTCTATTTAGCACTGAATCATGAATAACCAGCCCTCCAGAGATTAACCTCTCTACTCTTCACTGTGATCCTAGTCTTTCCGGACCGCATCTACACCAGCATGTCTGCTGCTCTCTCCACGCTCACTAGCAGCAGCGGCTTGCCTTCGCTCGTCCTACCAACCTACACTGCTCTCAGCGCAGATTCTCGAGGTTCTGCAGTAACGCTGAGCAGGTCACGTAACACCTACCCTGCTTCATTATTCAGCTCTGGGGTCAGTCTCCAAAGCACTACGAGCTCCTGCAGCTGCTACACCATGTGATCGCTAACTTGTAAGGCTCCTCCTGAACTTCTAAGACTCGCTGCAAGATTCAACACATTGTTCTCACTGGTACCTGTTCCGTTTGACTGCACTATCCACATAACTCTGTTTCCTTTATCTAAAATAGTAAATTCTGACCCTTTTGTTGATAATCAAAACCATACTAGTATATGTCATACTTGTTTGCAGAGTGGTTAGTACGTTGCTAATATGTGCTAGCATTTGCTGCTCAAAACATCAAACCAATTGTTAGGAATGTCGCTTGTTAACTACAAGCTTGACACTTTCAGCAACAATATAGTTATATCATCTTGACTATCTTTATACATGTCTTGTGGAAACTGTATTTGCACTATAGAGTTGTAAGTACATAGGAACTCAGTATTATTCCTCTGCAACTAGATCCATTTTGGAAGTTTTGTGATTCTGACAGTTTCTTTGTCCTCTCTAAAACTTTTGTGAATATGTTTACCTTTTCGTGTGTGATATTGGGCTATGCAACCATCTGTAGAGAAACATAAAGTTGATTGTTATGTTCTCCATGTCCAAAATTAAACCAGGGCATACAAGCATGGTTACCTTGAAAGTTAGGCCAGTATATTTTTATGGCAACCAAGCAATGGTCATTTCTTGTAAGTCATTCTTGTAAATCATGCTTTAGGCGTTTCCTATAAGTAAGAGTATATTCTGTTTTTGATGCTTTGCTTAAACCGAAACTAGCTAGAAAGTGGTTCCTTATTTCTTTATATTGTAGCAAGTTTAGGAATATTGATATATCGGAATAGATATTTGTCTAGTAACCATGAAAATAATGAAGTCTTTAAGTCAAATACTACTGGTGGGCACTGCTTACGTAAACTATGTAACCAAATTATGTAACCTGTATATAACTGAATGCAGGACTATCCAGCTTCAGAATTTGATATATGCATAATTCCCCCATATTGATCATTAGGCATATGTGATACATTAACAAAATCTCTTCAAAGAACTTAGTGGGATGTTTGATTCTAAGTGCGTGGGTCAAGAAATTCTACAACAGGTGGCATAGTCGGCAGGATTACAATATCCCAGAATCCTCTTCAGGTACCCTATTAATGGCTTTGTGGTGTCTCTAGATAAGGGGGAATATGCTTTAATATTCTGGGTTATGTGAATCCTAGAGATCCGGTCATGAAAATCTACAATAGAACTTAAGATAAATTTTGAAGAATCTGAATTCTATTGGCATATGGGCATTATGGGTATACTGAGCATGTTTTTTTTTCACAATATTTTCATCTAAAATGGAGATAAACACTTTGAGAAATACATTTCTTATTTCATCTTCTGTAACAGGATTTTGACAGTTCTCGGACCGTAAATCGTTAAAATGCTAAGTGATCAGGATGAAAATTTTAATAAAAGTTCACTTGTCTGCTGAAATTCCTTGTCTTTTGTGAATATCTATTATTGTATGAAAATGGTGACACAAGATTGTAGATCCTGTAAATCGAGTTTTTTCAAAGCATAATTTTTGGAACTTCAGTTCACTGTAAAAACTTGTGTAAAAGATCTTGGTCACCAATAAACTATATGGAATGGCAAACTGATAAATCACAATCACAAATACACGATTGCTGATAGACAAAATTACATAATCATAATAAAAATGCAAATATGAAATTAAGTGTGAACCAAAAATAAATATAGCTGGCGCTCTAAAGTAAAATACTATAGAGCAAGGCAAATAAGAAGACAAAAAGTAAAAGTGCAGATAATAGTGTGCAAATCAATCTAAATTTAATAAAAAGCAAACATATCATAAATAACAGTAAAAGGCTGCTAAGTTAAAATGTAGGGACGTGTTTAGTATGCCGATTATCAGAGTAAAATAACATCCCTCATAAGCGATAGATAATTTGTACCCATATCTGTATAATTCATCTCTGTGAGTTGTATACATCTTGTTCTCTTGCTATTACTAAATATAAACACTGTAATATTCCTGAGCTCTAAAACAGTTTTATAAAGCCTGTGGTTGCGCGTTGCGTGATTCTTAACTGTTGACTCTTATGATACACCTCCTTATATATAGGCTCAATGAATGTATAGTAACAGCTACTGCGTTCAAATATACGTTATTTCAGAAAATCACCAATTCTCTGCACACCACAACGGCACAGTAGGTTCCAGAGAGAGACTGCTCTGAGGTACATAGCGCTGTGAGGCCCACACACTAGTGAATAGTATGGCTGAGGTGTATACTAACTACCTTAGACCTGAAATAGGTAACATAGAGCAAAACTAAGTCAGACTACATGTCATAGTGTCTACTGTAACTATTGAGCGATATAGGATCAAGGGGTTTATCCGCTGTTGAACACATAGGTACATAATGCCTCCTATCAGCTAATGAATGGGGGCCACCAATGGGTTCACGTAGTACATCCCTTTATATTCTTATACCACTAATAAAAAAAAGTGAGATATATAGGCTTCCTTATATAATAGTGCCTAAACAATATTACTTCAGATTGTGAATATCTTTCGATGAGGGTAAGGAGTAGTCTTACCCATATATATAAGCTTCAAAGTTTACTCATCTCCTCTGGGTCACTTATATGCTAAACATATGACAAGCACCTTTTTCTTTAGATGCCTTACATATTGAGCCTTATAGCTAGTAGCTCTTTCTCATCAGTCATATTCTACTATGAGCTTCCCTATTACTACTCAATTATACACTGGAACATGTTTATAAGCTACTCCCCTTTTGGGGAGCTGTAGCTTGCTATCATAGCGGTACACCCTCTTAAAAACCCACATTGCTGGTGGGTAAGAATAGTCTGATATCTACATCATGTTGTCTTAGATATAGCATTTTGAGTTACCCTTGCTTTCATAATATATTCCTACCACACTGGCCCGCCCCCCTCCCCAAATTAAAAGTGGCTCCTGCCCACTGACTTTCCCATCCCCCCCCCAAACCATACCACTACCCACTTTTGCATATAGGTACATTCATTATATACTATGGGTTCTCATTCATCAGAGGCGACCAATCTTCCTTAACCTTTGAACCATTTACACTTTATATACCTCAACAATAGGTTTCCCAAATCTATATACCTACTTCATAATATGACTTACTATACCTGGCAGCGTTTGGTTCACAGAAAAAGAGGTCTTTCACACCTTTGCACAGGTTATTTTTCATCGTTATAATTATCTCTCTATTATTAGTGAACATTAGCTTTTGAATAAGACAATCTATATTTACTGTTCTAAACTATTATTATGGCATTGTATTATGTATTTAACCTGTGCAGATGGACTATTGTATGTTACATTTTCCTTTTACCTCAATAAAAAAATAATTTTCAAAAAAAAATGTAGGGACGTCTCTCTCTTATATTAAGTTGAATGTGCTTGAAAAAGTACCTTAAACCCTTATTGCTGTGCAATAGGACAAATGTTAGGTGGCAATCTGTGTTTGTCGACTGTTGCACTTTCGTGATCAGAAACAAGCGTTGTCACGTAATGTGTGATAAGCTATTCATCTCATGTGATTGCCTGTATGATTGGTGAATACTTAACAATGTATTTTCGTTTGTCGATACAAATTTATTTTTATGGACTCCTTAAGTTGTATGTCACCATGGAAACAGCTGTTAGGTGCAAGAAATTAAAACAAACATTTTAAAAGTGAGATTGCTAAACGCCAAATCTAGATGTTATGGTTGTGATTTCTGTTTTTTTCACCTTTCCTGCAGATCTGTTAGCTGTACTTGATATCACATAAATGTCTATTAAATTACATATAGAAATGTAAATGTCTGTCCCGTCCACTAACAAGGGACTATACAATAGTGCCGAACATAGGTTTAATGAATATAGACCATAAATGCAAACCTACATCAAAAATGGCATCTATGGCCTTTTCACGGTGTATTAGACGTGTAACATAATAGAATTATTCTTAATCATCTTGGAATACTCGCAAACATGTTGAAAAGCCTAATGATCACCAAAGTCAATGAAGTCCATGCATCATGTGGGTGACTTGTCTGCTATCTGTTCATATTCAATCCAAACTGTGAATATATATAGGTATATATAGGTATATAGATTATATATAGGTAAATATAAAGAAGAGCGGTGAGATCCAATCTGTTTTTGCACTACATTACTAGGGTCCCTTGGGTGAGCAATATACCTCAGTAGGTTGTATAAATAAAAAGAGAGAAGCGCTCAACCTGGGAACGAACAATAGCATAATAGCTTGTTCTATGGCTAGTTACCACCCTAGAAGCAGCCTCTTTTTGCTCAATATGTGCCTTTCACAGAGAAGAACTTTCCTTAGCATATTAGTCTGATCCTGACTTCACAGTACAGTCCAGCCCCGAAATACCAGGCAATCCCTCTCTGAACAAGAGAAACAACAAAACCCCAGACGTATGTTTCGGCCTATTGTGGGCCTCGTCAGTGAGGTGCAGCCATATCCCTCTAGGCACACTGAGCAACGGGTCCACGTCTGGATTCCCGCATCACACTTAGGGAGACTTCCCTAAGTGTCATAATTTGCATAAATAAAAAGAGAGAAGCGCTCAACCTGGGAACGAACAATAGCATAATAGCTTGTTCTATGGCTAGTTACCACCCTAGAAGCAGCCTCTTTTTGCTCAATATGTGCCTTTCACAGAGAAGAACTTTCCTGTAGCATATCAGTCTGATCCTGACTTCATAGTACAGTCCAGCCCCGAAATACCAGGTAATCCCTCTCTGAACAAGAGAAACAACAAAACCCCAGACGTACGTTTCGGCCTATTGTGGGCCTTGTCAGTGAGGTGCAGCCATATCCCTCTAGGCACACTGAGCAAAGGGTCCACGTCTGGATTCCCGCATCACACTTAGGGAGACTTCCCTAAGTGTCATAATTTGCATAAATAAAAAGAGAGAAGCGCTCAACCTGGGAACGAACAATAGCATAATAGCTTGTTCTATGGCTAGTTACCACCCTAGAAGCAGCCTCTTTTTGCTCAATATGTGCCTTTCACAGAGAAGAACTTTCCTGTAGCATATCAGTCTGATCCTGACTTCACAGTACAGTCCAGCCCCGAAATACCAGGCAATCCCTCTCTGAACAAGAGAAACAACAAAACCCCAGACGTACGTTTCGGCCTATTGTGGGCCTCGTCAGTGAGGTGCAGCCATATCCCTCTAGGCACACTGAGCAACGGGTCCACGTCTGGATTCCCGCATCACATTTAGGGAGACTTCCCTAAGTGTCATAATTTGCATAAATAAAAAGAGAGAAGCGCTCAACCTGGGAACGAACAATAGCATAATAACAGTCAGGATCAGACTGATATGCTTCAGGAAAGTTCTTCTCTGTGAAAGGCACATGTTGAGCAAAAAGAGGCTGCTTCTTGGGTGGTAACTAGCCATAGAGCAAGCTATTATGCTATTGTTCGTTCCCAGGTTGAGCGCTTCTCTCTTTTTATTTATGCAAATTATGACATTTTGGGAAGTCTCCCTAAGTGTGATGCGGGAATCCAGACGTGGACCCGTTGCTCAGTGTGCCTAGAGGGATATGGCTGCACCTCACTGATGAGGCCCACATTAGGCCGAAACGTATGTCTGGGGTTTTGCTGTTTCTCTCGTTCAGAGAGGGATTGCCTGTTATTTCGGGGCTGGACTGTACTGTGAAGTCAGGATCAGACTGATATGCTTCAGGAAAGTTCTTCTCTGTGAAAGGCACATGTTGAGCAAAAAGAGGCTGCTTCTTGGGTGGTAACTAGCCATAGAGCAAGCTATTATGCTATTGTTCGTTCCCAGGTTGAGCGCTTCTCTCTTTTTATTTATGCTCAGTAGGTTGTACCCTGTATAAAGTATACTTAGTGGTGATTTGGAAGCCTCATGGATATATACCTGCCTAACACTGGTCCGTGCTAAATATCCACATATCTGCATACTAACTACCTGCTTGCTGCTTCAGCGCACTTACCAGATTTCAGCTTGCCAGTATAAATTGCTGGGGAAATCAGCATTACTGCTGCTGCTACTGCTAATTATCATTGCTGCTGCTCACTAACACAGCATTATATTGGTGGACTTATACTCGCTTATGCCCGCTCTATAATTAAAAGCACTTTGCATTCTTTGGATTACAAATAAAGGATTCGAATGGGGAATAAAATTATTACAGGAATGGATTCTTCTTATGCTCCCTAGGCCCTTGCAGGCAATAAGAAAATGGGACCCCTCTAACCCCAATATTATTATCCTTAAGAGCTCTTATATTGCAATAGGACTAGTATATCATCCCAATGGCCATTGGTAGATAGGCATCAAATATTAGCAGTTTAGTATATGCATTACATTTTTTATTACACTAATTACATAGGATTAATTGTTGAATAAATATATATTTTTGTATTTATATTTAGAGGCATCTGTTTGTCTATGGGAAGGGGATCTGTTTCCATCTACACAGGGACCTCCACACTCAGTGGTTAATAGCTTTATCCTCTTATTTGATTATTTATAGATTGTGCTGACATAGGTCATACTTTGTTACTTTATTTTTCTATCTTCCTTTTTTCTCTCGCATTATTCATTTTTATATTTATGCCCCCTTGCACCCCTAGATATATTACTCACTAGCTATCTAGGGTTATCTAAAAAATCTTATACTGTACATATTGAATTGAGCTGGCACTTCGACCCAATGTTCTCCTATATATATATATATATTTTTATATATATATATATATATATATATATATACAAGAACATATTCTGCTATTTGCAGAACATTGTAATGTCATATATTTACTGTCAATATACAGTATACTGTGGCTAAAGGGGAATTTATATGTTTGAAACGGAATTGTACCAAGCAAAGTGACTTCTGTCATGAGGCCAGGGATTTGGAACTGAGACTGAAGGAGAGGGGCTATTCCAAAAAAAAACTATCAACACTACCAGAAGACAGGTTGAGAACATACAGAGACCATCTTTTTTGGGTGACAAAACAAGCAAACGTGACTCTTTTAAAGGTGTCAATTTTGTCACCAGCTACAGTGCACAGTTTCCTCTAATTGCACAGATAGTACGGAAACACTTTCATATACTGGCAGCTGATGATAAATTGACTGAATTGGCCAAAAATGGAGTCAGATGTAGTTCAAAAAAATGCCCCACTTTGGTGTCTTTACTCTCGCCTACACTACTGAGGTCAGACAATACCAGGATATCCACAGGGCTAACCAGCTCGGGTATGTATGTACCATTGTGGCCACAGAAAGTGCAGGCCATGCGAATATCTTTAGAAAACTTAAACTTTCACCTCGTACATAACTGGTGAATAATTTAAGATAAAGTCATGCATGAATTGCATGTCAACAGAGGTAATATACATGCTGAGATGTCGAACTTGTAGAGTGCAATATATAGGCCTCACCTCAAGAGACATAAAGTCACGTATGAGGGAGCACTTTTCTACCACACCATTAGTCCGCCATTTCGTAGAAAAACATCAAGGAGAGATAACATCTCTAAGATGGTGTGCCATAGAAAAAGTCAAGCTACCCAAAAGAGGTGGGGACTTAGACAAACTATTAGCTAAACGTTAGGCCTACTGGATGTTTAGGCTCTGAACTAGACATCCAGAGGGCCTCAATTCCAGGTATGACCTAATAAACTTTTTGGGAATAGGCAGTAAGTGGTTCTTAGGTGTATTCAGAACATAACTCTCAATAGATTGTCTTTGCTAACTTAATAGACAAACATTTTCTATTTTCTATTTCTCCTTTGTATACACTACTTATGTTGTTACTATAACAAAATAATCTGGTCTTGTGACCTAATTTTTCAACATAACTACAGTCTTACAGGAACTGCCATTATTCTGCCTAGAGATTATTCCACACATGTGGATTAGATATTGTCCTAAAAACATCTATCTCTATTTACCACAATATACACCCACAACATAGGGTATTTATTACCTTCTAACCTTAGCCCCCACAGTGGTATATTGTCATTTACAAAGTGCTCGGTATTTACTTTTTTAACTATAAATATTGTTAACTATTTTTCCAGCCTTACTGTGGGTGCTTTTGTGCATTACTTACAACTAGAAACATATGTTTATTGGCCTGTATCTGTATATTGTAGTACACACAGTAATGTGTCTTTGTATCATGTACCCTTTCTACTCTCAGGTACCTTTTGTCATTATCAGTGTCCATATGCATCTGTTTATATGCGTGTATCAAGGTACTCATGGCAATGTGTAATTTCATAACATATTTTCTTATTCTTTGGTATCTGTTGTCAATAATATTGTCCATTTTTATTGCCAAGATTGTGGTTAATTTACCAACTGTTGGGAACATCGCTCATGTTTATTGCCTGTATTAATGTTTCATGAATATTATATATAAGGTGTCCCAATTATGTATAAGGCAGACAATTTGGCTTTTTACTTCTACTGGAATTTGTAAATAGCAAAGGGAGGAGCATTTTTGATTATCCAATCATTTTTCCTCTTAAAGTCTTTTTAAGGGATACTGCATCTAATCAGGCTATGACTACGGCATTCTGCTGAAACGCGTAAGCCTGTTTTCTACGCTCCTCTCGCTACATATGATGTCAGTGCTTGCTGTCCATAGATATTTTTTAAGCTATTTGGAATAAAGTCTTTATTTTATTTAAAGAGCGATGGTATCTTTTTTTTCTTTGCATTAATATACAGTATGCCACTTTATTTTTAAAAAATGAATATTGCATAAATATGTTTTTACATGTTTTCATCTACTTAACTGCAAAGGGTTCCAATAGACTCATATATATGTCTAAATATGTTTACATATGTATTTATGTGTGTATATATATATATATATATATATATATATATCCACATACATGTAAATCTTTAGACATGTATATGTATGTACTGTATGTCTATGTTAAAACCCTTTGCCTGCCTTTTTTTCTAACACCTGAGACCTCATATCTTTGAGCCCTTATAACTTTTTTGTGCAATTTTTTTTTAAATAATTTTTATTAGTGTTATTATGGGTGTAACTGTACGTTATAATGTTTTGTGACACTTTTTTGTTTTGCAAAACAGTAAGCCAGAGCTCTGAGGATACAGTAATCATTCTAGTGTAAATCACGGTTGCACTCATGTTTACTTTGAACTTGTAATATGAGCACTTTACCCGACGCGCGCCAACACCCGCCATAAACCCCTTTTCGCTCACACATATCTGTTAGCATGCCGCTCGCCATCTGGCCCTAAATCTTGTTCCCAAAAAATGAAAAACACAGTTTATTTAAAAAAAAACCCAGTTAAAATGCATAATAATATATTATTTTACAATATAATGTATATACTGTACATATATACAGTGGGTATGGAAAAGAATCACCCCCCCCCCCTGAAAATAATCACATTGAAATAAAGACAGACAAAGTTTTTGATTATCCAGTTGTAATTACTCAACGTATAACATCCAAGTGAAAGATATAACACCAACATGTTAGGCAAAAATAAAGACAACTCAAAAACAGAATCACTGAGTTGGAAAAAGGATCACCCACTCCCAAAATTACTTGTAAAATCAATCAGGTGTAGCTAATCACCTAATCGCCTTCTCAACAGCACACACAAAGCCATTTGACCTTCAGCTGTGATCAGCTGTGGGCATATTGATTATCTCAGCAGGAAAAGAGCTTTCCTGGAGCATCTCAGTCCCTGGTAGTACAACTGAAGCAAACAATCAACTATGGCTGGCAAGGCACTGTCAAAAGATCACCGGGATAATGTTGTGGACAGGCACAAGTCAGGAGATGGATACAAGAAAATATCAAAGGCTTTATCAATGTCTATAAGCACAGTGAAGTCTATTATTAAGAAATGGAAGGTATTTGGCACAACACAGACCCTCTCTGTATTAGGACATCACTCCAAACTGGATGAAAGAGCCAGGAGGAAACTGTTCAGATAGGCTACCAAGAGGCCCACAGCAACTCTGAAGCACTTGCAGGAATTTATGACATAGAGTGGTCATTGTGTGCATGTGACAACAATATTATGAATTCTCCACAAACATGGTTTGTATGGGAGGATTGCAATAAAAAAACACTCCTCAAGAAAGGCCAGATCCAGTCACGATTAAGCTTTGCCATAACACACCAAGGAGATTCTGAGGCCACATGGAAAAAGGTGTTATGGTCAGGTGAGACTAAAATTGAATTATTTGGCCTCAACAACAAACAATATGTCTGGAGCAAAGGGGGGATCCTTTTTCCAACCCAGTGATTCTGTTTTTGAATTGTCTTTATTTTTGCCTGACATGTTGGTGTTATATCTTTCATTGGATGTTATAAGTTAAACAAAAACTGTATCTGTGTTTATTTCAGACTGCAATGCAACAAAATGTGATTATTTTCAAGAAGAGTGATTATTTTCAATACCCACTGTAACACACTATATACACATGTACAACATACCCACAAATCCCGCCTCTTATAGGTTTATTATTCATGAACACGTTTTACTATTGTATTGTAACAAAAGAGTTTCAGTCCACACATGTAAAATGTATTGTCATTCAATTCCGTCTAAAGGGATTATTTACATTAAACCCTCGGTTCACATGATGATGCTTTAAGCACTGGCAGAGAACCCTTACCTCCCACAGTGAAGTATAGTAAAAACACCTCTTTTTGAGAGACTATTTCTAACTGTGCTTAAATACCTTTAGAACATTTTAAGTACAATCTTGATTGTCAGGTGGATAACTTTAGAATGTAGCGCTATTATGATTATGATGCTTTTATCATTGGGCCCCTAGTCAAATAAAGGAATATGTCTTAAGATAAAATGATGTAATGAAACATAGAATTTTATTTTTGCTCTAGAAATATATTAAATTAAACCAAATATTTTGTCAAGCTGTATTATTCTAAAAATTGCACCATCCTCTTTGATTTATAGCTTACTTAGAAGTTGAAATCTCTTTTTAACCTACTGGATGCCACGCTACCAAGCATTGTATAAATTGGGCCTAGTAAATTTAACCCTATATCAGACCTGACAACTATCTCTATTTGAGAGGGACAGACGCTGATTCTGAGCTCTGTCCTGCTGTCCCTCTGAGACAGTTATATGTCCCAATTTGCATAATTTCCCTTAGACCCACCCACGGAGCCCCCACACATACCCACAAACAGAGCCACCCATAAAATGGTGACTGGTCCCCATCAAACGTTTGAGTCCCTAATACCAAGCCACAAATGTTGGTATGCTATATCCCAGGAATAAAGGGAAAGTTCTTGGACTAGAACAGAAAGAATCCCAGAAAAGTTCACCAAGTAAAAAAATACTTTATTTGAAAAATTAAACAATATCTTCAATATGAGAAACAGTGTAAGTAAATGGCAAGCGTAAAAAATCAAGCAAACAAGTGTCCATACTATTCCTATCGGGCTCTCCAGGATGAACAGGGGCAAATCAATCAACTAACACGGAAACAGTCAGATTGGACCCAGCCATAGAGGCCCATTTATCAAGCTCCGTATGGAGCTTGTGGGCCTGTGTTTCTGGCGAGTCTTCAGACTCGCCAGAAACAGCAGTTATGAAGCAGCGGTCTAAAGACCGCTGCTCCTTAACCCTGTCCGCCTGGTCTGAGCAGGCGGACAGGAATCGCCACAATTCAACCTGATCGAGTACGATCGGGTTGATTGACACCTCCATGCTGGCGGCCGATTGGCCGTGAGTCTGAAGGGGGCGGCGTTGCACCAGCAGCTCTAGTGAGCTGCTGGTGCAATGCTGAATATGGAGAGCGTATTGCTCTCCGCATTCAGCAAGGTCTTGAAGACCTGATCCACACTGTCGGATCAGGTCCGCAAGACCTTTGATAAATAGGCCTTATAGTGAGGACGCCGCAAATATGTATTAATCGGAGTGCTGTGAGTGCATCTTTTACAGTTAAATATGTTTCATTGACTGTATTGATGAGCCTCGAGGCCTGGGTATACACTTGTGAGTCTTTATATTGTACTGCATTATATTAAGCAGGTGGTTGGCTATCAATCTTGTGAATGAACGCTGTTTTGTTTGAAGGTTTTTGACAACATGTTGACCAATGAAGGGGGTAATGTCTTGTAATGGAGGGGAATTTTTGTGCAGGGAGAAGTTACTTAATTTTCCTTCCTGAAGATGTTGGTGTTTTTGTTAAAGCCAGTTGGTGGTGTACTTGCCTACCCATTTCTTCTGTAGATTAGAATTTGTCACAGTTTGGGTACCAATCATTTTTCTGGGGTGTTGTGGGCATGTCTAATTTATGGTGATATGGGCAAAAGTCTTAGAGATGGAGGACAACCTCCTGTGGGTTTTATGTGACTTTATAAAGTTGAATTATGTTGATTTGTTTTGTTAATAAAGTTGGCTTCTGCTTTTACAACCGCATTTCATGTGCTGCATGTATAATTTAATTAATCTGTGGTGTCATAATGATTTTTTATTATATAGGTTAATGTGCTCTGAGTACATTTTTTTTCTTAAAAACTATGTTACAAACTCCTGCACAACTTTTCTGAATAGCAACAAAAATACAAATACTTATACAACATAATGCAAAGTCGTGGTCACGAAGAAAGTGCAGTAAATTCTACTATATATGAAAAATATGCTGGAATAGAAATCAAGGTTTATTGTGAAACGTGCCTTGTGGAATATGCAATGCTTGCTTATGCGTCTAAAGCCCTCATCAGTCATACAATGGTAATAACATTTGTAACCGTTTCGCTCACACTGTTACTGCGATTTACCTAGTTTAATAGACAATGTAAATATGTAAAGGCACATATACATCTTCATTATAAAGGCTGGCGTCTGAGTCATTTTCCTCCAGAGACATTGCTATTCATTTTTATACAATTTGCTTAGTATACTGTACAAATGGTTTCTATTAAATAAAATATCTCTTTGATTGCAAATTTTTATTTTTCATGATTCAATTGTCTTAAGATGATAGAACATTGTATTATCTTTTTTTTTTTCCCCAACATTTAATTTAGTTCAAATTATATGCACAAGAAGTCAAAAGACTTTTTTTTATTCAAATAAAATAGCAATTCTGACAACATGCTGAGATTTTGGAGGTCTTTTAAAGTCAATGATGCTTTTCTCAGAAGATTGTTTTTAACTGATTTTTTTTCTCAGAAAGTGATTTCACCTATTTGTTGATAAAAGGGATAGCAACGTGCTTAGAGCAATTTGTTTTATTTTATTTATATCAGCAAAATGGCTCAATATGCAGCAGCATGGTATAATTTCATTAACAAAAATCACTCTTTGCTTCCTTTAAAATAAAGGCTTCATTTGTCATTATATTCTACGCATTTAACATGCCGAAAACGCATAAAGATGAAAATGATCTCAGCTGAACAAATTAAATTGCTTATTAAAAAATAAATGAATATAATAATACCTTGCCAGGAAAAATGCACTACTTTTCATAGGTTTTTTTTATAACATTTTGTTAATAATGCCTTAATAGCATGTATTTTTTAAGTGGTTCTATAGCCCTTTAAAATAATAAGGAAAACATTTCATCTACATTTCATTGATTTTATTTAAAGCACTTATGTGCTATGAAGCTAAAAACAAAATAAGAAATGATACAGCTTTTTTTTTACTATCAAATATGCTAATATGAGCTAAGTTAATACATAATATAAAATCCAATTTAATAGAGCATTCAAGGGCAAAAAGGAATTTCTCTAATATGTTACAACATTTGCACTGCTCTAATATTATATATACAGTAATTATGGAGTCAATTTTAATCTTTCAGTCGTGTTTATTGGCTGTTTTTTGGCTGCCTATATGCCTTTTTTAATGTGAGAGCGAACTCAATGCAAACGACAGCACCGCTTCATTAAAGGAAAAAGATTGATCTGAGCAGATATAAGAAAATTAAGCTGTAGCATGCATGATTAACATGACCATTGGCGATCATAACCATTTGACTACAAGTTATTGAATAAATATAAAAAACAAAGTAGTCACATCAAGTTTAGCAGCCAAAGCGCTTGATAAATGTTCAACAATCATTGATCGACTGATAAAACATATAGGCCAACGATCTGCACATGCTCAGACCAAAAACTCTATGGCACAGCCCATGCCAGCAACAGTGATGGCCCTTTTTGATGATTAACTAAATATGTCCTCATCAACAATATTTAAAAGTAAAAAAACATAACAACAATAACATAACACATTTTTCAATATAGAAACAGAGCTTGATAAATATGCCCCGAAGAAGGGAACACGAATGGAAAAACATAGCTTAAATAGTATGTGAAGATAGATGGTTTGGATAATACTGGTTCGACCTTTCAGTTGTCTGTGAAATGGATCTAGAATCAAGAGATAGGGGCATATGTATCAAGCTCCGAATGGAGCTTGATGCCCACGTGTTTCTGGCAAGCCTGCAGGCTCGACAGAAACAGCAGTTATGAAGCAGCAAAGACCGCTGCTCCATAACCTGTCCGCCTGCTCTGAGCAGGCAGACACACATCGCCACAATACAACCCTATCAAGTACTATTGGGTTGATTGACACCCCCCCATTGGCCGCAAGTCTGCAGGGGGCGGCGTTGCAGGGGGGCGGCGTTGCACCAGCAGCTCTTGTGAGCTGCTGGTGCAATGCTGAATACGGCGAGCGTATTGCTCGCCGTATTCAGCGAGGTCTGGCCGACCTGATCCGCAGTGTCGGATCAGGTCCGCCAGACCTTGATAAATATGCCCCATATTGTTTATTTTCTGTTACAACATAGTGGCCGATTATCTAAAGCTCTATGTGCTGGTGAGATTCTATAAGAATGCTCACCAGCCCTTCTATTTCCCTGGTGGAATTCTTTAAAGTCACTTTTTACCCTGAAAACAAGGTGTCTCGCTAAAGGTGGCGTATACTGCATTTTCATATGGGAAAGAGATGTATACATAACAAAAGTTTACAATAAAACTTGTGCTTTAAAAATCATAGAAAACAAATAGTTGAACCATTCACATAAAAATATGCTGTAAAAAATTGTATTGTTAAGGTGCATCAAAAATTGTAACAAAATTCTTCACCAAAAATTATATTTTATCAAAAATGTAAAATTTGTACTTAAATTTCACAGGAATAAATCATATTAAATATGCACAGTGTAAATCATAATTAACCACACTGGATGTCCCAAAAAAAAGCGTAATTGTCGTTTTTCCAAAAATTGGGCTCAAATCCCAGCGTAATTCTGTAAAGATTTTGACGCTGTAAATCTCACAGTTTTTTCTCACCAGTTAGAAGGTGGCAAGCTTTACTTAAAGCACTCAAAATACTTAATACCCTAATAGAAAAGGCACATGGATATTAACATAGAAGCAATTGTAAGATGCAATATGCAGAAAGCAGTGTAATGTGATTTATATTGGCTGCAGGATTTAATTTTTAAAGTGCCCCCGCTCCCTGCTATCTTCACTTTATGGAGCAAAGTGTCCATTTCCAGCAAGCTCCTTTACTTTATATAGGAGCCATCTTGCCAATCGTAGGGACTGCCCCCTTTTTTTACAATAATTCCACGATGATTGAAAGTGGTGACATGAACCTCTATAAAGTAACAACTGCTGGTAGTATCTTTTTGTGGAGCTGTGATGCTGAGTATTAATCTGCCTTTTCTTACCACCTCCACACTTTTGACCATTGAACCTTTCTATTTCTAGATGGATGAAGAGAGTGCAATGGAGAAGAGAAGTGGGTTAAGACATTAGAAGTTTTACTTCTCTTGTTTATTAAACCTTTTTATTATGCACAGTGTCCCTTTTTTTGGATAAAAGGAGGTATAACATACGATTTAAATATCTGCTCCAGAACAAGTCTCACTGCATTTCCCAATACCAAACATCCCTTAAATTTATCATAAATTGTTAATGACTATCTGCACCATCGTCAGAATATGTATAGCTCAATTCTGGAAGGCAATACCCCCAAGCTTTAAGTTCATAAAAGAAAAAATAGTGTACCATTATGAGATAACTAGCTTAGCCGGGGATAAATTAAATACCAAAGAAAGCTTTTTGATCCAATGGGAAACATATATCATGTTATTATTATTGATTTCATTTATTTGTATAGCGCCGCCAAATTCCGTAGCGCTGGGTACAATGATACTGGTACACAATGACAAAGATTTGTGATAAAATGCAAAACATAACAAAACTAAACAAATCTAGTACAGGAGGAAGAGGGCCCTGCTCCGGAGAGCTCACAGTCTATAGGTTTAGGGTGCAGAGACATAAGGTTGGGGAAGCTTGTTACATTGGTTGTATTTGCAGCAGTAAGTCAGGTAGCTCATGTATTAGTTTGGTTCGGATGAGGGATGGAGGAGCGATGGTAAGCCTCTCTTAATAGGTGAGTTTTCAAGGAGCGTCTGAAGCTATACAAGTTTGGAGACAGTCTTATGGAGTGGGTAGAGAGTTCCAGAGGACAGGAGCAGCACGTGCAAAGTCTTGGAGGCGGGAGTGGGACGTAGAGATAACAGGAGTGTAGAGACGTAGGTCAGAGCTTGATTGAAGAGGACAGAATGGGGAATATATCACGATGAGAGAGGAAATATAGTTGGGCGTTAGACTGTTGAGTGCTTTGTAAGTTAGGGTTAATACTTTAAATTGTATTCTGGAGTGTATGGGGAGCCAGTGTAGAGACTGGCAGAGCAGAGCAACTGATGTAGGTGGATGAGTCTAGCAGAAGCATTCATAATAGATTGGAGGGAGGAGAGGCAGTGTTTTGGAAGGCCATTTAGGAATAGATTGCAATAATCAATGTGTGACAAAATGAGGGAATGAATAAGTATTTTTGTTGTTTTTTGAGTAAGGAAGGGACGAATTCTGGAAATGTTGCGTAGGTGTGAATGGCAGGATTTGGTAAGCGCTTGTATATGTGGGTTGAATGTGAGTTCTGAGTCTACTGTGACCCCAAGACAGCGGACTTGGGGTGAGGTGTTGTGAATAGAGTCTCCAACCATTAGAGAAATGTCAGGTGTTTGATGCCTCGAAGAGGGGGGATAAGAAGCAGCTCAGTTTTGGACAGATTGAGTTATAGGTAGTGTGAAGACATCCAAGAGGAAATTGCAGAAAGGCCGTCAGAAATCTGGTTGATTAAAGAGGGAGGGATATCAGGAGAGGAAAGATAGATTTGGGTATCATCAGCATATAAGTGGTACTGGAATCCAAAGGAGGCTATAAGTTTTCCAAGGGCTGATGTATAAAGAGAGAAAAGCAAGGAGCCCAAGACAGAGTATTGCGGTACTCCAACTGAGAGAAGCATAGGATCACAAGATATGTTGTTAAAGGAAACTGAAAACGAGAGAGTTTGACAGGAGAGGGCTGTGTCTCGGATGCCAAATGAATGTAGTATTTTTAGGAGGAGAGGATGGTCAACTGTGTCAAAAGCAGCGGACAGGTTAAGAAGAATTAGTAAGGAGTAATGGCCTTTTGCTTTAGCTGATAACAGGTAATTTGTCACTTTAGCAAGAGCGGTTTCTGTTGAGTGTTTAGGGTGGAAACCAGATTGTAGTGGATCAAGTAAGGAGTTAGTTGATAGAAATTGAGTTACCCGATTATAGACTAGTCGTTCCAATAATTTTGAAGTAAAGTGAAGTAAGGAGACCGGTCGATAGTTAGAAGGCGTGGAGGGGTCAAGCGAGCTTTTTTAGGATTGGTATGATTGACGCATGCTTGAATGTGTCAGAAAATGTACCAGTGGTGAGAGATTGGTTAAAGAGATGAGTTAGGGTAGAGGTTAGTGAAGCAGAGAGAGAGGGAATAAGTCTTGAAGGAGTAGGGTCAAGTGGGCAGGTTGTGAGATGAGCCAAGGATAGGAGTGCAGAGACTTCTTCCTCTGTTACAGGAGGGAAGTAGCATAGATTTTTGTTAATAGAAGGGGTGGGTAGGATTGCTGGGTATGAGGGGTGTGAGGTGCACATCTCTTTTCCAATGGTGTCAATTATATGTGATGAGCAATAATTTGAGCAGTGAGGTTGGTAGTGGGCAGGAGGGCAGGCGGACGTAGAAGGGAGTTAAAGGTTGAGAACAGCTTTCTGGGGTTGGATGCGTGAAATGACACAAGGGAGGATAAATAGACTTGTTTGGCATGGCTGAGCGCAGAGTTGTAGGACTTAATGGTAAATTTATAATGCTGAAAATCAGCACAGGTGCGTGATTTCCTCCACTCCTGTTCAGCAGTCCGTGAGCATCGCTGAAGATATCTGGTCTGTTCGATGTGCCATGGTTGCCATTGAGTGATTGGTGTATGTCGAAGAGTGGAGGGTGCAGTTTTGTCAAGTGTTGATTTTAGTGCCAAATTATACTGTAGAGTCATAAGGTTTGGGCAAGAGAGGGATGAAATGTCCGAGAGCAGAGGACTCAGTTGAGTGGAAAAGTCTGGGAGATCGAAGTCATTTAAATTCCTGTAAGGCAGCATGTTCCACGAAGCTGATCTAAGATCAAGACGCAATAGACCCGAGGCATAGGGGGAATTCCACTGTTGTTTGGGAGGCCAAGACCCTTAGACTCACATATCAGCCTATTTCTCAATTCTTTATGTACGCCAAAATATCACAACCTTGAGAACTGTTATAAATGTTAGCATACCTGTTAAGGAAACGATTGATGTTAAATGAAACCAGACCATATTTTTACTTAGTGTATAATAATACAAAGAAGCATAAGACTGATACAAAAGTTTTCTTTATTCATAAAATTGTATAAAAGAGATAAACGTTGAAATGTTATGATAATGTTTTCATACTGAAAAGTTATGATTAATATATTTGTAAACTTAACAAAATTGCAAATAAAAACAATTTCAAAATAAATATCTGCTGTTTACTTTGGCATGATATTGTGATATCTTTTTTTCAGATTGCACCTTCAAACTTAAGAATTGTGGCCTGTTGAGAACATCTTTTTAAAAAAAATATTTTATTTACTTTTATAAATTCCCCTTTCTATCTCGCCCTTAGCTAAAATTAAATGCAGAAATGTACATTTTGTCTCTTTGGGGCAAAATTATCATTTTAAAACTAACTTACTCTGGGCTAAGAATTAACAAGCTGGTTATGATAATCCCAATGCTAGTGATTTCCATAGTGGCCTGTAGCTTCTTATATCAATGCAAGAAGTTTGCTGTTTCTGTTCAGAACCTTCATGCCTCAGATCTGATAATGTGTCAACCCTACTATACTGGTTTAAGACCACATTGGGACCCTTGAGTAGGGGGCACTGTCATGCTTACCAGCATTCTCCCTGAGCTTTGTTTTTCACGGCTGCTTCTAATTCTAAAATCAGCCATGTTTCAATATCCATACTCTTTAGTTAACACATTTTGGGCTAGATTATGAGTGGCGTGCAAGCAATATCTGGTTTATCATGGGTGTTTGTGCACATTTGAAGTAATGTGCGTATTACAAATTGAAAGTAAACTCGTTCGCTCAAACACAATTTAATTTAATGTGAGTGCTGGTGCGTACCCAGGGCTGTGAGTTTTACAGTGGCACTGAGTGTACCCAGTTCAGTTTGATGGTGCAGTCAATTTACGTGTTTTGTATGTGTCTAGGGAAATAGCAAAATACCTGTATCATCCAAGTTTGTTTGTTTGTTTGGTTGCGCATTGGCTGTGAGTTAGGAACACAAAGCACTCTGGTCTTGAAAGGGATAACCCTTGTAAAGGTGTTAGACACATAATTAATGTAAGCTCAATAGCAGCAATGCGCTGCTAACCCTGAAATTAACACAGGCTATCCAGATACGCATATATGCCACCACTGATTGGCTCTATGCTGGGGTTACGAGGCATTCTGAATTAAACCAGACAGTCCAGTGTTTTAACAGGCTATGTAGTAAAATATAAAAAGAAATTCTAAACACTAAACTGCTGAGATCTAGAATGAGAGCTGGTTTTGGCACATTGCTTATGGGCTAAAGGCTGTAACTCTAATCTGAGGGCTGGTATAGGCATATAACTATTAGGGCTGAAGACAATGTGGTCAGATCTTAGGTCTATTTTTGGAGTAAGCTGGCATCCCTCTTCAGTGTCAATGTTCAGCTCTGGACTGATATGACATTGCCAATCTGAACTGACTTTAACTATGTGCTTAACCTCTTTGAAGCTGCTAAACATATAGGTATGAGTAATAAAAAATGCTTGAATGTAAAATTATTTTCGTATTGCAGATTTATGTCCCTTTAACAATAGTACAGTTGAGCATACATTTGTATTACTTACTTTAAAGCTTCATTTCTTTGTAAATACTTTAATATTATGTGAAGTACTTTTAATAAAGTCATGTGTATTGAACCACATTATAATGCAGAATGATATATGATTATTTATATTATGCCTAAATAAAATAGTAGTGATAGAAACGCTTATTTAATATGCACTGTAATGGGTATAAGCCTTTACAAAGTATGGTATTCACATCTACTTGTTTTTATACACATGCCTTACGGGGACAATGTTTAGAAAACTATTTTTACATGAACTATTCCAACATAACATGTCTAATAAGATTTTCTTTTTCTATAACTACATTTGGCAGAGTTTTTCTCCTAATGCCCATTTATGTACATTGGATATCTGGAAAGTCTATAGATGACCAACTATTTTTAAATTGAACACAGTAATGTCTTGCTGTGACTTTTTTTACACTGCAATTATATAGAGCTACTAAAAATTTCTACAAACACAGAAATTCTATCCTTGTGGGATTTTTTTCTGGAAATGAGGTCAGTTTATCCGGAAACTCTTGTGTGAATAGAATTTCTCTTTCGCCCACCTTTGCTGTAAGTTCCTTAAGTATACGGAGTTATCATGTTCTGATTTCTTGAGGAACTTAATGCCATATTATGTGCTTAGTTTATTCTCAAGGGGCACAGGTAATGACACTAGGGAGATTGTGTGGTGTAAAGGGAATCAGCATCTGACACTCAACTGGAATCTAAGGGGCATTAAAAAAAGGACATTAGACAGCTCTTACTTTCAAGTAAAAATTCTACTTTGTCAACGCTCCCTAGACTGGCCAATAAGCTAATTTTGTAGCCTGCAAATGCTAAAAATCAAAGAGCTGGTTTAGACAATTTGCAGTACTCTAAAAACCAAGGTTACATATTTTTCTATTTGGCCACTCAAGGGAGTGTGGGAAAAATCAAAAGTTTAGACAAAAGCAAGAGATGTTTACTGTGGAAAAATAATGGGACAAAATAAATAATGAAAGTATATTGCAAAGGTGTATTTGCTACATATAATTAAACATTTTCAATTACAATCTCATTTAGTATTTAATGTCCCTTTAAGGCAATTGTTTTATTCATAGCATCCAACAAGTATCTGCCCCACTTACACAGCCTGCATAGTATCTTGCACCTTGTATAAAACCAGCTCTCCATTCACTAAAATCTAGACTTAATCTCTGATTAAAGTAGAGAAGAGAGTTTGCTTATACCCATCTGATGGACCTCATATAAGAGTAATTCCTTGTTAAAAATACTATTAACCTGGATACATTAGGGTAGATTTAACAAGGGCCGAAACAACAGTTATGAAGCAGCGGTCTAAAGACCACTGCTCCATAACTGGTCCGCTGCCTCTGAGGCTGCGGTCTGCAATCCGCCCGATCCAATAGGATCGGGCTGATTGACACCCCCTGCTAGCGGCCGCAAATCTGCAGGGGACGGCATTGCACAAGCAGTTCTGGTGAACTGCAATGATAAATGCCAACAGCATATCCTGTCGGCATTCAACTATGTCTGTTGGACGTTATACGCTACAGCGTATCATGTCGGACAGACATTGGTAAATCTACCCCATTGGCACCTACCCTCCCCCTTCATAATGGCTGGACCTGTGTGGCTCCCCCAACTATGATCATCAAGACATTTAGGTGAATGCTTCAGATTTAATTACTAGGACTTCAAAATTTATATTTATTATTGTTCCATCTATTTTTGATTGTAACCCCATACATGGTTCCTCGGACACCATATGGTTCTATTAAAGAACCAGCTCTGCATGGCACATAATTTATGATGTTGACTAAGATTTCCCATCTATATGATTTCTGGTATTTATTTAAATGATTTACTAAAATCTGTAGACAATCAAAATCTTAGTGACTCTGCTAACCCGACATGAAAATATTAATATTTCACATTCTAATGTTTTCACATAGAAGAATATGTTGTATTTATTCACAAATACATATTTCTACATATATATGATGGTCTTTTGTTACAATATATATCTATACCTACATAAATGTTTATATATACTGTAGGTATAGATATATACAGCTATATATCGGAAGATCTATTTATAAATACATAGAACATATTTCCTTATGTGAAGAACATTCACACTGGGTCCTCTAATTTTCTCTTTTTATACTTCTTCACTGGGTAAACTTATCAACTGCTATTACCTCTATTCTAATGATACTCAAACGTACATCTCCACCCCTCCTCTGGTATTTCTTCCTGGATGGCCTCTCACCACCTAAAAATTAACATGTCCAAGACTGAGCTCCTTCTAACCCCCCCCCCCCCCCTCTAATTCTACTCCGGTTTCTAATTTTTCCAATCAATGTTGGTGGCAACACTACTAAGCAGCTATTCCATGCCCTGGTAATTTCCAAGCTTGAATACTTCAATAACCTTCTCACTGGCCTTCCTCTCTTCCGCCTCTCTGCCTTCAATCTATCCTAAATGCCTCTGCCAGGCTAATCTACCTTTCCTAATGCTCTGTATCTGCTGCACCTCTCTGAGAGTCCCTTCACTTGCTCCCCATTCACAGCAGAATTACAATCTAAATTCTCACCCTTACCAATGCTGCCCCCCACCTGTCCTCTCTAATTAACAAATATACTCCAGCCTGCCCCCTAAGGACCTCTCTCGTGTGGCACCAACCCTCTGAAACACACTTTCTCACTCTGTCCAACTTCCCCTAGTCTGTCTTCCTTTAAATGCTTCCTAAATACCTTTCTGTTCAGGGAAGCCTATCACCCAACTCAGTAACAAACTAATTCCGCTTGCAAGTATGGGGACATGTATATTGGCAAGATGGAAACTATTCTGAAAGAAAGAATCAGCCTGTTACGAAACACTTTCTAGAAAAGGACCACCCGGTCTCAAGTTTGAGATGCTGTCCTATAGGTCAGATACCACCCTTGAAAAGGGGAGGGGACAGAAAGAAAATGCTATTACAGAGGGAGGCCAAATGGATACATGAGCTTGACACTGTTCACCCATACACATACCTGCCGCTATCATGCTTCTTGTAAACACAGGGGGATTAATAATGAGTGATAACTTGTAAATATATGTAAATATAATGTGATAAAATATGTATATCTCAGGTTCTATTCTAGAAATAACCCCTAATTATTCTGTCTTTTAAGCCAGGAGGATGAAAACTAGAAATACAAGATGCAAAGCCTGCAGTATGTTCTTTATACCACAAGATGGCATAGTGCAGAAGACACCTGGGGAAGTGGGAGTGGTTAGTGAGTACATAGGTATATAAGTCTGTATTGTTTGTTATGTGACCTTGACAAAGGCCTAAGTAAGGGCTGAAACATTGGATAATGCTAATAAATTGTTAAAGAATTAAGCTGTGTCATCATTTAACCTATGGATACCCACTGACATCAGCTATCTAAAGAAACCAAAGAGTGCTATCCTATATGCTGAAATATATATATATATATATATATATATATATATATATATATATATATATATATATAATATTAAAACTGTTCTTTTCTAACAAAATTCAGCTGCATGGTGAAATAAAAACATGCACAATTGCTCAAACCACAAAAATATCACAACTTTGGCAGCACGTTATTTCTTCTTTTGCTTCATAATTTGTAAGGATTAAAACAATTAACCCAAAGACTAAATTAAATTGCTGGGATTTACATTCAATGTGAATGTGTACCTATGTATACTGGGACCTACATTCTATATAATTGCCAAATGAATGCAGGATTGTCTGTTCACAGATGTTAATATGTGTGATTACACTCAATATAAGTTATGATAGCTTGGGAATTACCAAGGGCTATGCCAAGAAGTTTGAAAAGCAGTTAAAGGGATATTAAGCAGCAGGAGATTGTAAGTAATATTATATGTTTAATTATGTCTACTTAAAAAACTTTGCAATAAACTTTAATTATTTATTTTGTCCCTTTTTCCACTAAATTTACATTAAATTTATATACAGTAATGGGTGCTTCCATAATTAAGTTAAATGTTTTCCTGCTTTGCTGTCTCTTTTGCTGAGGATAATTAGGGGCAGTTGCAAAACAGACCATTAAATAAACTGCTTGGAACATAGTATTGTTCAAGTATATATTTAAAAAGGTTTCCAAACATCCTTGTTTGCAATCTTTTTAATTGCTTGTGTTATATACACTCACTGACCACTTTATTAGGTACACCTTGCTAGTACCGAGTTGGACCCCCCTTTTGCCTTCAGAACTGCCTTAATTCTTCATGCCACAGATTCAACAAGGTGTTGGAAATATTCCTCAAATATTTTGGTCCAAATTGACATGATAGCATCACGCAGTTGCTGCAGATTTATCGGCTGCACATCCATGATGTGAATCTCCCGTTCTACCACATCCCAAAAGTGCTCTATTGGATTGAGATCTGGTGACTTTGAAGGTCATTGGAGTACAGTGAAATCATTGTCATGTTCGAGAAACCAGTTTGACATGATCTGAGCTTTGTGACATGGTGCATTATCCTGCTGGATGTAGCCATCAGAAGATGGGTACACTGTAGTCATAAAGGGATGGACATGGTCAGCAACAATACTCAGGTAGGCTGTTGCATTTAAACGATACTCAATTGGTACTAAGGGGTCCAAAGTGTGCCAAGAAAATATCCCCCACCCCATTACACCACTAGCCTGAACCATTGATACAAGGCAGGATGGATCCATGCTTTCATGTTGTTTACGCCAAACTCTGACCCTGCCATCTGAAAGTCACAGCTGAAATCGATACTCATCAGACCAGGCAACATTTTTCCAATCTTCTATTGTCCAATTATGGTGAGCCTATGCGAATTGTAGCCTCAGTTTCCTGTTCTTAGCTGACAGGAGTGGCACCTAGGGTGGTCTTCTGCTGCTATAGCCCATCTGCTTCAAGGTTCGACGTATTGTACATTCAGAGATGGTATTCTGCATAACTTGGTTGTAATGTGTAACGGGAAGAGAAACTTCCCAAAGCAGGAATGGAACCCAGTGGCAGAGAACAATAAATAAACAAAGTCCAAGGCGGCACAACAGGCAACAGTTGAAGCAGAAATCGAAGTCAGGAGTATCCAAGGTCAGGGCAGGCAGCAAAGAAGCAACGTCAAAAACAAGTCAAATGTCAAAAGCCAGGGAAATACAGAATACACATAAGTAAAAAGGATAAGTGCTTAGTCTCTGAATATCAGCCAGCAGAATAACTCAGCAATGAGTGAGAGGGCTGTCCAGGCTTTAAACCCTGCAAGGGCCAGGAATGTCCCCGTTACTCAGGTAACACAGATGCAGCAGTCACCTGAGCACCTATGGGAGTCAAGGGTGTAGCCACAGAACACTCCCCCTGTCTGTCAGGAGCCGAGAATGTGTTGTGCATGTCAGCCGTGTGCACACACCCATGCAGACATCACAAATTAGCGTACAGACAACCGCAAATTCACTTGCCGACACCAGTGAATTCACGCGCAAACACCTGCGAATTCACACTGCGTGCAGCAGTACAAACATCCATGAACGCCATGACAGTCGCACGGGGTGCTGTGACCACACCTGCCAAAGCCCCCCTATCGATGCCCTGGTAAGAGGGTACCCCTGGTACCACGACAGAACCCCCACCAAGGAGCGGTCTTCGAACGCAAACCGGGAAAGACCTGTCAGGGTGCCTCCGATGGAAGGTCTGCACCTTTGCATTTGCATGGAGATTACCCACAGGCTCCCAGGACCTTTCCTCAGGACCATACCTCTTCCAGTAGAACAGGTACTCCACTCCATCAACGTTGTCTAGAATCCAGGATCTCGTGTACCTCGTACTCCTCAATACTATCTACTTAAATAGGTGGAGAAGGAGCAGCAGTCCTACCAGGAAACGGGTTGTGATGGTATGGTTTCAGGAGAGACACATGGAACACTGGGTGGATCTAGAGTGTGGGAGGTAGGCTCAATCGAACTGCCACAGGGTTCACTAGTTTTGTTACTGAGAAAGGACCTAGGAATTGTGGTCCCAGTTTCTTGGAAGGACAAGTCAAGTGGAGATGTTGGGTAGAGAGTCACACCTTGTCCCCTACATGATAAAGTGAAGACAACCTCCTTCATCTATCTGCTTGTCATTTTTGTCGTGCCTGGGAAGCGATCAACTGTTGTGTCAAGGTGCGAAGCAGAGAGCGGCAGTTGCATAGATGTGTGAAGACAGAAAGAAGGAAGAGGACAGTATGGTTTCTTGTATGTCAGTGGAAGGAGCCTCCTCAATGGCATACATATGGGACAAGGTGTCCGCCTTCCCATTCTTGGAGCCTGGATGAAACATTATCTGTTGGTCAAAGCATCTTGGACGGAGTCTTTTTGCTGATTTCAGGTATCCCAAGTTTCTGTGGTCGGTTTATACTACCACAGGATATGTAGCCAGTGCCTCCATTCCTCTAGTGCTGTTTTGATGGCTAGTAATTCCCTCTCGCCTACATCATAGTTGCGTTCAGCACTGGTCAGTTTATGAAAATAACAGGCTACTGATTGGAGCAGGTCTTTCTCTCCTGTTTTCTGTGACAGAACAGCTCCAAGCACTGATTCAGAGGCATCTGTGTCCAGATAAAAGGTACTTGTTACGTTTGGTTGTATAAGGATAGGGGCTTGCATGAATAGTTCTTTCAGGTTATCAAAGGCATGTTGTGTAGCTGAAGTTCAGGTGAGGTGCCCGTTTTGGTCAGGGCTGTCATAGGTGTGCATATGGCGGAGAACCCTCAGATGAACCGTCTGTAGAAGTTAGAGAAGCCCATGAACTTTTGCACCATACGTTTAGCACCATGAACTGTTGCACCATATGCTCAGGCCAGTCAATGATTGTTTGTATTTTCTTTGGGTCCATCTGTATGTGCCCTGATGGCAGAATGTACCTCAGGAACTCAATGGTGTCTACTTTGAAGGTGCATTTCTCCAGTTTTCCATATAGGTGGTGCAGCCTCAGGCAGGCTAATACAGTCTTTACATGTCTCTTGTGTACGGCCAATGAAGGGGAGAAGATGAGGATGTCATACAGATACACCACAAGAAATTCTGCGTACGTGTGTCAGGGTAGAGCTGGCAGAACTGAGGCAGGATGTGCACACACAAGGCTTCAGAGTAGAAGCGCTAGAAGACGGCACAGATTTAATAAAAGAAGAATTTATTGATCACCAACAACAACTTGATTTCTACAAAAGTTCCTTAGATTCACTCTCTAATAAGGTTGAAGACCTTGAAAACAGAAGTCGTAGAAAAAATATATGTATTAGGGGAGTGCCAGAGTCAGTGCTACCCAAGAACCTACCCACCTATTTACCAGCGCTATTCTCTCATTTAAGGGGTCAATCAAACGCAACGGATATACAGTGGGTCAGGGCACACAGAGCCCTATGCACCAAACTGGCTGAATCAGCACCCCCACGAGACATAATTATAAAATTTAAGAACTTTAGAGAAAAGGAGGAACTGATGGGTTTATCAAGGAAAAATCAACCCATCCGCTTCAGAGGTACCATCCTGCAATTCTACTCAGACCTAGCACCTAGGACTCTACAGAAGAGGTGGGAATTTGCACCTCTTACACAACTCCTCAGGAATAAAAAAATCCCGTACCGCTGGGGGTTCCCCACACAAATCATGGTTATTTATCAAGATAAGAGACTCTTCTGCAAAGAGTTATCTGAAGTCTCACATTTATGCACAGCACTGAATCTGGAAACTCCTGAGATGTCCTCAATCTCAGCTACCAGCAATGTGGAACAGCCTACTCAGAGACCGAAGACAGCTACTGAGAAATGGAAAGTAGCCCCTTCAACATCAAGACCTAAGCAACTCCAAGGTTTCTGTCCAGATCCGAAGATTCCAAGAATGGCTTCCGCACATACAAAAAGAAAAACCCTAGCAATGGCCACTAAAGAAATTGTATGACATAGCCAAACTCTGTACAACCTAAGGTTCTGGACTTGGAACATATTGGAAAACAGATTCTGCTTCTGTGAAACAGAAACTTGGGACACCCTACTAAACAGGAAACAGTAAGTTAATTAGTCCCAATGGTTGAAAACAAAAATGTATACTTAAAAGGTAATCTAGCAGATGCAAAGTTTATAGTTCATTATTTGTCGATATCTCTCCTCTAGCTAAGGTGTTTACTTTACTTAATTGCACTTTAAAAGCCCATGTGCTGATAGGCAGGAACTAGTATGCCTTAAAAGCTAGAACATGATGGGCACACCTACTATGCGAGTTTAGCAATTTATACATACTGTTTGTTGATCCTTGTCCTCCCCTCTCTAAGTTAATAAAACTATAAATAAACTAGTACACTACCACTGACACTCTCCTAGAGTAAGTAGTCCATAAATATCACCAGAATTAGAAAAAGTACCCTGGGAGAATAGTTATAGGAGAGATAGAGGAAGATAATTATAAATAGGGGGTTCAAAAGTACCTATAAAGGCCACTTAATTTTCCCTAACAATTGTTTCAGAATAAGTGATGCAGTGTGCGGATGAACACCCATTAGGGCGCGACCGTGCACTGTGTTTCTTCTGGCAATTTAGCCAGGTTCTGTATTTGTTCTTTGCAGTGGCGTCACTAGAGGGGTGCGGGCCGCACCTGGGTGACACCCTCCAGGGGGTGACACCAAAAAAAAATTTTTTTTTTTTTTTAATTTTATTGAAATTCAAAGAAATACATGTAGAGATGCAGAGATTTTTTTATTAGAGAGGCCGGCATTTGTGAACATTAGTGGGACTGGGGACTGCCAGCCTAAACCCGCCTGCCTATCTGTGCTCACTGCTCAGTGACGTGTGGAGCAGTGGAGTCACTCACTGCTGTGCTGTCTCTCTAAACGGGAACTGGAAAATCATGAGGGGTATGCCTGGCACCTGACCGCATGACTGTCTCACAATGCCTCTAAAGTGAAGGAGCCACGTATGAGGCCCACCAGACTGGCACGGTTACGGTACACTAAGTGCACACTGAAGAGGTAGGAGGGGAGGGTGGGCGGGGTCCAGGGTGGGCAGAGTACAGAGGTGATTGGCCATAAGAAGCAGTAGGCGCGCGGCCCGGGGCTGTGCACTGACAGACTTGGAACAGTGTCAGAGAGCAGAATTTTCATAGTTTGCGCACCTAAACCTTTTCTTCAGTGGTTTATTTTAGAGTGCTCTGTTTTTGTTTCATTTTATGCTCTGCTGAGCCAGGGAGCAGCTCTAGGCATGAGCTTTATAATTAATGCAGTGCAATTTACATATTTTGTATGTGTGTGTGTGAGTTTTTGTGTGTGTGTGTCTCAGTGTTTTTGTGTGTGTGTGTCTCAGTGTTTTTGTGTGTGTGTGTCTGAGTGTGTTTATGAGTGTTTGTGTGTGCATACGAGTGTGTTTTTAAGTGTGTCTGAGTGTTCGTATGTGTGTGTGCCAGTGTTTTTGTGTGTGTCTGCTTTCTGGGTGGGGTGACACCATAACTTACCGCACCGGGTGACACCAACCCTAGTGATGCCACTGGTTCTTTGTTATTTAGTTATGTTTAAGTTCATTATGTTATTTATCATTGTTACAGTGGACGCTACACTCTATTACATGACACTAATCTCTTATAGACAGGCAATGCATAGATTGATTCAGGAAATGTACTTCCATGGAGACCCAAAAAGGTAAAAATATATGTATAATTACCCAAAATGTGAAGGTATTCTACTCCCCGGGTAAAAGATCTAAGGCATTATCAGATATGACTAAAAGGGGAGCAGGTATTCTCCTTTTGCAATAGACGCATTTCAAACGCCTTAAAGAGCCAAAATACTTAGGGTCCCATTTCACTTAACACTTCCACAGTTCAGCTGATGTTAAAAATAAGAGGGGTTAGTATCCTTATTAAAAAATCCATACCTTTCGAAACCAAACATATAACGAGAGGCCCAGAGTGCAGATTTTTGGGCCTTACAGGCTTAATGTATGGAAGACTAGTGACACTTATAAATATATATGATCCAAACATCAAACATGTCCCCTTTCTCAAATCAATGTTTAGAAGGCTCTTAGATGTCTCAACCGGAGTGGTGTACCTAGGAGGAAACTTTAATATCCCATTCCAACTTTCACTTGACATAACTAATCCCCAGCACATCAAAAAAACAACTTCTTATATAGGGAAAGCTCTGAAAAACCACAATTTCTATGATGTTTGGAGGTTCATACATCCAACCACCAAGGACTATACATTTTACTCACACCCCTCCTCCACTTATAGCAGAATTGACTATTAATTAATGAACCAAGCAGGCCTTGCAACTATTACTAAGTTCTCTATATCACCTACGTCCTGGTCTGATCATTCCGCAGTCAGCACTTGAATCAAATTGTCCGGCACTCCTTCTGGGCCATAAATTTGGAGATTTGACGACTCCCTTCTAAGCAACCCCTCCCATCAAGAAAAGATAGAAAAAGCTATATGCGAATACTTCCAGTTAAATCTAAACACAGTGTCGGAACCATTCATGATATGGGAGGCACATAAGTGTACAATTCGTGGCGAACTCATTAAAGTAAAAGCCAAACAGAAAAAATACTTAGCCAAACATATAAATACTTGACAACTAAATTGACCCAATTAGAATATAGTCACAAGCAAGACCCATTGAACAATTCTATTTATGCTGAACTATCACTGGTTTATAGCCAACTTAACGTATACTTAGTAGAATACCAAAAAACATCAGTAAAGATTCAGCAAAAATTTCACTTTGAAGGGAACAAAGCAGGTAAATTGCTTGCTAGAGCACTTAAATGCAAAAAATTTAAGTCATTCATACACAAGCTCAAATGACACCAGACATTCTGACCCAATTTATCAACTATTATGAACAGTTATATAACATTCCTAACCTTGACGGCCCAGAGACTAATCATGCTTGTCTCAGCTCTTATCTAGATAATAGTTTAATACCACAACTGACAACAGACCAAACCAATGAACTAGATATGCCTATCTCTACAGCAGAAATAGCTCAGGCAATTAAAGATTTGAACACAGGTAAAAGCCCGGGACCTGATGGTTTCATGGTCAGATATTATTAAGCCTTCTCCACAACTTTAATTCCACATTTACACACAATATTTAACACAGCATTGCAAGATGACCCCTTCCCCCCATCAATGCTAGAGGCCCATGTGACAGTGCTGCCAAAACTGGGTAAATCACCGGATACCCCCGCTCATTTCCACAGAATATCCTTATTAAATGTAGACATAAAGATATTCGCTAAAATCCTCACAACAAGAATAAATAAAATACTTCTACAACTCATCCACATAAACCAAGCAAGGTTTACACCCCATAGAGAAACCCGAGACAATACTATTAAAATTATTAATGTAATGGAATACTCGAAAAGGCTTAATCTCCCATCTGTATTTGTATCAATGGACGCGGAGAAAGCCTTTGATAGGCTCAGTTGGACATTCTTGCATAAAACCCTAGACAGGTTTGGATTTGTAGACACCTTTATACAAAAAATATTCGCACTATATAAAAAACGAGTGCAAAAATCAAATTAAAAGACTCAATCTCCCCCCCATTTACAATTTAGAATGGTACTAGGCAGGGATGCTCACTATCTCCACTCCTATTTGTGTTAGCGATGGCGATCTTGGCTTCGAGCATAAGATAACATAAGAGGGATTACTATTGGACCTACAGAATACAAAATCGCTTCATATGTGGATGATGTCTTCCTCACATTGACCGACACGGTAACCTCACTAGTAGAGTTAAGGAAAGAAACAAACCTCTATGGGACATTTTCAAATTTTAAGGTAAATGCAACTAAGTCAGAATTCCTAGGGGTGGCAATGTCAAAAGCTAGCATAGGCTCAATAGAGAAAACACACGCATTTACACATTGTAGAGATTCCATAAAATACCTGGGAATACGTCTATCTCCTGACCTTAACCTCCTTTATACCCACAATTACCCCCCAACTCTACAAAACATCCAATGAGAATTACGCTCATGGCATAATAAAACTCTCTCATGGATAGGCAGAATCAATGCGATAAAGGCCCAATATGTTATATCTATACCAAACAGTGCCAATCCCCCTGCCTGGCTCCTTTATAACCTACAAAATACATTAATTTTGTTTATATGGGAACAGGGACGTCCAAGAGTAGCAAAAACAACCATGTACCGCCCAAAAGATCAGGGAGGACTTGGAGTCCCAAATGTATATTACTATTGATTAGCAACCTTCATGACTCAAATAATAGACTGGTGTCAAAACTCGACCCATAAAGAATGGATAACCCTAGAGCAAACTTTAACAGACTCCATCCAATTGGGTGCATAAGGTTGGCTACCCTCAACACAAAGAATACTAGGACCTCACACAGCATCCATCACAAAAGAAATCTACAAAATCTGGGATAAACATATCTTAAAATTTGCAGCTATATCCACTATTCCTTCACCCCTAACACCATTGCTTTTTAATCCGATTCTACCAGTTACCATACCACACCCGATACCAATAGTTAACACACTAACTGATGTTATACCATGTTATCAAGTTACTCAGGACGGTAAATTGAAAGCTGGGGAAGATCTGAAGAATACAGGAAGCTCTTTTTTAGCCACTGGTATAGATACACGCAGTTAAAGGAACATTATACACTCATTTTTTCTTTGCATAAATGTTTTGTAGATGATCTATTTATATAGCCCATAAAGTTTTTTTTTTAATTAATGTATAGTTTTGCTTATTTTTAAATAACATTGCTCTGATTTTCAGACTCCTAACCAAGCCCCAAAGTTTTATGTGAATACGCTCGACTACCTACTCCAGCTTGCTCCTGTTTGTGTAAAGGGTCTTTTCATATGCAAAAGAAGGGGGAGGGGGGGGTCTTATTTGCCACTTGCAGTGGGCTTTCCAGCTACCTTTTCAACAGAGCCAAACTGACAGCTTCTAAGTAAGTTTTTAAACAGTTTTATACTGGATTTTTATATCAGTATCTGTGCATATTATTCTTTATAGTAGTGTCTATTACATGCAGTTATATGAAAATGAGTGTATACTGTCCCTTTAACACATTTCTTAAATGACCAAGCACAAAAAAGAAATATGACTAGACCCCTCACAGAATGGGAAATAATATGCAGACACGACTTCCATAGAAGAGGTACACTCTCACTATCATACAAACTCCTAATATCATATCACTCAAAGAATCTCCCCTCTTATACTAAAAAATGGGAGGAGGAGCTTCAGGTGCCTAAGGAAGATTGGGGTATTATTTAAAAAAAATATGAGTAAAACTAACTCGACTATTAAAATTACAGAAATGAATATGAAACGTTTATGGCGATGGTACTTGACACCATCAAGATTGGCAACCATTTACCTGGGTTCCTCCTCCGAATGCTGGAGAAAATGTGGGGAAAAAGGGGACTTTATCCATATTTGGTGGATATGTACAGAAATATGCACATACAAACCGAAAAACCAATACCGGATAAGGTAAAAAGTGATTCTTTATTCTCCATAAAATTTTCAACATCAGGCTTTAAAAACAAAAGGCACAGACAAGGGTAGACTCACAGAAATATGCACATACTGGGCAAGTATCATGACAGAAATAGAAAAAGTAATAGGGATCAAAATAGCACTACACCCCGTAGTTGTTCTATTCAACAAATTTCCCAAAATCACATGTAAACTTAGGCAATACTTGCTATTTACTTTAATCAGCAATGCTAAATGCTTAATTCTAAGACACTGGAAGCAATCCACTGTGCCCGGTGTGTTGGAATGGAGAAACTCTGTCACTTCTACATTACACTTAGACAAATACCACTTTACTCTTAATAAACGGACAGAAGACTATCACTCTATTTACTTTTTATGGGAATATACCTACCAAAATCGATCTTTGTCTAACGATTAATTTGCCTATTTAGCATAAAACAAGTAATCTAAATGTGATTGCCATACAGTTCAATGTCTAATATTCTTATGTTTTGAATTTTGCCTGTCAATTTACCAGTCTATTGTAACCAGTGTAATAATTATATCCATTGTAATGTCTTGAAACATTCAATAAAAACAATTTAAGAAAAAAAAACAGAAACCCAATATGATTATGTCACTTCTGGTTAAATTATTGTCACTTCCAGTTACGTGTCACTTCCGGTTGTGCGTAATTTTGCTGACTTCCAATTTCCAGGGTCCGGTCCCGCAGAGACCATTTTTAGTGAGGGCAATGTATAGTGTAAACTGGAGTCCACTGGTTGGCTGAAAAAGTTTGTTATTAATAGTTATAACATTGACGTTCCAACCAATGATTTTCAAAAAGGATCTTAATAAAAGTTGGAGATGGTTCTTATATGTATGTATGTATGTATGTATAAAGAAAACTCCATGTATTAAAAAATATGTTTAAAAACGTTTAAAAAAGTTGGGCTTGTATTCTTCCCATTGCATAATATTAAACAAATTAGGATAAAACCAAAAACATGTTATATTTCATCTATAAAGATTATTTGAATTATTTAAAATGAAATAAAATTAAGTATGTTTAGACTTATTAAGTGGGTACGGATAATATAAATTCTAGCCCATAATGGGGATGACCAAATTTTGGATAGGATTTACAGAAAAATACACAAGTTGCTAGTACGAACATACATACAAGATATATATTAAACTAATCCTAAAGCAAACCTAAAGAATACTTAGTTAATTACCTTTTGTAAGGATTCCACTCCGTGTTTTTGTTTTCACCTTTTCCCTGACACCTGACTCAGGCTTACCTGTACTTAAGGCATCACCTGACTGCAGACAGGTGCTTAATTATTAAAACTTTAGGCTGCATCTGAGGCCTGACATACCTAATTGTTGTGCTTCTCATATCAAGCTACTCCAACTTTCTATCTAAACCGGAGCGTGTCTGCTCCCTGGGAGTGATTACAAACCAAGCTCTGCCATCACGGTTACAACCGCACCTTTTCAACAATTAAGAGACTTTTTATTATTCAGCGTTTATGCTATAACTCTCCTACCTGCAGCTGCTGTATGCTTGTTTCACTTTTCCTGTGCAAGTCTCGCAATCACTAAGGATCTGAAGTGCTCCAGTCTTCCCGGTCTCCTCCCCCCATCTGCCGCAACTGAGCGCAACCGCAGCTCACACAGCTTGCTACGGAACATACAGCAGGAAGCTAGATAAGCCGCTCCACTTCAGTTTGACATCTACGGCTGGCTGGGGGTAAACCTTAAACAACATACAACTGCTGTGTTCAAGTTAACGCTGTCTAGTACTATACATTATCGTTTTACTTACCGCAATCCTGACAAGCAACCTTGTGGTCTGTGAAAAAAAAGCAAAGACAGGCGCAGCCCAATTCAAGTGTAGTATTCTTTAATTCAGTGTAAGTGCACACATACAAATGGCTACTTACAAAAGGCACAAATAAAATCTGCATATAAAGGTATCTTTACATCCAAACTGTGTTATAGTATAACATACAGCTATGAAACAAACTCTACGCGTTTCGTCTGAGAACGCCCAGACTTTCTCAAGAGATGAAAAATTAGAAGTGTTGCAAGCATGGTGCCTACCGGCTTTATAAAAGGGACCATTAATTGCATGATTAATTACCAGCCAGTCAGAGTATGGGGATACTGATTGGCAGGTGAGCTTGTTAAGTAGGAAAAAAAAAAAAGCAGGAAAAAAAAAGAAGGAAGCTTTGCATTATTGTATGTTTGAAAAACATATAGGATTTGTTCAGTGTTATCACCTTAAATGCAATAGTAAACGTTAAAATATAAACATAGATAAGGAAATGGACAATAAACTTTATGTTAAAAAACCTTGTATATTAAAAACTAGAAAAAATGTTAAAAGCAATATGTAGTTGTATGCACTAAAATTAAAAATCTGATGTTGTGTTTTTTAAAAAAGATGTTTTTTAGTAAAACTACATGAAAGCTTGCAGGTCTAATTCTAGGTTTAGACCTGATGGTTGCATGGTGTTTAGTTGGTAAATCCACCATGATTCTCTGCGTCTGAGTGTTAGAAGCCTGTTTGGAAATTTATTGGGGGGTATCCAGTCTATGACTTGGATTTTGAGGGATGCAGGATTTGAATTGTGATGTAATTTAAAATGTTCTGGCACACTGTGTGTCATGAGGCCATTTTTTATATTATTGACATGTTCTCCCAGCCTTGTACGTATACTTCTTTTGGTTCTTCCTATGTAAATCAAATTGCAGCTACATTTTAGCAAGTAAACTACATAGGTGGTACTGCAGTTGCTCTTATATTTCTGTTTGAATGTAATGTCTCCCCCTGAGTTGGTAAAGGTAATCTCTCTATTTACATATTGGCACATGCCACATCTGGATACCCCGCATTTGTAGGTGCCGGGTTTTTGTTGTAACCAGTGTGTTTTATCCTTAATTATACTAGGTTTATTAGAGTTACGCAATCTTGTGGGTGCTAAAATGTTTTTAAAATCCATATTTTTTCTGAAAGTTACCAATGGGTGATCTGGTAAAACATCGCCCAGTATGGGATCTGCCTTTAACACACCCCAGTGTTTCTTTAGGATATTTTGTATTTCTCTAGAGCCCTGACTGTATGTTGTGATGAATCTGACATTGTTTAATGTATTAGATTGTCTCCTTCGTTTTGACTTGTTAGTAGGGAGTAAAAGAGTTTTCCTGTCCATTAGAGAAACTTTAGTTTTAGCCTGTTCTAATAACTCAACGGAATAGCCCTTTTCAATGAATCTAGAGTCTAGTAGAGCGCACTCTTGATTGTAATCGCTTGTTTTGGTGCAGTTTCTCTTTACCCTTTGGTATTGCCCCAGAGGAATGTTAGTCTTCCATCTGGGTAAATGGCCACTGCTTGCGTTGAGGAACCCATTCTTATCAGTTGGTTTTCTAAAATTCTTCACTGCTACCTTGTTTTGTTCATCAATATATAAAATTAAATCAAGAAACTCTATTTGTGTGGTAACTATTTTTGACGTAAATTTTAAATTATAATTATTGGTGTTGATGTGTTCTATAAACTCCTTACATAGTGTTTCACTTCCTCTCCAGATGATAATTACATCATCTATATACCGAAAATAACGTATTAGGTGGCTGTGATAAGGGTTATTTGTCCAAATGTGATTGTTCTCAAAATGATGCATGTAGAGATTGGCATACGATGGGGCAAATGTGGTCCCCATCGCAGTGCCCTGTATCTGTCTATAAAACTGTTTATCAAATGTGAAATAATTATGTGAAAGTATGAATTCAATGCCTGTTAAAATAAACTGAAGGTGGGGGGCGGAGCCAGCAGCCGATGCAGGAGGACATGTATTCTCAGAGCTCCTAATAATGGATCAAATAAGCCAATATTTAAAGCAAGCAAAATATTTTTTTCTACTTAGGTGACATCCTAAATTAGCCTCAGGACATGAGGCAGTCTATTCTGGACATTATATCAAGAAGATAGACAGCTTAACGGCATAAAGATCATCTGGCCCACTACGTCTCCAACATAGTGTAAGCCGCCATCTTTGGAAACAACTGCGCACCAGCCCTACTACCAGGGATCTAGCCTCTCCACATTAACTTGGTAGCCGTTGGGTTTGGGAACTACTTGTGCTACCGAGTGAATCCACGCAGTGACAGCCTCCACTTCGCTGTGCATATACTCTAATCTAACTACAGACTATTTTACTCGCCCTAGAATCATTTGCCCTGTCCTTTCATCATGGGGGATTTTTATGGCGTGATCAGAGACCTCTTAATGAAAATGGATCGTCGTATGACTATCCACTTCACTAGCTTGAAAAATGTTATTCAAAATGGCGCTGAGTGCACAGAGACGACTACAGCGGAACTGCCGGAGCGAGAGGACCGCCAAGCTCATACACAGCTACTTCCAGCCCATATTAATACGCAACAAGGAGCCGCAATGACACTGCTATGCCAGATGCCAGACACCACTTCTGATTGCGGCAATGAAGATACTGGTCATCATTTCACTCCTGTTGCTATAAGATTGCAGCGGGCCCAGAAGAAACCTTGGAAGAGCTGTCCAGGTCGTAGTCCCGGTCATTCCTATGCTAATGACTCACTGATTCGACGGATATCCAATTTCTTCAATAATAACTTTTGCCTAATAGCCTCCGCACAACATCAGGGTCTTAGGAGACTACGACAACCAGCCGCTGACATCATTCAGCCTATCCAATGGCCCCCACGGGCTGGTGTCGGGTGAGACAGAGATATCTGTGAAGCGGTACCCGGAGCCGGGTCAGCCCTCTCCGGTCCGTTAACTCTCTAACTTTGTCCTAGTTGTGAGACACAAACTACTTGCTGACGATGTTCCCCTATAGCTTGGAAACTGCAGTCAAGTTATTGGCTGCAGTTATTAGCTCTGCTATACACAGGTTTTTTGTTCTATTCTCTATGACATCTCCTGCAATGTAATTTATATCTGCATCGCTTGGCAGAGGATGAAGAAACTGTTCTTGTACTCTTGTTCTTTGCCTGTTGTATCGGGTAACGTAGCGGCAGACCTACACAGCATCATTGGAAAACTGCATTCTCTAACAGACTGCTTTCACATTTACTCATATTTAGCTCTTATGTACCGCTTATGTGTTATGTTATGTTTTATGTTTTGTATTGGTTGTGTTAAATTGCTAGCATAAATACCTAAAGCACCTAAACTAGAGACGCCATTGTGCCTGGCATTGATCTCTTACACATAGACGTAGTTAATTAGCTACAGCTCATTCCTTAATTTTGTGAGAAGAGCCATACCACATAAGGCTATTATCTATCTTTGGCTAAACTACTCCCCATAGAATATAGATTATACTCGATTGGCTACCTGGAGTCAATTATATCACCAGTACTCTGGTTAAAGTTGTTTGTTAATATGTGTTGTTCTGACTAGCAGTTTTTTATATCTTACTTTAAAGTAGGTTTGTTTTATCCCTAAGAGTACCTGTGTTTTATCTGAAGACCACTCATCTAGCACTGAACCTCATCAGTCCTATACTGTTTTCAAGGCTGTTATAATTGCTCAATTATTTTCAGTATTTCACCCTGAGGACCTGCTCCTTACCAAATTATTTTTGTCTGTTTTCGCTGCCTTAAGATGTTCTGATAACAACTAGCTTATAGCTTGATTTAATTATTATACACTCTATCTGGTCTGAGCAGGACAAGTTCCATATCCATCCCTCCTCTGTATATACCATGTAGTTACCAAGACATCACTCTAAGATTAAGTTCACTTAAAGTCACCTATAGATGGACCCTTACATTAGTACATACTTTTAATAAACTCTATCTAGAGTCCCTGCATAGCTCTACAGACACCCCCCATAATTACCTAGTAGATATATCCACCTATCCCATGATAGGGTTTTCGTTGAACAGCATATAACCTACTAGTTATGTCGCAAACCCATATGTCCTGAATTCTCCTTAAGCACGTTATAATGCGTTTATACTAGCTATTAATCCATGTATATACTGCTAACCTCCAGTGACGCATTCCCTTTAGGGACCCCTAGTCGCACCAAGATGGTAAAAGAAATGCAGCCTTCACCGACTGTCTAAGATATAGACATAGTTTGTTTTTTCCTTCGCCCGCAAAGATCTGTATCTGTTTAGGCGCTAGTGGGTACACTTACTGTATTTAATACTCTTTGCTTTTATAACTGTTTATGGAATTATGCTATGCCTCTGCTTTATTATATTTATGTTTCTAGGATATGACATTGCTTATGTTGAGTTTAATATTAATACAAAATTTTTGGCTCTGGTGGGCTCCTCCCCTCCCTTTCCCGCCGGTACTGGTTGCCTGTGGGTCATACCCCTATTCCTTCTCCCACATCGCCTATAGCTGGTAACTCCCTAGGGGAGGGGCCCACCTGGAAATCCCCCATGTACTATACATACTAATGTCCCCCTCTCCGCTTAATGGTGTTGGGAGTTATCCCTATACATTTTATCGAAAGTTAATCCCTAATGTTGGTCATGATACCGTTGTGTTTTGTCTTTCATTCTACTCTAGTCCTCATATCCCTGGTCCCAAGATTCATGCTGGTATATAAAGCACCGTCTTTAGGTCATAATGAGACTAATGAGGGCTCACCACTATATCCCTTTAATTATCTACCCCAATTTATACCCTATCTAGATATTCTTAAGAGTTTACTTGGCAATTAAAACTAATGCTCATTTAGAGTCCCGATAATAATTAATATAAGATTCATATCCTGGCTGGCTCCGCCCTCCATCCCCCCTCCCCCCATTATATTTCGAGCGGCTCTTGCCCGCTGCATCCCTCCCCTTCCCTTTTAAACTATAAAGCTAATCCCCCCTGACCCTAATTATATCTGAGTAGACACTCCAATTCGCTTGCTATATGGTCCAAGGAGGACAATTTCTGTTTTATTGTAATTTCTTTTATTATAAAACTGAAGTCTTATTGTAAACTGCCCAAATTTTATAACATTACGTGTGCTGTATGGATATATTATACCCTTACTGTAGGGTTCTGATTGTAACATTTATCTAACAATATTGTATATGCACTCTTCTGCAAATGTTTTGGGGCATAATCTTTGGTTGTATCTGTTTATGACTTCAATAAAAAATATATTTAAAAAAAAAAAATAATAAATAAACTGAAGGTGTTGATGGGGTGAGAAGTCTTCAATAAGTATTTCTTTAATAGCCTTAATTCCTTGGTCGTGCGGTATACAAGTGTATAGCGACGATACGTCGCAGGATACCCACAGAAAGTCATTAGACCAATCTAACCCTTCAAATGTGTTGATTGTGTGGATTGTGTCCCTGAGGTACGCCTTGGTAGATTGTACTACAGGCTGTAAGTAATGATCTATGTATACAGATAAGTTGTTGGTTAGTGATCCGATCCCAGAAATTATGGGTCTACCTGGTGGAGATATTAGGGTTTTATGCACCTTGGGAAGGTGATAAAACGTGGGTATGGTGGGGTGGTTTTCTGTTAAGAAATTGAATTCATCATTATTAAGTATGTTGTTATTTTTTGCTTCTTTCAAAATAATATTGAGTTCCTTTTTAAATTTAAGGGTGGGATCAAAGTTTAATTTTTTATATGTGCTTTGATCATTTAATATATTGGAAGCCTCTTTAAGATAGTCTTCTCTGTTCTGTATCACCACCCCACCACCCTTGTCCGCTGCCCTGATGATGATATTATGATTATTTTCTAAATCTTTGAGTGTTTTTCTTTCACTTGTTGTTAAATTATCATTGTGTTTATGTATCCAATTGTCTCCTTTCTTTTCCCAAAGTTTAGTGAGATCATCACATATTAGTTTATTAAAAGTATTTACAAATTGGCCTTGGGAAGTGTAGGGGTAAAAACTAGATTTACGTTTAAACTCACTGTGTTTGATACTTTCCTCGAGGTCATGTGTGCTGAGATCTAACAAATCTGATTGATTTTGGGTCAATGTATCAGTTAAAGTCACCCCCGTATCTAATTCATTGAGTGTCGCCAAAGCAGATTGGTCAGAATGGTCCAAGGTGATAGGCAATGTCGGTGTGATTCTGGGTGTGTTTTTTAAAAAAATACCTTTTTAGGGTCAGGTTTCTAATATATTTTTGTATATCTATGTAAGTCTGGAATTTATTTGGGGCTTTTTTGGGGGCAAAGTTGAGGCCTTTCGCCAAAAGATTAATTTCTTTATTGCCCAATGGTACAGTGGAAAGATTGAATATATTAGCTCTATTTTTATCTATCTCATTCTTTTTGTGTTTGAGAAGTTGGATCTTTCTCCCCCCTCTACATCCCCGCTTGCTCTTCTTCTTTTGCCTGGCAAAAGCCTTGGGTTTTCTATTGTGTTTTCGTGTATTTGGTTTCGAAATCTGGGAGTATACCTCTAAATGCCAAGTGACTGAACTTTATGTAAATACCGGCAGACATTGTTCATCACGAACTTTAATTGTGGCAAGTTTGTTACGCCTTCAATATAACCCATTTCTTCTTTCAGCGTATCAATTATACCTCTGTAATTTGATTATACTAACACTCGCATATCTGATTTGTTTTGTTTTGTTGGGACCGCTCGTTAAGAATTTATGTTTAGTGTAAATGTATCATTAATCCAGCTTTTTTTTAATTTACTGGTTCCTTGTGCTGCGGTCACCACTTGCAGATCCTAATCGCCACATACCTGTGTATTTTGAATATACCGACACTCGCATATTCAATCTGCTTTGTTGGGACCGCTTGTCAGGAGTTTGTGTATAGCGCAGTGATCCAGCTTCCCTGATACTTTGTTTTTTTGTGCAGCGGTCACCATTTACAGAGCCTAATCGCTCTCTTAGTATACAACCGCTGCAGCGTTTATTGAATACCTTGCTTTTAGTCACGTACTAGTACTTAAGAACAGGATCTAATAAGGTGCATACTCATTTGTAGTGGCGATTATTCGTCATTTCATGTTGTATTTGTTATTTGCATTTTCATTTACTTCAACTAACTTTGATAAATTTTAATCCATTTTTATTTTAACAGAGGGATGTACATAAGTCTTGTTGTTATTATTACTGTATAGTGCCCACTGAAACCAACACTTAGGTAGGAATAAGCCTTTTTGAATTCAGTATTCCCTCATTCAGCTGATTTCATACAAGCATATAATTAGCAGACTCCAACTTATTTGTGCTATACCAAATACAAATAGGGGGAGTAGCTCAGGTAGTTCACATTGAAGTTCAAATTGCTAACAGGCATATATAGAAACTTATCTGTTTTTCACATACTTCACACAAGTGTTTATTTGTTGTTCTTCATATATTATATCATTGGCATTTCTTAGATACTCACTTATCAATTACATTGCAGTTAGACACCTCCAGGCAGCCATGAACAATTTTGAATTCGGGGACTGCCCGGATAGACATCTGAGAAAAAGGGCACTGAATTTACTGAATCAGACTAACATTGTTTCAACTAATTCTGAAAACTTTGACCCAAATGCCTTATTCAAAGACCTAGAGAAACTACTAAATAATGACACCAGAGAATGGCAGGACCTAGTGTTGCTTGATAACTATGTCTTACATGACATAGTTCCCAGGGGACTAAGGTTGTATAAGAAACCAGCCTTTGAACTAGAGGAGGTAGAATTTAGCACGGAGTGGGATAAAGCGTTCCATGACTGCTCACTTACCTTAATTAAAATCCTCATCAAATATAGAGAATACAAACTGGACAAAATTAAATTAGATCTAGATAAATTGTTCCCTAAAATTCAGAACTTTCAGAATATTGATCATTGGAAGAAACTCAATGATAGTATTCAAGAAAGAAATAATAAATATGGGTCTGACCTAATGAGTGCAAAATACAAAAAACTTTGCAGAGATATGGAAGACTATCAAAATGATAGGGTCTATACTTATAAAACAAAAGAAATCACTCATACCATATCTGAGAATGATACTAGAAATGACATATGTGAACAAAGACCTTTCAATCATTACACTAGAAATCCACACATAAATCGCAACACATATCAGCCCCAACAGAATGAAAACTACAATAGACACTCAACTGAAAATCACAATAAAGGCCATCAACAAACCATGCAACACAATGGACAATGGAGTTTTAATACGAGCTCACACTCAATAAATAGAAATAGAAATCAAAACACAAACACTTTCAATAGGCCCCTCTCAGTCCCCCATACAGGTGGTAACACAGAACACAGAAATGATAATCATCAATTTAACAACAATCATTATCATGATAATAAAAATGGTAATTTTAGGAGAAATTCCAACACAGGAAACCACATTGCACATCATACTACAAATACAGGCTTCCACACTGCCAGGAAGGAATCCTGGCGAAGCAGAAATAATTCCAGCTGCTTTACTCCACCATATCTTAAAGAATCTAAATTTAACATTCCAACCACAAACAGATTCAATACTCTGGGGCACCTAGGAAATGGCAACTCAAACACAGTTTTAAAGCCCAACTGGCAAATACAGGGGGCGAAACCTAAGTTCACACATTCAACACATAATACATCCAATCAGGATAATAGAAGTCACCAATTGCATTTTTTAGATCTCGCCACTTCCCCAACAGGAAGATTTCGAAACCAAATACACGAAAACACAATAGAAAACCCAAGGCTTTTGCCAGGCAAAAGAAGAAGAGCAAGCGGGGATGTAGAGGGGGGAGAAAGATCCAACTTCTCAAACACAAAAAGAATGAGATAGATAAAAATAGAGCTAATATATTCAATCTTTCCACTGTACCATTGGGCAATAAAGAAATTAATCTTTTGGCGAAAGGCCTCAACTTTGCCCCCAAAAAAGCCCCAAATAAATTCCAGACTTACATAGATATACAAAAATATATTAGAAACCTGACCCTAAAAAGGTATTTTTTAAAAAACACACCCAGAATCACACCGACATTGCCTATCACCTTGGACCATTCTGACCAATCTGCTTTGGCGACACTCAATGAATTAGATACGGGGGTGACTTTAACTGATACATTGACCCAAAATCAATCAGATTTGTTAGATCTCAGCACACATGACCTCGAGGAAAGTATCAAACACAGTGAGTTTAAACGTAAATCTAGTTTTTACCCCTACACTTCCCAAGGCCAATTTGTAAATACTTTTAATAAACTAATATGTGATGATCTCACTAAACTTTGGGAAAAGAAAGGAGACAATTGGATACATAAACACAATGATAATTTAAGAACAAGTGAAAGAAAAACACTCAAAGATTTAGAAAATAATCATAATATCATCATCAGGGCAGCGGACAAGGGTGGTGGGGTGGTGATACAGAACAGAGAAGACTATCTTAAAGAGGCTTCCAATATATTAAATGATCAAAGCACATATAAAAAATTAAACTTTGATCCCACCCTTAAATTTAAAAAGGAACTCAATATTATTTTGAAAGAAGCAAAAAATAACAACATACTTAATAATGATGAATTCAATTTCTTAACAGAAAACCACCCCACCATACCCACGTTTTATCACCTTCCCAAGGTGCATAAAACCCTAATATCTCCACCAGGTAGACCCATAATTTCTGGGATCGGATCACTAACCAACAACTTATCTGTATACATAGATCATTACTTACAGCCTGTAGTACAATCTACCAAGGCGTACCTCAGGGACACAATCCACACAATCAACACATTTGAAGGGTTAGATTGGTCTAATGACTTTCTGTGGGTATCCTGCGACGTATCGTCGCTATACACTTGTATACCGCACGACCAAGGAATTAAGGCTATTAAAGAAATACTTATTGAAGACTTCTCACCCCATCAACACCTTCAGTTTATTTTAACAGGCATTGAATTCATACTTTCACATAATTATTTCACATTTGATAAACAGTTTTATAGACAGATACAGGGCACTGCGATGGGGACCACATTTGCCCCATTGTATGCCAATCTCTACATGCATCATTTTGAGAACAATCACATTTGGACAAATAACCCTTATCACAGCCACCTAATACGTTATTTTCGGTATATAGATGATGTAATTATCATCTGGAGAGGAAGTGAAACACTATGTAAGGAGTTTATAGAACACATCAACACCAATAATTATAATTTTAAATTTACGTCAAAAATAGTTACCACACAAATAGAGTTTCTTGATTTAATTTTATATATTGATGAACAAAACAAGGTAGCAGTGAAGAATTTTAGAAAACCAACTGATAAGAATGGGTTCCTCAACGCAAGCAGTGGCCATTTACCCAGATGGAAGACTAACATTCCTCTGGGGCAATACCAAAGGGTAAAGAGAAACTGCACCAAAACAAGCGATTACAATCAAGAGTGCGCTCTACTAGACTCTAGATTCATTGAAAAGGGCTATTCCGTTGAGTTATTAGAACAGGCTAAAACTAAAGTTTCTCTAATGGACAGGAAAACTCTTTTACTCCCTACTGACAAGTCAAAACGAAGGAGACAATCTAACACATTAAACAATGTCAGATTCATCACAACATACAGTCAGGGCTCTAGAGAAATACAAAATATCCTAAAGAAACACTGGGGTGTGTTAAAGGCAGATCCCATACTGGGCGATGTTTTACCAGATCACCCATTGGTAACTTTCAGAAAAAATATGGATTTTAAAAACATTTTAGCACCCACAAGATTGCGTAACTCTAATAAACCTAGTATAATTAAGGATAAAACACACTGGTTACAACAAAAACCCGGCACCTACAAATGCGGGGTATCCAGATGTGGCATGTGCCAATATGTAAATAGAGAGATTACCTTTACCAACTCAGGGGGAGACATTACATTCAAACAGAAATTTAAGAGCAACTGCAGTACCACCTATGTAGTTTACTTGCTAAAATGTAGCTGCAATTTGATTTACATAGGAAGAACCAAAAGAAGTATACGTACAAGGCTGGGAGAACATGTCAATAATATAAAAAATGGCCTCATGACACACAGTGTGCCAGAACATTTTAAATTACATCACAATTCAAATCCTGCATCCCTCAAAATCCAAGTCATAGACTGGATACCCCCCAATAAATTTCCAAACAGGCTTCTAACACTCAGACACAGAGAATCATGGTGGATTTACCAACTAAACACCATGCAACCATCAGGTCTAAACCTAGAATTAGACCTGCAAGCTTTCATGTAGTTTTACTAAAAAACATCTTTTTTAAAAAACACAACATCAGATTTTTAATTTTAGTGCATACAACTACATATTGCTTTTAACATTTTTTCTAGTTTTTAATATACAAGGTTTTTAACATAAAGTTTATTGTCCATTTTCTTATCTATGTTTATATTTTAACGTTTACTATTGCATTTAAGGTGATAACACTGAACAAATCCTATATGTTTTTCAAACATACAATAATGCAAAGCTTCCTTCTTTTTTTTTCCTGCTTTTTTTTTTTTTTTTTTTCCTACTTAACAAGCTCACCTGCCAATCAGTATCACCATACTCTGACTGGCTGGTAATTAATCATGCAATTAATGGTCCCTTTTATAAAGCCGGTAGGCACCATGCTTGCAACACTTCTAATTTTTCATCTCTTGAGAAAGTCTGGGCGTTCTCAGACGAAACGCGTAGAGTTTGTTTCATAGCTGTATGTTATACTATAACACAGTTTGGATGTAAAGATACCTTTATATGCAGATTTTATTTGTGCCTTTTGTAAGTAGCCATTTGTATGTGTGCACTTACACTGAATTAAAGAATACTACACTTGAATTGGGCTGCGCCTGTCTTTGCTTTTTTTTCACAGACTACTACCTGCTGGAGGTGTTTGGAGAATACACCCCCCTCTGTCTCAGGCAGCGCTCATCACTACAGTGACACAGGAAGCAAACTATCACTGACACCTGCAACACGCTATCACAGTGGATCCACTTCCTGCTCAACAGAGCAACCGGCTTTTCTACAGCTCACAGACTTAACCCAGGAACGTAAGCGCCCCTCAGCTTTTCTGTTTTTCTAAGCAACCTTGTGGACTGAGTTAACTATTTCGGACTCCATTCAATTTATGCTAACTGCATTTGTGACAACTCACTCGCACTGTGGCTTATCAACTTGTTTCTTACTTTAAATGAGCTGAATGAACTTTAACCTCCAACAAATAAGTATTGGTTTGCTATTTGTTTCTCCTCCATACCCTAACCAAAGGTTATTGTTTTGTTGTGACCTATAACAGCAACTCAGACTTTCTTTTCATTATAAGAAGTTAAACCTTATTCTGCAATTTAATTATTTGAGATTAAATTTCTTCACTGTAAGCAGCCTGGTCTATGCTGTACAATAGTCCATTGCCAAAGTGATACAAATATATTATTTTATTTTACTCTGCAGTTGTGATCCATAACCATCTAGCTCAGCAGCATTACACCTTTATTATACCTGATCTGCCTCTATCAATGTATATAAAGTGATTAAAATGCAAACAGATGAACTACTTCAAAATGAGCATTTAAACCTTTGGGTAGATACAATCCAAATAGAATATCCACTTGGATTCTACCCAGAGTATTTTCCGTTCTGTGTCACCACCTCTCCAATCTTTGGGTACTTTGCAAATGCCCATGTATTTAAAGCTGGCATTACTGCCATTGTGTCTATCTTTAAAAAAAATTATAGATGGGTAGATCAGTTTTCCCCCATTTTATCTATAAAAGGTGTTCTCTAATTCTGTCTTTCAACTTGCGTGTGGTTTGTCCAACATATTGCAAGCCACAACCACATTCTATTAGGTAAATGACGTGTCTATCTGTGCACCAAATAGTTTCTTTAACTTTAAATATTTCATTGTTGGTTTTGGATTTGAAAGTGTCAGTCTTTATACCATGTTTACAGGCCTTGCAGAGGTAGCAAGGGAAGAAGCCCTTGAAACTATTGCCCATAATGTCCAAATTATTTTTGGTTCTTTTCTCAGTTGGGTTACTGGGGGCTAAAATGGTCTTAAGATTCCTGGCTTTTTGATAGATGAACCGAGGTCTGTCGTTCAGATGTTCACCTATGATGTCATCATCTTTTAATAGATGCCAGTGTTTCTTTATAATGTTCTCAATGGTGCCTCTTTTTCTTTATATTGTATGATGAAATGTATGTTTAATGCACTTTTTTCTACTTGGCTGTCTTTGCTTTGTAAGTCAGAATTTATTTTCTATTCATACCACCGACTTCCTCAATGGTTTTAACGATAGAGTCCTTATTATATCCTCTTTCTAAAAATCTTTCTTTGAGGATGAGGGATTGTGTGGACCAAGTATTCTCATTAGAGCAATTCTTCCTAACTCGCATCAGTTGCCCTTTCGGGATATTCGTGATCCATCTATTATGGTGGCAACTTGTCTGGTGTATGTAGTTGTTACAATCAACATCTTTGAAATATGTTGAAGTTTTGATTGTTCCATTTTCCACGCGTATATCAAGGTCTAGGAAGTTAATATGATCTTTGCTCAGTTGGTATGTGAATTTCAGATTTACCCTATTTTGGTTCATGACTTCTAAAGTGTGGGTCAGGTCTTCTAGACTGCCCCTCCAAATCATTAGTATATCGTCGATATACCTTTTATAAAGGACCAGGTCCGTGCTCACTGGGCATGAGTCCCAAAAGATGAACTCCCATTTGCCCATATATAAGTTTGCGTAGCTGGGTGCAAACCTGGTCCCCATGGCTGTGCCACAAAGCTGTCTATAAAATTTACCTTCACAACTAAAGAAGTTGTGATTTAAAATATATTCAGTGCCATTGATAATGAAGTCTTTTTGCTCCTGTGGCATGTCTAAATCTTTATATAAGTAATATCCCATTGTATTAAGGCCATCTGAATGGGGGATGCAAGTGTATAGTGATGTTACGTCATGTTACCCATATATAACCATCTTCCCATTTAATGTTATTCAAGATATTTAGGACCTCTGTGGAATCTCTTAGATAAGATGGCAATTCCCTTACAAATTTCTGTAGGTTGTTATCAATGTATTTAGATAAATTGCTAGACAGAGAGCCAATGCCTGAGATTATAGGTCTACCGGGCAGATTGTTTAGTGTCTTATGAATCTTAGGAAGATAATAAAAAACTGGTATCTTGGGGTGTTTGATTGATAGATAGTTATACTCTTTGTTGTTTATGATGCCAAAATTATTGGCTTCAACGAGCATGGTATCAAGAGTTTTTTTGTAATTATCTGTTGGATTAGAACTTAATATTTCATAAGTGTCTGTGTCCCCTAAGATTCTGTTTGATTCTTTTTAACTAATCCATCCTCACAGATCTGAGATACTACCAGAGGTTTGTCACTGATAGATGTAGCAACTTACCTCATATGATTGGGGTAATTTCTAGTAAGTGCACACCTACAGGCAATCTGCATGTTTCATTGCACTGTGGATTTTCTTAATATATTAAGAGACTTATTCTTTTACCTACTGATCCATTTATTTATTTATTTATCCATTTTTATTTATTTATTTATCACTTATTCACATCCCTTTATCATTTATATGTTTTAATAATTATTAACCATATGTGGTATATAATCATTGTTTATGACTGTATGTGTTGGGCTCTTTATTAGTGCTATCTCATCCTCTCTCTCATACCTGGTGTCTCCACTCTCGGTACCTCCTCCTGTGGTCCTGGAGTTTGGAGTATATACTCTGAGATTATAGTAGCATATCTTAAGGCCCTGTAATTTCTTGTTTATATATATATATATATATATATATATATATATATATATATATATATATATATATGTGTGTGTGTGTGTGTATTTATGTGTGTGTATATATATGCAATAATCTCTATCCCTATTAACTCTATTTCCCCTTTTTACATGTACATTTTTAACATATGTGCAATTTTGACTGTATGACACATATACACATATACATATAACAACATTCCCAAATTTTTTATAAGATTCTTTTTTTAAATCATTGGTTGGAACGTCATTGTTATAACTATTAATAACAAACTTTTTCAGCCAACCAGTTGACTCCAGTTTACACTATACATTGCCCTCACTAAAAATGGTCTCTGCAGGAAACCGGAAGTCAGCAAAATTACGCACAAAAGGAAGTTACACGTAACCCGGAAGTCCTGATAATTTAACCGGAAGTGACATAATCATACCGGGTTTCTGTTTAATGAAATTCAGGAGGCAAAAAATGGCTGTTTTTTAGGCGGGATAACAACAAATTATTTGTAAACTATGATTGGGCAGGAGACCCTTTATATTACCAGTACACCACTCCTCTTTATGTCTTTATGTCTTGAAAAAGTCCCTTTTACGGGCCGAAACACGTTGACTGTAACCAGGAGGCTTGTACTCTTCCCTAGGAATCGTCCACTACATTTGGTGAATTAATTTGTAATTGTATCTCACCTACCAGACGATTCTGCATATTTTGTTTCGTTTATATATTTTTTAGGTATTTCCACTCAGATCGTCACTGACCTTCACCTATAACACGTATTCCCACACTTGCTTCGTCCATTAAACAGGATTGTTGTGACACTCCCAGGACATCATTGGAAAGGATTTTTTTTACTTCATATTACACAATCACAAGGATACATTTTGGATAATCTTTATTATTTTTTCACCTTTACATGTACACGTCATTTTTTCCCACTGATCCAAGGGAGATTAAGGACACTTATTTGAGGACTTACACGGATACACGGATATTTAGTTATATCCCCTTTTTTAACTTTTTATCATTTTTTTTCGTTTATTTTGTATGTGATCATATCCACTATCTATATCATAAGCCAGGTTAGCTACATGTAGTACTTGGCTAATACATTGTTCATTGATTTTATTATTCATGATTTTATTGTTTCCCACTGATCCATTTTTCAACTACTTTTGATTGGAATATGCTTAATCACATGATTTATGACATTAGCCAATCTGATTTAAATATACATTTTAAACTATCACTAACGAATCAAATTGCTCGATACTTGTGCCATTGATCACTCATCAGAACTTGTAAGTGCCATTTGTTACATTGTGCATTATACTTTGAAAGTATGTATATGTGAAATTAGTATTAAAGATAAACATTGATGCTGACATTAGAACACACAGTGTAATATTTTAGACAATGATTTTAAAATTCAACTTGATGTTTGATTCAATATAATTTTAAGCTGATAACTCAAAGGACTAGCCCACCTAATATTAAACTGTCATGATTCAGATACAGCAGAAATTAAAATCACCTCTTTACTGGCATGCTATTTTCAGTGTATTTCTTCCTTCTCTTGAATTTATTTTCCAATAAGAAATGCCATCTTATATGCCAGCCCATTTTATAACACCTGTGAAGTGGTGGTTTTTAAAACTAGATTGCAATCAGGAGGGGTTACACAGGTACAGAGAGAAAACTGGCCCAGCTCTTAAAATATCCATCAATTGCAAATAAATACATATGATACTCTGATTACATGTTATATTCACAATTATTCCTGCTCAGTATAATAATACATTTACACTATATACATATAGTGGTATAAATAAACACAGAGATATGAAAGACAACATTGTTTATAACATTAGACATGTAAATATGTTTGCAAAAGATTTCTGACATGACACACACACACAAACACATATATATATATATATATATATATATATATATATATATATATATATATATATACACACAAGTATGTGCAAAGATATTTGCACAAATTCTAGCATTAATAATCATTTATTAAAAAAAAAAAAGAGATAAAAGCATATCATGACTTCTAGAAATACAAATACACATTGATTTATGTGAAAGTATCATATAACAGATTTTTTTGGATAACAAATATTTATAAAAATAACTTTCTATGAGGTATTGTTTGTTGAGGTATAAATGTAGCTATTTCTTGGACATTAACAGTGGAAAAATAAAAGATTAGCTTTTGAGAAATGTGCTTGTTCATGGACAGTAATGAAATGGTATAAATAAAGTTGGGAAAAAACAAAAAAAAAACGCAACATTGATGACTGTTAGTTAACAACAGTCCGATGCTCTTCGCACCGTACTTGACACGTGTGTTTTTGATGGCTTTTTTTATAAATAAGGGTATCGTATTCAGATTCACGTCAGCAATGTCTGGCGAGCGTATTGATGCCGGCGAATCCCCATGTCAGTGGATGACTAGACATCAGGGAGATGGCTGTGGGCACTTTGACAAAGTCCGTGGCATAGGTACGAGGCTTGAGTGAAAACAGTAGCTCACAAGAGGTGACAAAGGCACGGTAGTCAGAGCGCTTGCCTGTGAACTTCTCAGGTAGGGCGACAGCAGGCTCAGGTACAGAGGCCTCATACAGGGAAGATGGTTGAGAAAGAGAGGGGGGCAAAGATGCTGCTGCAGCGGATCGCTGCTCCTGGTCCCTCACTCCCTGCAACAGACTCTTGGCTTGCTTGCAACTCCTGAATGGCTTGCGTCATAGCGGTCAGCTGATAGGTAAGCGCAGTCAGCGGGTCAGGTGTTCTTGCGGGCTCCATGGTAAATCTTGCACAACTGTACTCCTTCTGTTTAGTGCGCCTTCTGTTTAGTGTGCATTCTGTTTATCATACCTTCTGTTTAGCACACGTTCAATTTAGCGTATCTTCTGTTTATGTCCCTTTAGTGCGCCTTCTTTTTAGCACGCCTTCTGGTTAGTGCGCCTTCTTTTTAGCATGCCTTTTGGCTAGCACATCTTCTATTTAGTGTGCCTTCTATTTAACAAGGCTTCTGTTTAGCACGCCTTCTGGTTAGTGCGCCTTCTGTTTAGCATGCCATCTGTTTAGTGCGCCCTCTGATTAGTGCGCCTTCTGTTTAGTATGCATTCTGTTTAGCACACCTTCTGTTTAGTGCGCCTTCTGTTTAGCACACCTTCTGTTTAGTGCGCCTTCTGGTTAGTGCACCTTCTGTTTAGTGTGCATTCTATTTAGCACACCTTCTGTTTAGCACACATTCTATTTAGGGTATCTTCTGTTTATGCCTCTTCTGTTTAGTGTGCCTCATTTTTAGCACGCCTTTTGTTCAGCGTGTGTTCTGTTTAGTGTGCCTTCTTTTTAGCACTTTTTTGGTTCAGCGCGCCTTCTGGTTAGTGCGGCTTCTTTTTAGCATGCCTTTTGTTTAGCACGTCTTCTATTTAGTGTGCCTTCTATTTAACAAGACTTCTGTTTAGCACTTGTTCTATTTAGTGTGCCTTCTATTTAACAAGACTTCTGTTTAGCACGCCTTCTGGTTAGTGCGCCTTCTGTTTAGCATGCCTTCTGGTTAGTGCACCTTCTGGTTAGTGCGCCTTCTGGTTAGTGTGCATTCTGTTTAGCACACCTTCTGTTTAGTGCGCCTTCTGTTTAGCACACCGTCTGTTTAGTGCGCCTTCTGTTTAGCACACCTTCTGTTTAGTGAGCCTTCTTTTTAGCACGCCTTCTGGTTAGTGCGCATTCTGTTTAGCACACCTTCTGTTTAGTGCGCCTTCTGTTTAGCACACCTTCTGTTTAGTGCGCCTTCTGTTTAGTGCGCCTTCTGGTTAGTGTGCATTCTGTTTAGCACACCTTCTGTTTAGTGCACCTTCTGTTTAGCACACCTTCTGTTTAGTGTGCATTCTGTATAGCACACCTTCTGTTTAGTGAGCCTTCATTTTAGCACACCTTCTGTTTAGTGCGCCTTCTTTTTAGCACGCCTTCTTCTTAATGCGCCTTCTGTTTAGCATGCCTTCTGGTTAATGCGCCTTCTGTTTAGCATGCCTTCTGCTTAGTGCGCCTTCTGTTTAGCACACCTTCTGTTTAGTGAGCCTTCTTTTTAGCACGCCTTCTGGTTAGTGCGCATTCTGTTTAGCACACCTTCTGTTTAGTGCGCCTTCTGTTTAGCACACCTTCTGTTTAGTGCGCCTTCTGTTTAGTGCGCCTTCTGGTTAGTGTGCATTCTGTTTAGCACACCTTCTGTTTAGTGCACCTTCTGTTTAGCACACCTTCTGTTTAGTGTGCATTCTTTATAGCACGCCTTCTGTTTAGTGAGCCTTCATTTTAGCACACCTTCTGTTTAGTGCGCCTTCTTTTTAGCACGCCTTCTGGTTAGTGCGCCTTCTTTTTAGTATGCCTTTTGTTTAGTGCGCCTTCTGTTTAGCACGCCTTCTTCTTAGTGCGCCTTCTGTTTAGCATGCCTTCTGGTTAGTGCGCCTTCTGTTTAGCACACCTTCTGGTTAGTGCGCCTTCTGGTTAGCGCGCCTTCTGTTTAGTGTGCATTCTGTTTAGCACACCTTCTGTTTAGCATGCATTCTATTTAGGGTATCTTCTGTTTATGCCTCCTGTTTAGTGTGCCTTCTTTTTAGCACGCACCTTTTGTTCAGCGCGTCTTCTGTTTAGTGTGCCTTCTTTTTATCACGCCTTTTGTTCAGCGTGTGTTCTGTTTTGTTTGCCTTCTTTTTAGCACGTTTTTTGTTCAGTGCGCCTTCTGGTTAGTGCGCCTTCTTTTTAGCATGCCTTTTGTTTAGTACGTCTTCTATTTAGTGTGCCTTCTATTTAACAAGACTTCTGTTTAGCACGCCTTCTGGTTAGTGCGCCTTCTGTTTAGCATGCCTTCTGGTTAGTGCACCTTCTGGTAAGTGTGCATTCTGTTTAGCACACCTTCTGTTTAGCACACCTTCTGTTTAGTGCGCCTTCTTTTTAGCACGCCTTCTGGTTAGTGCGCCTTCTTTTTAGCATGCCTTTTGTTTAGTACGTCTTCTATTTAGTGTGCCTTCTATTTAACAAGACTTCTGCTTAGCATGCCTTCTGCTTAGTGCGCCTTCTGTTTAGCATGCCTTCTGCTTAGTGCGCCTTCTGTTTAGCACACCTTCTTCTTAGTGCGCCTTCTGTTTAGCATGCCTTCTGGTTAGTGCACCTTCTGTCTAGCATGCCTTCTGGTTAGTGTGCCCTCTGGTAAGTGAGCCTTCTGTTTAGTGCGCCTTCTGTTTAGCACACCTTCTGGTTAGTGCGCCTTCTGGTTAGCGCGCCTTCTGTTTAGTGTGCATTCTGTTTAGCACACCTTCTGTTTAGCACACATTCTATTTAGGGTATTTTCTGTTTATGCCCCTTCTGTTTAGTGTGCCTTCTTTTAATCACGCCTTTTGTTCAGCGTGTCTTCTGTTTAGTGTGCCTTCTTTTTATCATGTTTTTTGTTCAGCGCGTCTTCTGGTTAGTGCGCCTTCTTTTAAGCATGCCTTTTGTTTAGCATGTCTTCTATTTAACAAGGCTTCTGTTTAGCACGCCTTCTGGTTAGTGCGCCTTTTGTTTAGCGCATCTTCTATTTAGTGCACTTTCTATTTAACACGGATTCTGTTTATCACACCTTCTGTTTAGCACGCATTCTGTTTAGTGCATCTTCTGTTTATGCCCCTTCTGTTTAGTGTGCCTTGTTTTTAGCACGCCTTTTGTTTAGCACGTCTTCTGTTTAGTGTTTCTTATATTTAGCATGCCTTTTGTTCAGCGCGTCTTCTGTTTAGTGTGCCTTCTATTTAGCACGCCTTTTGTTTAGCACGTCTTCTGTTTAGTGTGCCTTCTATTTAGCACGCCTTTTGTTTAGCACGTCTTCTGTTAAGTGTGCCTTCTATTTAGCATGCCTTTTGTTCAGCGCGTCTTCTGTTTAGTGTGCCTTCTTTCTAGTGCGCCTTCTGTTTAGCACATCTTCTATTTAGTGCGCCTTCTGTTTACAATGAGTATTTGCTATTCATTCAATTTGTCAGTATTCATGAGTTTTCTTTAAATTACCTTTAAGGGGTTAAATACCTCTAGCGCCTTTGAGAGCCATGCTTACCCACTCCTCTTCTTTACAGAGCTTCCCTAATAGGAGGCTTAGCATGGCGGTTCCCAGGGCATGCGCTAAAGTAAAAGGTTCTCTTATTAGCGCGATCGGGGCTCTGTAAAGAAGAGGAGTGGATTAGCGCGGCTCTCAAACACACTGAAGGTAGCTATAAAGCTACAAGTGAACTTTTTCACCTTCAGCTAAGGAACATTTACATTTGTTTAATGAAAACAAATGTAAATGCTCTACGTATATACAGCATGTGTTTTGTTTAAAAAGAAGTGAATACTGAATAGTGTAGCCAATGAATACAAAGGGAAACAAATATCCCCAAATATTCGTTCTGAATATTTCGGATAAACTGAATTTTTTGGGCACTACACAAGTTTGATATATATAAATAAATAAATAAATAAATATATAAATATATATATATATATATATATATATATATATATATATACACAAATTAGTTTAAAGTTACTATAAGTGCACTATTTTCATATGAATCCTTTTTTTATTTATTAAGTCAAAATAACAGTGGAAACATCATTTTATATCAGTATTTTTCAGGAATGTTACATTTTTTCTGACTATTCATAACCAACCTTAGAGAGGTTTTCAGTGTTTCACATGTATAAGCATAGTCATTTTTTAGACTAATTTGGGCATCATATAGCCGTATCAAACTCATATATTTTCATCTTAAAACACTGAGCTCCTCTGAGACTTTGAATCACCTTGCTTTTCTCAGCGTCTTTTCTGTTTTCTATTCCTCATTACACAACAGATGACCTATCAGATATTCCTGTTTTTCTTCTACAGATTTCCCATTGCCAGCCCTCAATGAGAATAAAGCCTCAAATCCTTTTTATCTTCATTCTGTTGCTGTTTCCATCTCTTTTTTATTTTCTGAAGAGCGTTTGCCAGAATTTCTTTCTCCCTTTTGCCCAGTGGAACAAGCAATGTCTTCTGAACTGACAATTTTGACTTTTTACTGCTTGTGATTTTCTAAAGCATGACAACTACTTGCATGAAGACACAGTAAACCTTTTCAATGCTTTCCTGCAACAAGCAAACACTTTTGGGACATTGGTTGCAAAAGGAACTGAAAAAGAAAACAATTCTCTTATGCATCAATTTGCCAGTGATAAATATCACGTTTTTTCTTACAGTCTGCATTTCCAATAACTTAAAAATGAGTTAAAAAAAAAATACTTAAATAACTTTGGAAAAGAAAATGTATGCTGAAATGGTTGACTTTAAAACTGTCAACATTATTTTTAAATATATTTGCTCATTAATATGGTTAACAAGTCAAGATGTACTAACTCTATATTCAGTCTAGATTACGAGTGGTGCGCTAACTGTAGCACAAGTGCGATATGTTGTATTTTTAGGCTCCCTAGAGCGTCTTCAGCCTCTCTTGCCTCAAACACTTTACCATATACTATATCTGTTTTAACCTGTTTAAAGCATTTTGTAGGAATAATGCTATGATTTATGTTTACTAAAAAGTGTGTTTATGTGTGTAATACTTTATTTTAATGTGTTTTACACATTGTGCAACTTTTTTTTTTTTTTTAACCCTTACAGTTTACTTATGGGGGTATATTTACTAAGCAGCGGACGCTGCTTTTTTCCGCTGCTCCTTAACTTGTCCGCCACCTTTTACGAATGGGATGATTGACAGCCCCTGCTAGCGTCCAATTGGCCGCAAATGTGCAGGGGGAGGCATTGCACAAGCATTTCTTGTGAAATGCATGAGCAATGTCGGTATTTAGCGACGCAGGGCGTACATGATTAGCTATTGCGAATCATGTCCGCCCGGGGGTTGGATAAATCTACCCTATGGTCTGATGTTGTACTAATATTCTAGCGCAGTTTCAGCTTTCGCTCAAGCACAAACTGTAACTTTTAACTTGCAATACCAGTGCAAGTTAGCGCAATTGCGATATCCATTGAAAGTATAGGCTAAACTCGAACAATGTTGGGTACACTATCCCTTCTCTGGTTAACGTGCTTTACCATGGACTTGTAATATCAAAGTCCCACGTTAATGTTAGCACAGTCCAGCGATATTGCTTATCGTGCCGGCATTATCATTAGCGAGCCACTTGTAATCTGGCACACAATGTTTGAATATGTAAAAGTACTCTCAATATACTTTAAATATTTATTTTGCCCTTTTTTACTGTAATTTAATTCTAAAAATTGTATGTTTCTCCAGTCCCTACAAGATGATGAAGTGTATATACCAGACTTCAAAAGCCTAATCCTATTATATTCTATAAAGTAATTGCTTGATCAGTTCAGGAGTTGTCAGATCTCACATATATAATAGGATCACAACTGCAGACCGTAACAACCTTTTTGGAAATGTATCACTTTAGACACAGAGCTAGTATGGAGAATTAGCCCAAGGTGACTTCAGTGAGATTTGATAGTGGATATATTTGTTAGACTGTTGTACTACTCAATTGTAACAGAGTAATAAGTAGTATCTACTTCTTTTTGAAGTAGGAAAAATAATTGGTCTTAAGGTAGCAAGCAGGGATATATAAGATCTAATGCAGAGAGTTCTTTTATATATACCAACTGGTTTTATATCAGGATCAATAGTGCTGAGGAGGATGCACTAAATTATGTTGTATTAATAGTGCAAACAGAGTTTCTGTCAAGGTAATTCCTGCTCCGAAGGGATCACTTAATCATACTGCCTTGATTTGGTATAACAGAACGAGTGTAGGTAATATGTGTTTTTCACACAACAGATGCGTCACAGTTATGAGGGAGAACAGCCTGTCAGTGCTTGAGCGGCTCAGGTTGCTGAACGGGATAGAAGCAAGCATTCCAGTTTGTGTGAGAAGAGCCGTCTGAGTGAGCAGCTGATGAATGCAGCCCGGAGTCAGTCCGGGGGGTGTAGCCAAGTTCCGTGGCCGGAACACTTCTGGAAGTGATATGCACAATGCTTCAATACACAATAACTAAGCACCTGTTTAAGGTGCTCTGTCGGATCAGGTCCGCAAGACCTTTCATAAATAGGCCCCATAGCGTACACTTTTAAACAAGTTTCCATTTTACTTCTATTATCAAATGTACTTCATTTTCTCAGTATCCTTTGTTGAAGTAGCAGCAATGCACTCTGGTAGCTAGCTAAACACACCAGGTTAACCAATGACAAATGGCATATATGTGCAGCCACCAATCAGCAGTTAGCTCCTAAGCATATCTAGCTAACATTTTCAACAAAAGATACCAAGAAAATAAAGCAAATTAGGTGATATAAGTAAACTGGAAAGGCGTCTAAAATTGCATTTTCTATCTGAATAATGAAAGTTTAATTTTTACTGTACTGTCTTTTTAAATGCTTTTCACAAATTTAATTTAAACAATATTAATAATAATTTAACTGTATGCAGATCTTTTACCATGCTGTGCTTCATTGTTGATATATACTATGCACATATAAACATTTAGGCCTAGATTACGAGTAGAGCTCATAATTGCGCTTTTGCAAGCTCAATATTTGCGCTCTACTTAGTAAATACTAGCGGATGTAAATGTGCGTTGGTATTACAAGTCAGGTGCAATGTGAACGTGACCTTGTGTTCGCATTGCCTGGAAGCCTTATGCTCATGAGAGCCGGCTTCCATATGCTTCAATGGGAGCCTTATTCTCATGCTGTGAGACAAGGCAATCCACCTAGCGCATAAATGTGTGTGTTTATATGTGTTTATACACATATTAACAAATAAATATATATGTATATAAGCATATACATACTGTATATATTTACAGTAAAAACAGTCACCCATAGACCACAATGTAATGGCACTTTCAGTGCATTTTTTTTTTTTAAACACCCCACACCTGCCAACTTTAACCCCTTATAACTGCTTTGTGCAGTTTTTATTTTAAAAATAAGGATGCTAATATTTTTATTTTATATTGAACTACTGTACACTTTATTTTGGGGACAGTTGGGGCAACTTTTTTAATTAACGAGAGGTTTGACCTCTAGGTTTATGTGTCTAGGTTTATGTGTCTAGGTTTATGTGTCTAGGTTTGACCGGCTTGGATGAAGACTTTGGCCCGCTTGGATGAAGACTTCTGCCGGCTTCGATGAGGACTTCTGCCGCTTCATTGAGGATGGATGTCGGGTCTTCAAAAAATGTAAGTGGATCTTCGGGCGTTAGTGTTAAGTTTTTTTAAGGGTTTATTGGGTGGGTTTTATTTTTAGATTAGGGTTTGGGCGGAAAAAGAGTTAAATGCCCTTTTAAGGGCAATGCCCATACAAATGCCCTTTTCAGGGCAATGGGGAGCTTAGGTTTTTTAGATAGGATTTTATTTGGGGGGTTTGGTTGTGTGGGTAGTGAGTTTTACTGTTCGGGGGTTGTTTGTATTTTTTTTACAGGTAAAAGAGCTCATTTCTTTAGGGCAATGCCCCACAAAAGGCCCTTTTAAGGGCTATTGGCAGTTTAGTTTAGGCTGGGGTTTTTTTATTTTGGGGGGGCTTTTTTATTTTGATAGGGCTATTAGATTAGGTGCAATTAGTTTAAATATTTGATCATTTCTTTTTTATTTTGTGTAATTTAGTGTTTGTTTGTTTTTGTAATGTAGTTAATTGTATTTAATTAATGTAATTTATTTAATTGTAGTGTAAGTGTAGTGTTAGGTGTTAGTGTAACTCAGGTTAGGTTTTATTTTACAGGTAAATTTGTATTTATTTTAACTAGGTAGTTAGTAAATAGTTACTAACTAGTCTTCCTAGTTAAAATAAATGCAAACTTGCCTGTGAAATAAAAATAAAACCTAAGATAGATACAATGTAACTATTAGTTATATTGTAGCTAGTTTACGGCTAGGTTTGGAGTTTTGTCGGTAACGACCCGAAAATCTAACGCCGGTTTTTTTCTGGCCGCACCATAAAAATAACTCTGGTATTGAGAGTCCACATAAAGGCTGCGTTAGGCTCCAAAAAAGGAGCGTAGAGCATTTTTAACGCAGCTTCAACTCTCGATACCAGAGTTGCTTACGCAAGCGGCCAGCCTCAAAAACGTGCTCGTGCACGATTCTCCCATAGGAAACAATGGGGCTGTTTGAGCTGAAAAAAAACCTAACACCTGCAAAAAAGCCGCGTTCAGCTCCTAACGCAGCCCCATTGTTTGCTATGCGGAAACACTTCCTACATCTGCACCTAACACCCTAACATGTACCCCGAGTCTAAACACCCCTAACCTTACACTTATTAACCCCTAATCTGCCGCCCCCGCTATCGCTGACCCCTGCATATTATTATTAACCCCTAATCTGCCGCTCCGTAAACCGCCGCTACTTACATTATCCCTATGTACCCCTAATCTGCTGCCCTAACATCGCCGACCCCTATATTATATTTATTAACCCCTAATCTGCCCCCCACAACGTCGCCTCCACCTGCCTACACTTATTAACCCCTAATCTGCCGACCGGACCTGAGCGCTACTATAATAAAGTCATTAACCCCTAATCCGCCTCACTAACCTTATAATAAATAGTATTAACCCCTAATCTGCCCTCCCTAACATCGCCGACACCTATCTTCAAACATTAACCCCTAATCTGCCGACTGGAGCTCACCGCTATTCTAATAAATGTATTAACCCCTAAAGCTAAGTCTAACCCTAACACTAACACCCCCCTAAGTTAAATATAATTTACATCTAACAAAATTAATTATCTCTTATTAAATAAATTATTCCTATTTAAAGCTAAATACTTACCTGTAAAATAAATCCTAATATAGCTACAATATAAATTATAATTATATTATAACTATTTTAGGATTAATATTTATTTTACAGGCAACTTTGTAATTATTTTAACCAGGTACAATAGCTATTAAATAGTTAAGAACTATTTAATAGCTACCTAGTTAAAATAATTACAAAATTACCTGTAAAATAAATCCTAACCTAAGTTACAATTAAACCTAACACTATACTATCATTAAATTAATTAAATACAATACCTACAATTACCTACAATTAAACCTAACACTACACTATCAATAAATAAATTAAATACAATTCCTACAAATAACTACAATGAAATAAACTAACTAAAGTACAAAAAATAAAAAAGAACTAAGTTACAAAAAATAAAAAAATATTTACAAACATAAGAAAAATATTACAACAATTTTAAACTAATTACACCTACTCTAAGCCCCCTAATAAAATAACAAAGACCCCCAAAATAAAAAATGCCCTACCCTATTCTAAATTACTACAGTTCAAAGCTCTTTTACCTTACCAGCCCTGAACAGGGCCCTTTGCGGGGCATGCCCCAAAGAATTCAGCTCTTTTGCCTGTAAAAAAATAAACATACAATACCCCCCCCCAACATTACAACCCACCACCCACATACCCCTAATCTAACCCAAACCCCCCTTAAATAAACCTAACACTAAGCCCCTGAAGATCTTCCTACCTTATCTTCACCATACCAGGTTCACCGATCCGTCCTGAAGAGCTCCTCCGATGTCCTGATCCAAGCCCAAGCGGGGGGCTGAAGAGGTCCATGATCCGGCTGAAGTCTTCATCCAAGCGGGAGCTGAAGAGGTCCATGATCCGGATGAAGTCTTCATCCAAGCGGGAGCTGAAGAGGTCCATGATCCGGATGAAGTCTTCTATCAACGGCATCTTCAATCTTCTTTCTTCCGGATCCATCTTGCAGACCTCCGTCACGGAACATCCTCTTCTCCCGACGCCTACTAGCCGAATGACGGTTCCTTTAAGGGACGTCATCCAAGATGGCGTCCCTCGAATTCCGATTGGCTGATAGGATTCTATCAGCCAATCGGAATTAAGGTAGGAATATTCTGATTGGCTGATGGAATCAGCCAATCAGAATCAAGTTCAATCCGATTGGCTGATCCAATCAGCCAATCAGATTGAGCTTGCATTCTATTAGCTGATCGGAACAGCCAATAGAATGCGAGCTCAATCTGATTGGCTGATTGGATCAGCCAATCGGATTGAACTTGATTCTGATTGGCTGATTCCATCAGCCAATCAGAATATTCCTACCTTAATTCCGATTGGCTGATAGAATCCTATCAGCCAATCGGAATTCGAGGGAGGCCATCTTGGATGACGTCCCTTAAAGGAACCGTCATTCGGCTAGTAGGCGTCGGGAGAAGAGGATGTTCCGCGTCGGAGGTCTGCAAGATGGATCCAGAAGAAAGAAGATTGAAGATGCCGTTGATAGAAGACTTCATCCGGATCATGGACCTCTTCAGCTCCCGCTTGGATGAAGACTTCATCCGGATCATGGACCTCTTCAGCTCCCACTTGGATGAAGACTTCAGCCGGATCATGGACCTCTTCAGCCCCCCGCTTGGGCTTGGATCAGGACATCGGAGGAGCTCTTCTGGACGGATCGGTGTGATACCCGGTGAGGTGAAGACAAGGTAGGATGATCTTCAGGGGCTTAGTGTTAGGTTTATTTAAGGGGGGTTTGGGTTAGATTAGGGGTATGTGGGTGGTGGGTTGTAATGTTGGGGGGGTATTGTATGTTTTTTTTTACAGGCAAAAGAGCTGAATTCTTTGGGGCATGCTCCGCAAAGGGCCCTGTTCAGGGCTGGTAAGGTAAAAGAGCTTTGAACTTTAGTAATTTAGAATAGGGTAGGGCATTTTTTTATTTTGGGGGGCTTTGTTATTTTATTAGGGGGCTTAGAGTAGGTGTAATTAGTTTAAAATTGTTGTAATATTTTTCTTATGTTTGTAAATATTTTTTTATTTTTTGTAACTTAGTTCTTTTTTATTTTTTGTACTTTAGCTAGTTTATTTAATTGTATTTATTTGTAGGAATTGTATTTAATTAATTTATTGATAGTGTAGTGTTAGGTTAATTGTAGGTAATTGTAGGTAGTTTATTTAATTAATTTATTGATAGTGTAGTGTTGGGTTTAATTGTAACTTAGGTTAGGATTTATTTTACAGGTAATTTTGTAATTATTTTAACTATTTTAGCTATTAAATAGTTCTTAACTATTTAATAGCTATTGTACCTGGTTAAAATAAATACAAAGTTACCTGTAAAATAAATATTAATCCTAAAATAGCTATAATATAATTATAATTTATATTGTAGCTATATTAGGGTTTATTTTACAGGTAAGTATTTAGCTTTAAATAGGAATAATTTATTTAATAAGAGTTAATTAATTTCGTTAGATTAAAATTATATTTAACTTAGGGGGGTGTTAGGGTTAGACTTAGCTTTAGGGGTTAATACATTTATTAGAATAGCGGTGAGCTCCAGTCGGCAGATTAGGGGTTAATGTTTGAAGATAGGTGTCGGCGATGTTAGGGAGGGCAGATTAGGGGTTAATACTATTTATTATAGGGTTAGTGAGGCGGATTAGGGGTTAATAACTTTATAATAATAGCGGTGCGGTCCGCTCGGCAGATTAGGGGTTAATAAGTGTAGGCAGGTGGAGGTGACGTTGAGGGGGGCAGATTAGGGGTTAATAAATATAATATAGGGGTCGGCGGTGTTAGGGGCAGCAGATTAGGGGTACATAGGGATAACGTAGTTGGCGGCAGTGTACGGAGCGGAAGATTAGGGGTTTAAAAATTTAAATATAGTGGCGGCGATGTGGGGGGACCTCGGTTTAGGGGTACATAGGTAGTTTATGGGTGTTAGTGCACTTTAGAGTACAGTAGTTAAGAGCTTTATAAACCGGCGTTAGCCCAGAAAGCTCTTAACTACTGACTTTTTTCCTGCGGCTGGAGTTTTGTCGTTAGATGTCTAACGCTCACTTCAGCCACGACTCTAAATACCGGAGTTAGAAAAATCCCATTGAAAATATAGGATACGCAATTGACGTAAGGGGATCTGCGGTATGGAAAAGTCGCGGCTGAAAAGTGAGCTTTAGACCCTTTTTTGAGTGACTCCAAATACCGGCAGTAGCCTAAAACCAGCGTTAGGAGCCTCTAACGCTGGTTTTCACGGCTAACGCCAAACTCCAAATCTAGGCCTTAGGGTTTATTTTATAGGTAAGTATTTAGTTTTAAATAGGAGTTATTTAGTTAATGATATTAATTTTTATTTAGATTTATTTTAATTATATTAAAGTTAGTTGGTGTTAGGGTTAGACTTAGGGTTAGGTTTAGGGGTTAATAACTTTAGTATAGTGGTGGCGATGTTAGGGACAGCAGATTAGGGGTTAATAATATTTAACTAGTGTATATGATGCGGGAGTGCGGCGGATTAGTGGTTAATATGTTTATTATAGTGGCGGTGATGTCGGGAGCGGCAGATTAGGGGTTAATAATTTTATTTTAGTGTTTGCAATGTGGGAGGGCCTCCGTTTAGGGGTTAATATGTAGTTTATGGATGTTAGTGTACTTTTTAGCACTTTAGTTATGAGATTTTGTGTTACGGCGTTGTAACATAAAAGCCATAACTACTGACTTTCAGTTTACGGTATGGATCTTGACGGAATAGGCTGTACCGCTCACTTTTTGGCCTCCCAGGCAAACTTGTAATACCGGCGCAAAGGAAGTCCCATTGAAAAAGGACTTTTTAAAAGCTGCGGTAGTTACGTTGCGTTACGGACAAAAAAGTGTGCGGTGCAGCTAAACCTGCAAGACTCGTAATACCAGCGGTAGTGAAAAAGAGCCACAACGGTGCTTTTACACTCATACCACAAAACTCGTAATCTAGCCAATGGGCTAGATAACCAGTGGAGCGCAAATTAGCGATCCTGCTGGCGCGTTAACTTCGCTTTAAGTAAAACATTTTCACACAAGCTCTAACCCGATGTGCACAAAAAGACGAACTTCAAATACTGTGAACAAGCTAGCGTATTATCCCATAGGCTTCAATGGAGTGCAGAAAGTGGAAGGAAACTAACACCCAATTGTTAGAGTTGGATTTTCGGCATTGTAATTGAAATTTCGTATCAGCTAATCATGAGTCAGCAATTGTATTGTGTAATGCAAGCGTGCACCCGTGTTTCGAGCACTCACAGCTCCCTGTGCATGAACATGCGCAAAACATGTCAGTTTGAGCTGTTCTTGATATTTACCATCTACATGAATAAACTCTACTGAAGCACTGGCTACCTGTCCGGACCTGTCCTTTTTTGTTCTCCTGTATGTTACAATATAAAAAGGAACAGCCGGAACTGTTCCCTTCGTTGTAATGTGCACAAATAACTTTGTGGTCCTTCTTCTTTGAAAGTTTAAAGGACCACTCAATAAATTAAGTACCTTTTAAAATTTGGTAAATCAAATTAATGCTTTTCTGAAATGCATAGTTTTTATTTTGTCTAAGGAGCAAAACAAATTAGTTTTTCTGCAAGAATTTGAAATTGTCTCCAATTTATTTGTTATTTTTATGGACTATATGATTTTGTTTTCATGTGTGCTTGATATTTTATTTTAATGAATTTAGCTAACAGGGTGTTAACAAGCTTGATTCTGCTATCATACTGCTAATACACTTGCTTCTTGCATCTGGGCTCCATGTGACAGATGCTCACACTGTGCACATTCCATCCGTTTTTGTGCACAGTTTCCCATTAGGCACATTCAGGCGGAGCCAGTGACATCTGAGCATGCTTGTCAGTGATTGGCTAGCCACAGTCACATGACTCATGGGACATTGAAAAATTATAAAAATGCTGGTAAGTGAGGCTGCCTTGCAGATACTGTTTTATGCATTATAATTGAGATCTGTGTTTATTGAGTGGTCCTTTAAACTGCTGAATATAGTTATTGCTGCACCATCATTTGTTCATTTGCTTTCCTTTTGAAACAAAACAAAACATAGAGCACAATTAGTGCATGTGTGTTGGATTCGTCTGAATAAGAATGTACGTCTATTAATTATGCACAATTTGTGAAATATTTGAAACTCCCTTCTATTATTTATTTGTGCCTGCTTTTCTTGTAACCTATCTCTGTAAATGATATTGTTTCCACTACCCCTGGAGAGATTGGAGTGAATTTTGTGAAATGCAGAACACTAAGGGGCCAATTTATCATGGCCCGAATGGGGCCAAATATTCCTGTTTCCACGCAAGCCTTTAGGCTTGCCAGAAACAGGAGTTAAGAAGCAGCGGTCTTAAGACCGCTGCTCCTTAACTTGTCCACTGCCTCTGAGGCTGCGGACATTGATTCGCCCAAATGCATATGATAGGGTTGATTGAGACCCCCTGCTAGCGGCCGATTGGTCGTGAATCTGCAGGGGGCGGCATTGCACAAGCAGTTCACCAGAACTGCTTCTGCAATGTTAAATGCTGACAGCGTATGCAGTCGGCATTCAGCGATTTCTGGCAGACATGATACACTGTCCGGCAGACATTGATAAATTGGCCCCTAACACTCCTACATGCTGCATTATGATTGGTTGATATATGTGCAGGATCATGATTAGAACTCTTTCTTATTGGCCGCAGTAAAGTATATAAGATAAACAACATTCAACAGACTTTTCTAGCGGTGCGTCATGGGACTCCAAAACAATGCATATTTTTATAATGAAGTGACAGTTTGTTTTTAATGCTTTTAGAAATATGTACCTTGTTTGCAGATCTTTTCCAACACAGTAAATAGTTTCTGCTGCACACATATTTACATATTTAATTAAGCAAAACTGTAGCCCTCCCCACCAACCCACAAAAAGTTGGTGTACATTTATCACCCAGTTCAGTGCCATAGCACTGTTTACTTTTTCCAATATGAATATTATATATATATATATATATATATATATATATACAGTATATATTTATATATATATATATATATATATATATATATATATATATATATATATATATATATATATATATATATATCATTAAAGTTGCTTTTATATCTAAAAATGTATATATCTTCCTGTGCTAAATTACTCTCCCCAGGCTGCATCACTCTCCACTTTTATACGACTATATCTAGATCCGAATTTCATAGACCATCAGACATCTTCAGCATTTGTTTATTAAATGAATGACGAATTGCACATTCCTATTTCTTACCCATAATTACTTTATTTTTACATGCAAAGTTGCGAAAATGATAGAGGGATAAATTGCTCACTGGCTAATAAGGACAACTTCCCTAGCCATATTAGTGGGGAGGGATTTTTCTTTATTTATTTAGCAAAGGAATATAATTAGAAAAAAACAGTAATACATGTGTATATTTACTGTTTTAGATGGAAAAGCAACTTTAATGCCAATTATACATATATATTTTTATCATATTGAAAAAAGTGAAAATAAGTATGTTGGGTGCGCACAAAATAAACTTTAACAGGCACCAAATGTTCATTAAAGATTAAATATATTTTATAGGCATCATATTGAGGTTATTCCCTGCCTCCCTAAGTCATAAGTACCGCCATGTTGAAATCTAGCTTTCACTGTATTCCAGAGCTTACGTGTTTTCACATAGGCAGCAACCCTCCTATAGATACCTGCAGTGAAACCTCTGGTAAAAAACGCAGCCAGTTTCATTCAAGACACCACAGACCTGCTAACTAAACTGGCTAACATAGGTTTACCACCAGAAGGTACCATGTTGGAACCATGGATATTTAAGCACTATACACCAATATCCCTCACCAAGATGACCTAACAGCATATCAGTATTTTTTACATTAAAATAATCCACCTGCATAATGTGTCTCACAACTGATAAACTTAATAATCACAAAACAATATTTTACATTTGGGGAGGATATTTACCTCCAAAAGGTGGAGGTAGCTATGGGAACAAAAATGGCTCGCCAGTATGATAACCTATCCATGGCAAACCTTGAAAATATATTTTTTATCCACCAGTACATTGATGACGTTCTAATAATATGGACAGCAGGAGAAGAACAATTAATTCATTTCTACAAAAGATTTAATGAATTCCATCTTACTATCAAACTGTCCCTAAACCACTACAATACACACATCCATCCCACTATCAAACTGTCTCTAAACCACTCCAATACACACATCCATCCCACTATCAAACTGTCTCTAAACCACTCCAATACACACATCCATCCCACTATCAAACTGTCCCTAAACCACTCCAATACACACATCCATCCCACTATCAAACTGTCCCTAAACCACTCCAATACACGCATCCATCCCACTATCAAACTGTCCCTAAACCACTCCAATACACACATCCACCCCTCTATCAAACTGTCCCTAAACCACTGCACTACACACATCAATTTTCTGGACACCACCATTACATTAAGGACAATACCAAACATACTTCCATCTATCACAAACCAACAGACTGTCCCTCATATCTAAAATATGACAGCTTCCATCCAAAACACACCAATCACTTGATTATTTACAGCCATTTTCCTAAACGAAGGGACCTCAATGTCCTGAAAGCTTGCAATAGCATCCCTTATTGGTTAACTATCAAACGTACCTTGCTTATTTTATTTTATTACAAAATAATGTGTACTTTCTTTTTAGAAATATCTGAAAAGATTCACATATGCACAGTTTGTTGAAATTGTAAGTAGACATGAACGGGCGAAAAGTTTGTTTCGTCCAAAAGATTAGTTTCTGAATTTCTAAATCATTTGAATTGGTTGAATTTCATCCATGGCAGCTTTTGGTTCAGACAAATATTTTATTTGGATTCATTACTAAAGGAATGAACTAATCAAGTTCGTCAAGCAATCATTAATTTCGTGTCTGTTTCATCCAATAATGTATTCAGCTGTTTTTGTATCAAATGACAAAATTCAGACAAATGTGCACATCTCTAGTTGTAAGGCTACACAATATCTAATGTACAGGAGCTTAATTGCATGAGCTCTCAACTACAAAGCTAATTCTGCCCATGAAGTATAAGGGGGTATGTTTGTATCTGAAACAGCTATTTTTCTCATTAACCCACTCCCCCCAATCTTAATTATCATTACAATATCTAGCTATTGGACTTTGTGTACAGAAAAAGATAACACAAGCAGATCTGTTCTTTCTGAGGCGTCATTCTATTCAAATGGGCACGTCTTTGAGAACAAAAGGTGATTCAAATCAGCAATTAAAATAAAAATTAATACAAAGGAAAAATTTCCTAAATATTTAAAGGACCAGTCAACAAGGTAGATTTGCATAATCAACAAATGCAAGATAACAAGACAATGCAATAGCACTTAGGCTGAACTTCAAATGAGTAGTAGATTTTTTTCTGACAATTTTAAAAGTTATGTCTTTTTCCACTCCCTCTGTACCATGTGACAACCATCAGCCAATCATAAATGCATACACATACCATGTGACAGCCATCAGCCAATCACAAATGCAAATACGTATATGCTGTGAATTCTTGCACATGCTCAGTAGAAAAAAGTTTAAATATAAAAAGACTGTTCACATTTTGTTAATGAAAGTACATTGGAAAGTTGTTTAAAATTACATGCTCTATCTGCGTCATGAAAGTTTAATTTTGACTTGAGTGTTTCTTTAATACTATGCAGTAAGTATAACAAGTCATCTGGAACAAATTAAGGGGAAACAAACTTTACAGTGAAGTGACCTTTTAAGGCAGATAATAATGGAAAGTGCAATTGCCTAATTTGTCTTTAGAGTGTCACTGGAATATAGGTAGAATTTCAATTTGTACATTCTTGTCAAGTTTTCCAAAAAAAATGTACAGGGAATAATGACAAACATAAAGAGATGCCATACTTTATTTTAAATGCTTATTCTTTTTCTGTTGCCCATGTAGACTACCTGAGTTTTAACAGTCAGGAAGAAATAAATTCACTCCACTGCAAAATATTTACCTCTCTCACTCATCTGATGATGATCAATTGTTATAAAATGTCAAAGGCAGCTGACAGGTAAAGGAGGGTCAAAGGGACACTAAAGTCAATTAAACTTTAATCATTCAGATAAAGCATGCAATGTAAAAAAGAAAATCCAATTTACTTACATTATCAAAATGTGCACAGTATTTTTATATGCACACTTTCTGAGGTACCAGCTCCTTCTGAGCAAATACAAGAGTTCTCAATATGTACATACATGCATTTTGTGATTGGCTGTTGGAGAGAGAAAATGGAACTTATGATGATCAAAACCTCGCCAACATGGAGAGAAATCACACAACATTTTGGGGGGGGCGTTTTTTGACCGTTATATAGCAATGTATGTGTTTCTCCTTTACATCCAGAACTCTATGAGGCCCTTTTATCAAGCTCCGAACGGAGCTTGAGGGCCCGTGTTTCTGGCGAGTCTTCAGACTCGCCAGAAACACCAGTTATGAAGCAGCGGTCTAAAGACTGCTGCTCCATAACCCTGTCCGCCTGCTCTGAGCAGGCGGACAGAGATCGCCATAATTCAACCCGATCGAGTACAATCGGATTGATTGACACCTCCCTGCTGGCGGCTGATTGGCCGCAAGTCTGCAGGGGGCGGTGTTGCACCAGCAGCTCTTGTGAGCTGCTGGTGCAATGCTGAATACGGAGAGCATATTGCTCTCCGCATTCAACGATGTCTGTCGGACCTGATCCGCACTGTCGGATCAGGTCCGACAGACATTTGATAAATAGGCCTCTATATAGCTAGTTAAACAGATATCAGGCTAAAATATGCCTTTCTAAAACTATTTGAGGTACCTCGCCATACTGACGAGATGTCTTAGATCATATCACCAGAGTGGAGAGCCTTAGATCATCTCGCCTTAGTCCCTGATAATCAAAGCATCTTGGTAATGGCAATATTTTCATAAGGTTTAAACCATCTATTCCATCCTTCTTACTGTCTAATCCCTTATCTAGTAAATAAGACACAACACCACTTGTTTGGGAGAAAGAACCGGTCACGGTTCACGTTTATTAAATAAACGCTTTAACTTGTGCCTAAGCGTCATTCAAATAACCCTTAGGCACTTGATCAACCTATCAACGAAACTTGGCAACAAGTTCGTGATCCTAAACGTTGGCGGCATCTCACCCTAACCTAGCCCCTACTAGCAGATGGTCAAGGCCCCTTTCGATACCTGCAGCGTGACACCCGGCTGTCACGCCCCATGGCACTCAGAGAGAGCTGTGATGTTCAGAGGTCTTCGGTCCCATTGCGAGGGAGAGGACCCCCAGGCCGGCGCCTGGCAGGCATAACCCCTCCCTTTTCCAGGACCGTCACTCTTCTCTCCTTGTGCCCGCTCCCAGGGCATTGACCAACCGCCAGCTGAGGCATGTCCAACCAGCCTGGTAAGGCACCCACTGCCAGCCGAATCATACAACTCAAACGCAGGGGTGGATGGCTACATTAAAGGCTCAGTCTTACTGCGGGCTAGCTCAATTAAACCCACCCCTGCCGAGCCAACTCACCCTACACAGCCACATCGTAGCCGCCAATCTCTTCATCCAGGGACGGGTGGGCGGGGAAACCTTCTCCTTGAAGTCTGGAAACCGAAAGAGGCTGATCTCATTGTTGCAGGACCCTATAAAGGTAGGAAACAGACACCTCCTCTCCACATTGCAACATTGTAACAACACCATTTAGCATTACTCCAGACTTCAAGTTGGTAAACCCTTAATTTTGTTCCAGGCCCACTAGAGGGCCCTCCACTACCATAAGGTTTAAACCATCTATTCCGTCCTTCTTACTGTCTAATACCTTATCTAGTAAATAAGACACAACACCACTTGTTTGGGAGAAAGAACCGGTCACGGTTCACGTTTATTAAATAAACGCTTTAACTTGTGCCTAAGCGTCATTCAAATTACCCTTAGGCACTTGATCAACCTATCAACGAAACTTGGCAACAAGTTTGTGATCCTAAACGTTGGCGGCATCTCACCCTAACCTAGCCCCTACTAGCAGATGGTCAAGGCCCCTTTCGATACCTGCAGCGTGACACCCGGCTGTCACGCCCCATGGCACTCAGAGAGAGCTGTGATGTTCAGAGGTCTTCGGTCCCATTGCGAGGGAGAGGACCCCCAGGCCGGCGCCTGGCAGGCATAACCCCTCCTTTTTCCAGGACCGTCACTCTTCTCTCCTTGTGCCCGCTCCCAGGGCATTGACCAACCGCCACAAGAGCCAGGTGAACTCTTGCCGCCAAACCAAACCAACAGGAACCCAGTAATTAACCATAATTTAACTAACATAACAATAACAATATAACGATTTAACAGATTGCAACACCAACCATTTCAGCACTCATATTAACGAATAACCCCCAACAATGCTCCCCTGATGTCCCTTAGGAACATATCCAACCCTACGTCCGTAAGGTGTACTCCATCTGGCCTAAATAGGTCCCTTTTGTCGGCCGTTATCGTTTCGTGCCTAACCACGAAACCCCCAATGCCCGTGACCGCTCTTCCCATCTCCCTGTTCACCTTCTTGCGCACATTATATGCAGCCCTCTGTGTGACAATGTGCCGCCAGTGCAGTTGAGCAACTACATTTGACCACCCCAAAGTCACACCCTGCAAACAAGTGTGCATCCATTGCACATCCGCTGTCATTCTCTTGATCAAATCCAGCGCGGGCAATGCCCCCAAGTCATTTCCCCCCAGGTGCAGCACTAAAATGTTAGGCCGCCCCCACCTTTTGTGCGCCTCCTGTAAGAGTGCCGGCAAATCGGCCCACAACAATCCCCTGCGCCCTAACCACCGAAAGCTGGCCTTGGACGTTGGGAATCCAAGTTGCTGTCCCTCCGGCGATCGCAACGCCCTGAGATGAGCCCAATGGATGTATGAATGGCCTACTATCCATACACGAACCGGAGGCGCTTTCACATTCTCAACACCTGATGAAACAGAGTACACCACCATGAACAAAATGCCCCTGCACAGCCTGGGTCCCCCAAGAAAAAAACCCCTTCCTTGGAATATTGACCCTCCACATGCCTGCGCTCTAGCATTGCCCTTTTGCCGGCCTAATATACGTTTTATACTGGGAGGATTTCCATCTACCCAAGCGCTCAATCTCCGCCACCGCAACTCCTTTTTGAGCTGCGTTGGTCGCTGCGCCTATTCTAAAAGAATGCGGGGCGATCCTGCTCGGATCCAGCCCTACATGTTTAGCCATTTTTGCCAGTACCTGGCGGAATTGAAAGACCGACAGGGCCAAACCGTCCTCATGTATCAGGAGGAGTTGCCCTCCCTCCGGCCTCACCTTAAGGTATTGCTCCACACAAAACACCGGGCAGCAATCCTCAAACTCCTGTCGTTCTAAGGGTAACCGTGCCCCCACCCCCTCCTGGTCCGTCTTGGACCTGGGTACAAACAGCAGGAGCCCCCCCGTCCGTCAAACGGACGTGCCCTAACTGTATTCCACCGCGGCCCTTATCTTTGGCCGACACCACAAGTTCCCCCACCCTGAGCGCTCCTGCAAACGCCAATGCAAATGCCGTTTTAAAAAGAAGCTGCTCATAATCTGAGGTGCACACTTTACCAATGCCCTCAGCCTCTCCTGGGTAATGGGTTCCCTCCGATCTTTTTGCCGGGGGGCCAACCTGCCCCACCCTTTCAACACCTTCCTTACTAGGAATGTTCCAGAGTGGTCCTCCAAGCCAAGCGCCTTGTTAAAGAAAGCCAACGCCGATAGCCTACTGCTCGCGCCAGCCTTACTGACCCCTTCCGACCGCAATAAAGCCAACCAATCTAACACCAGTACTCTAGAAGCCCTTTGTACCTGCACACCTCTGCGTTGACAGAACGCCTCCCAGCAGTCCCAGTGACTCTTATAAGCTGACCATGTCCTTGGCGCCAAAGATGCCTTAACCAAGGCCATTATGCTCATCCAACCTTCACCAGCTGCCAAAGAGAAGAAGGGCATGTTAACCCCTCCTCTGCCGCCATGGGTGCCGCTGCTCTAAACTGCTCCCATTTAAATCGAGAGAGTGCATCCGCAATAATGTTCTGCACTCCCAGGACGTGTTTGGGGGTAAATTGTATATTGCACTGCAAGCATCGTAACACCAGATGCCGCAGGCAGCACACCACCGCTGGCGATGACGCAGACAGCCTGTTAATGGCGTACACCACACTCAGGTTGTCCATCCAGAACACCACCTCTCTATTAGCCAATCTATCCCCCCAAATTTCCACAGCCACCACTATCGGGAATAATTCCAAAAGCGTCAGGTTTTTGGTGTATCCCGCAGCTATCCATTCCCTTGGCCATGGAGCAGCGCTCCATTCACCATCCAGGTATGCTCCATACCCGAAACCCCCCGCTGCATCCGTGTACAAGTTTATTGCCTTGTTAGGTACTTTCCTACCCCTCCATAGGCACACCCCGTTAAAATTCACCAAGAATTTTTCCCATATCTCCAGGTCCTCCCTGACGTCTGCCGAAACGCTTGCCCATTTTGCCAGACCGGTAGGGCCTTTCAGAAGGCCCTCCAATCTGTGGTTAAATGCTCTACCCATCGGGATCACCCTACCCGCAAAATTCAGGAGGCCCAGCAGTGACTGCACCTCTTTTATTGCCACCCTGCTTGCCCCTTTCAGCCTTCGGACCGCATCCAACATCCGAATAACCTTGTCCATGGGTAGCCTGCATTCCGCCTGCACTGTGTCTATTTCTATCCCCAGAAATGTGAGACAGGTGCAAGGCCCCTGCGTTTAGTCGTCCGCGAGCGGCACTCCAAAGCGTGACATCATGTCCTGCATGACCTCCATAAGCCGTTCACACTCCGTGGAACCGGCCCTCCCAACCAGCAAGAAATCGTCCAAGTAGTGAGCCACTGCTCCCCCACTGGACGCCTTGTACACTACCCAATGCAGGAACGAGCTAAAACACTTGAAGAGGGAACAGGACAATGAGCAGCCCATTGGCAAACACCTGTCCACATAATAATCCCCTTCAAACTTCATGCCCATGAGTCTGAATGCCGAGGGATGCAGCGGCAGTAGGCGGAAGGCCGACTCAATGTCTAGCTTCGCCAACAACGCCCCCGGCCCGCACGCTCTGACCACGTTCAGAGCACGATCAAACGATTGATAGTGCACAGAACTCAATACTGGGTCAATTGCGTCGTTAACCGACTCCCCTTTTGGGAAAGAAAGGTGATGTATTAACCTGAACTTCCCTTCCTCTTTCTTGGGCACAACTCCCAATGGGGAGATCACCAGATCTTCCATCGGGCAGGTGGAGAATGGCCCTGACACCCTGCCCAGAGCCACCTCCTTTGCCAACTTTTCCCAGACTACGTGTGGGAATTCGTAGGCCGTTTTCAAATTTCTGTGCACTGGGGAACCCACCACCCATCCCATGACCGGTATCCGAAAACCCCATTCCAACCCCGACCTCAGCAGCTCAGCTGCTTCTATGTCGGGGTAGTTCGCCAGCCATATCAACATGGCCTTCAACCTAAGCGGGGTTGGTGCCCTTGACTGTAACTCCTGACTTAGGCGGGAGTTTGGGCTGTCCCTGGTCCTTTCGTTTCCCGCAATCAGCTCCTGGGTGAGGCCCTGCACAGAATTTGCAGATGTGATGAAAGGAGCAACTGCTCCCCCTATCACACTGCCTATCCTGAAATTTCCAGCATTCCCTCCCCATCCTGCCCAGCCGCAGCCCTTGGAGCGGCGGAGCTTGACGTGACGCCACGGGGGAGGGGGAACCGCCCTCCACTCCCAGTTTGGACCACAAGTGCATATCCTGCGTCCCAAAATGCAGTAAGGGGTTCCCTACCATCTTTCTCCTGAAGGCCATGTAGTATTCACGCCATGCACCTTCCTTAAATCTCGTACGGATATCCTCTATGGTATCCTGGTACTTAAACAGGTTGTGCCCCTGCAATGGCCATCTGTCAACATAGCACGCAGCCAGCACGCGGAAGCATTTAAGCTATTCCTCGTACGTCTCCGGCCTACGCACTTTTTTTGGGCCTGAGCCATCCGCCGCTATTTCTTTGGCCCTAAACGCGTCTAGAGATAGCTCAAATACATTAACGTATTTTCCCTCCTGTATCTTTTTAACGACCTTCGCTTTCAAATGGCCGTAAAGCGAGTGGACCAAACATGGGTACGTATCCCCTTGTGCCGCCACTTTACATGGCACTGGTCCCACTTGCGTTATAGCGCCCCCTAAAGATTGTGACCCCTGCAGCTCAAGTGCCTGATCCCTAGCGCCTGCCTTGTCTTTAGCTTGCGCCGGCGCCATCTTCTTTATCCATCTAAACATCCTGCGCTGACCCTTCCCCACTAATCCGAGATCCTCCCCGCTATCTGATCCTGACTCTCTAGAGGATGACCCCGTGTCAGTGTGCATGATGTCTGGTGCATTGCACTCACCCTCGCCTTGAGTCCCAGCTCCAGAATGGGTTGCCTGACTTGCAGCACTCTGTATTCCGCTGGGCCCTGCCACTGCCAGGGCGCTGCTTGGGCTTGATGCCATCACTGCTGTGCTTGACTAGACCTGTTGAGACAAAACAACTTGGGGGGTACTCTGGTCTGCGAGAGGGACAACAGGTGAAACTCCCTCTCTCTCCTCCCCCGGCCTCCCCCCAACTGACATACCCAGCACATTAGCCACAGCATTCCTAATAATTGCCTCCTGCGCAGCCCCATCCCGGGCGAAACCACTAAACCCAGGCTGGGGCCTCACAGTATCCCTTGCATGTAGCGCTGCCTCAACAGCTCTCCTGATCATATCCTCATCCACCCCACTATGTGTCTGACCCCCTCTAGGGATCTGCCCCCTGTCATACTGCGTTTGATTCAGCACATCACTCGGTCTCACAACTCCCCCAGCCCTAAACTGAGAAGTTCCCTCATATCCATGCGTTATCCCCGCATGGCCCCAACCCCTATGTGGTTCATAACTCATTCCAGTCTCCAATCGACCATATGCCCCCATAGGCCCACCGGCCTCTGGCACTGCATCTGCGCCTGCATACCTCAGGTTCATACCCCCCCTCATGCAAGCGTGTCCCGATGCAACCCCTCTACCAGCGCTCCGTAATGTGCCTCCACTCTCTCTCACAACAATCGCGGGCCTTTGCCCTTCATTGCCTCTATCTGTAACCACCACCTGTGCACTCGTGCTAGGCCGCTCTGAAGGCCTTTCCCCTGAACACACTGATCTGCCTGACACACCTGATGGGCCCGCATGAGGACAGCGATCTACCGCCCTGTGCGCATGCGCACTATCAACATGCATAGCCACGTGGGAGCCAACTGCGCCACTCGTTCTCCTCCCGGCACCCGGACCATCAGCCATACTCCTACCCGGTAAGTGACCCCCACTGCTACCTGCCTGCCCCCCTGGTGACCCGCTCGCGACCCGGAGTCCCCCCAAGTTACCTTCGGGGCTCCGGTCACGCGAGCCGGACCATTCACCTCCATGTCCTCCCTCAGAATGGCAGCCGCGATCTCCCTCCTCCTCAGAACTCTCGGAGGAGGAGATCTCGCGGGAACCGCCATCCGAAGGGCCAGACTCTGCTGCGCACTCTGCAATGTGGCTGCGCTCTGGGCCTGGTCCCATACCACCGCCGGCCCCCGCGCCAGCCACGCCAAGGCCCCGATCCCCCACAGGAGAGCCCCCAGTGAAAGACTGGGCCAAGGCTAGGACCGCCACCAAGGCCGCCGGGAGGAACAGATCTTTTCTTGGATCTCTCCATGCTTCACTTCAAGAACCTTCAGCCAACTTCAGAAACCTTCTCCTTGAAGTCTGGAAACCGAAAGAGGCTGATCTCATTGTTGCAGGACCCTATAAAGGTAAGAAACAGACACCTCCTCTCCACATTGCAACATTGTAACAACACCATTTAGCATTACTCAAGACTTCAAGTTGGTAAACCCTAAATTTTGTTCCAGGCCCACTAGAGGGCCCTCCACTACCAAAAGGGATACATTTTAGAAAGGGCTGAAATCAGTGTTTAAAGGCAGTCTCTCTGAGAGGCTTTTTACTATTCATCACTGTGAATGGTGATGCTTTTCTGATACTGGCAAAATACTAAAAGCAGCATTGCCACCAACATTGAAGGTGGAATGTAAATGATCCCTTTAGACAGTATTGTATGGAAATACAATTTACATGTGTCAACTGAAACTCAACCCCTTTTGTTATAATACAATAGTGAAACTAGGGCATCATTAATTCACCTATAGGAGCTGGGGAATTACAATATCTAAATATTAGACTTTGTGTACAGAAAAAGATAACACAAGCAGATCTGTTCTTTCTGAGGCGTCATTCCATTCAAATGGGCACGTCTTTGAGAACAAAAGGTGATTCAAATCAGCAATTAAAATGAAAAATAAATACAAAGGAACAAGTTCCTATATATTTAAAGGACCAGTCAACACAGTAGATTTGCATAATCAACAAATGCAAGATAACAAGACAATGCAATAGCACTTAGTCTGAACTTCAAATGAGTAATAGATTTTTTTCTGACAATTTTAAAAGTTATGTCTTTTTCCACTCCCCCTGTACCATGTGACAATCATCAGCCAATCATAAATGCATACACATACCATGTGACAGCCATCAGCCAATCACAAATGCAAATACGTATATATGCTGTGAATTCTTGCACATGCTCAGTAGGAGTTGGCGACTCAAAAAGTTTAAATATAAAAAGACTGTGCAGTTTTCTTGCGATGTTAAAAATTGTGTATTTTGCCTTTGGCATTTTTTTTCTTTTTTTAGGAAGAAGATTTCGTGTTCATGGTATTAATATTTCATAGAAGACAGTAGCAGTGACTTTCTAGTTGCGTGTATTTATTGCCGATATAAGTTCTCACTGTTGTAAACATGTTATAATATTGTGACTGCACTTGTGCTATATTAATAACATATTTGTTACACTGTGGTGATAATATTATGAGTATAATGTATGAGTATAGTGTATGAGTATAGTGTATGAGTATAATGTATGAGTATAGTGTATGAGTATAGTGTATGAGTATAGTGTATGAGTATAATGTATGAGTATAGTGTATGAGTATAGTGTATGAGTATAGTGTATGAGTATTAATGTATGAGTATAGTGTATGAGTATAGTGTATGAGTATAGTGTATGAGTATAATGTATGAGTATAATGTATGAGTATAGTGTATGAGTATAGTGTATGAGTATAATGTATGAGTATAGTGTATGAGTATAGTGTATGAGTATAATGTATGAGTATAGTGTATGAGTATAGTGTATGAGTATAATGTATGAGTATAGTGTATGAGTATAGTGTATGAGTATAGTGTATGAGTATAATGTATGAGTATAGTGTATGAGTATAGTGTATGAGTATAGTGTATGAGTATAGTGTATGAGTATAATGTATGAGTATAGTGTATGAGTATAGTGTATGAGTATAATGTATGAGTATAGTGTATGAGTATAGTGTATGAGTATAATGTATGAGTATAGTGTATGAGTATAGTGTATGAGTATAGTGTATGAGTATAGTATATGAGTATAATGTATGAGTATAGTGTATGAGTATAGTGTATGAGTATAATGTATGAGTATAGTGTATGAGTATAGTGTATGAGTATAGTGTATGAGTATAATGTATGAGTATAATGTATGAGTATAGTGTATGAGTATAGTGTATGAGTATAGTGTATGAGTATAGTGTATGAGTATAGTGTATGAGTATAATGTATGAGTATAATGTATGAGTATAGTGTATGAGTATAGTGTATGAGTATAGTGTATGAGTATAGTGTATGAGTATAGTATATGAGTATAATGTATGAGTATAGTGTATGAGTATAGTGTATGAGTATAATGTATGAGTATAGTGTATGAGTATAGTGTATGAGTATAGTGTATGAGTATAGTGTATGAGTATAATGTATGAGTATAGTGTATGAGTATAGTGTATGAGTATAGTGTATGAGTATAGTGTATGAGTATAGTGTATGAGTATAATGTATGAGTATAATGTATGAGTATAGTGTATGAGTATAGTGTATGAGTATAGTGTATGAGTATAGTGTATGAGTATAATGTATGAGTATAGTGTATGAGTATAGTGTATGAGTATAATGTATGAGTATAGTGTATGAGTATAGTGTATGAGTATAGTGTATGAGTATAGTGTATGAGTATAATGTATGAGTATAATGTATGAGTATAGTGTATGAGTATAGTGTATGAGTATAGTGTATGAGTATAGTGTATGAGTATAATGTATGAGTATAGTGTATGAGTATAGTGTATGAGTATAGTGTATGAGTATAATGTATGAGTATAGTGTATGAGTATAGTGTATGAGTATAATGTATGAGTATAGTGTATGAGTATAGTGTATGAGTATAATGTATGAGTATAGTGGCAGGAAATGCGATGGAAGTTCATTTCAGAAGTATGGTGTTTTACACGTACTTTGTGATTATACATTAAAGGGACATAAAACCCCATTTTTTTTCTTTAATGATTCAGAAAGAGCACACAAGTTTAAGCAACTTTCCAATTTACTTATGTTATCAAATTTTCTTAGTTTACTTGTTATCCTTTGTTGAAAAACAAGGATGTAAGCTCAGAAGTGTGCACGTGTCTGCAGAACTATATGGCAGCAGTTTTGCAACAATGTTATAAATTAGCAGGATCACTAGATGGCAACACTATTTCCTGTCATGTAGTGCTTCTGGCACGTGCACGCTACCTACTCAGGTTTCTCTTCAACAAAGAATATAATGAGAAGGAAGCACATTTGATAATAGAAGTAAATTGGAAACTTTTTTTAAATTGTATTCGCTATCGGATTAATGAAATAAATATTTTATGGGCCAAATTATGAGTGGAGTGCAAACATTTGCGCCCGAGCGATAAGGGGTATATCGTGAGGGTTTGCGCTTATCAGGCTTACCGCATGAGCGCAATAACAATTTACGCTTGAATCATTATCACAACTTCAGAGCTCTGGTTAATTGTTTCACAAAACATAAAAGTTGCACAAAGCAATACATTACAAAGTACAGTTACACTCATAATAACACTGTCTGATAAAAATATATTTAAAAAAATTATTGCATAAAAAAGTTATAAAGGTAGGAGCTGTAAAGTTCGCACATTCACCACTGCTGACCGACCGTTTACAAACCCACTGGAAAGATGCGGGGAAAATCCGAGTAGCAACGTTGGAGGAAGCCTGCACCCTATTAGTGGACGCAGAAAAGGCTTTTTCGACCAGGTCCTGTGGAACCACTTATTCTATACTTTGGAGCAGTTCGGGATTAAGGGGTCCTTCATACGAGCACTACATACCTGTACTATATTTTCAGCTCCGCAGGCGGCGGTACTTGTTAATGGTATTCCATCCCAACCATTTGTCCTAGGAAGAGGTACGAGACAGTGGTGCCCGCTTTCCCCCCTCCTCTTTGATCTAGCACTAGAGCCCCTTGTAGCAAAAATTAGACGAGATACTAAGGGCCTCACGATAGGTGATGCCACACTACATCTGTCACTCTTCACGGACGATATGGTATTGTACATACAGGACCCTAGAGCAAATGTTCTAGTGTTAATGGACATTATTACAGAGTTTGGTCATATATCAGGGTACAAGGTGAATACGGATAAAACGGAGCTCATCTGGTTGACACACGCTAACAACATACCAGATTTACACTACGGTTTTAGGCCAGTAGGGAAAACTTTTAAGTACCTGGGAATTAAACTATTCCGAAACCCAGCAGATTGGTACGACGCCAATTACAATTCATAAAGATGATCCTTTTTTCCTAAGTTACTATACATTATGCAGATGCTGCCACTAGTTATACACAAAACAGACCTGAAATTCTGGAACTCATTAATATTCTCATTTATTTGGGCTAATAAAAAACATAGGATTAGTTCAGATAGGATGAAGAGCACAGTTGACTTGGGTGGAATGGCGGTGCCGGACATTGAATTGTATTGCTGGGCAACACAAGCAAAGTATGTATTTGACTGGTTGATGGGAGGGGACCACTTCACTATACCCACGCTAGAGCAACAAATTATTGTGCCCTGGTCGCAAGCTGCACTACCACACTTAAAGGCAGTAAAAGCAGATAAGCTATTAACGCACTGTCATGAGATGCAGGACATATGCAGGACACAGCAATGATGGTACAACTCTATTTTATTACAGAGCATAGCAATACACATCCAGACAGGTTGATTGTACTAAACTAACTGCGACACAGACACCGGACCTAAGCCCCGCCCACCAGCTAGTGACATCACATCCTGCTATCATCACATCTTCCCCTTTTTCAAAGGCAAAGCATACATTCGCATATATTAAATAACAAGGTACACCAACAGGGTATACAACAACATTTTGTTTTAGAACATTATAAGAACAGATAGATTAGAAAACATGAACAAATAAATTACATCCTGACTTGGACATCGGGGTAGACTACCCTAGTCCACAGTGACCATGGGATTATTCTGCCCATACTTCCGGTCACTGTTCTAGCTAAAGTCAGTCCCTGTATCGGGCCGGAAGCCTCACCACTCTTCCGCTTGATGTAACTTTGCATGAACTGTCCTCTGATACAGAAGATGGTGAACAAGAGTCTGCTGGAGGCAAAGATATATCCCCGCTATGATCTTGCTGAGGGGAAGGCACCTCTCTTAGAACAGGAGATCCCACCGGCGGTGGTACTGAGGTATCCGGTTCCAGACTCTCAGGTACAGGCTGAAGATGTCTTCGGTTACGGCGTGTAACTGTCCCTCCCTCTGTAAGGACTGTGTAAGACCTTGGTTCTGGAGAGCGGCCCACTACCGTAGCAGGCGTCTTCCATTTCTTCTCATCATCCAGTTTAATTCTGACACTTTGGCCCGCTTTCAGTTCCTGTAAAGGCCTGACAGAATGTCTCCTGTCGTAGAAGAAACGATAACCCTTTTTGGCCTCTTCATCCCTCCTAAGGACTTCGTCCCGAGGAACAGGGCCAGGCGGCTTGAAGACACCCACTGAGGGTAAAGTGGTGCGAATCTGGCGTCCTAGCATTAGCTGTGCCGGGCTAAACCCGGTGGCTTGAATGGGCGTCGCCCTGTATGACAAGAGGGCTAGGTACGGTTCAGATTGCTTTAGGATGAATTTTGTTGTTTGAACTGCCCTTTCAGCCATTCCGTTGGCCTGCGGATAATGTGGACTTGACGTGGAATGTACAAAATCATATTCCCTGCTGAAAGCACTGAACTCTGTAGAAGCGAACTGCATGCCATTATCACTCACCAGCTCCATTGGAATGCCCCAGCGGGCGAACAAGCTCTTCAGGCGAATGATAACGGCCTGACTTGTGATATCATTCAGGGGTGCTATTTCCAAATACCTGGAATAGTAGTCGATAACAACAAGAAACTTTTTCCCGTGCAGTTCGCACAAATCAGCAGCTATTTTCTGCCACGGCCCCGCAGGCAGCGGAGTAGACATTAAGGGCTCCCTTCTCTGAGTAGGCCGGCGTTCCCGGCAAAAGGCACATTTAGACATGTGATTTGCAATGTCGGAGCTGATCCCAGGCCACCACACAGCTGTAGCTGCTCTTTCTCTGCACTTTGTAATGCCTAAGTGGCCATCATGAATCCTGTTTAACATCTCCTTCCTCATGCTGACAGGAATTACAATACGGTCTTGGAACAGCACCAACCCCTCCAGCTCCGTGAGCTGCGACCTCTCTGGCTGGTAAGCATTTAAAGACATCCAGGCTGCCCGGCTCTCGGGCCAGCCATCTCTTATGTACCTTATAACTTCTTGCAGATCTGTGTCCAAATATGTCTCTTTCTTTATCTCTTCCAGTTTCCTTGAAGAAATGGACTTAGAGGCCAGAACTGAATCAACATACACTTTTACATCCGATTCTGTAGAGGATTCTTCAGCAGCAGCCAGCGGGAGCCTGGACAGTGTATCTGCCACAACCAGCTGCTTCCCCGGCACATGCACTGCCTGAACATTGAACCTGAGCAGTCTCATTAAAAGTCTCTGGCATCTCAAGGGTGTTTTGTCGATGTCATAAGAATTGATAAGAGGGACTAGCGGTTTGTGGTCAGTTTCCAGACTAAATTTCTCCAAACCCACTAGATAACGCTGAAAGCGTTCACAGGCCCAAACTGCAGCCAGGCACTCTTTCTCAATTTGAGCGTATTTTGACTCCGCAGCCGTCAGTGTGCGGGAACAGTAGGCGATGGGCTGTAGTTTGTTGTCATTCAGTTGCAGGAGTGCAGCCCCCAACCCATAACTGCTTGCATCAGCACTAACCACAGTCTTTTTTGAAGGGTCGTAGAACCCCAGCACTGGGGCAGACCCCAGTAGGGACTTAGCATGCAGGAACGCTTTTTCTTGTGAGGGTCCCCAGACCCAGGCAACATCTTTCTTAAGCAACTCCGTGATAGGGTGCAAAACTGTAGATAAATCTGGAAGAAACTTGCCCACGTAATTTACTAGGCCCAATATCTGTCTCAGCTCATGTACATCAGAAGGGCTTTTCATCTGTTCGATAGCCCGAATTTTCTCGGGGTCCGGCTTGATGCCATCCCCGTTGATGATATGCCCAAAGTAGCATAATTCAGTTTTCCTAAAATGACATTTTTCTTTATTCAGCTTCAGCCCAGACTCTTTGATAGCCTGCAGCACACAACTCAAACGCTGATCATGCTCCTCCACTGTAGACCCATACACTAGAATGTCGTCCATGACGACTGCTGTGCCCACGTGGCCACTCAGGAGAGAACTCATTTCCCTCTGAAAGATCTCAGGAGCGGAGGATATCCCAAAGGGAAGTCTGCAGAAACAGAACCGACCTACCGGAGTGATAAAGGTAGTCAGTTTGCGGCACTTTGGATCCAGGGGGATCTGCCAAAAGCCGCTAGAAGCGTCTAATGTGGAAAAGAACTTCGCCCCAGCCAACTTCGGGGCTATATCTTCCAGTGTCGGCAGCACAAATCTCTCCCTCTTCACTGCCTCATTCAACCTTTTCAGGTCCACACAGATGCGCACCTTTCCGTTTTTCTTTGCAACTGGAACAATGGGGGCACACCAATCAGTTGCTTCAACAACCTCTTCAATAACCCCCATAGACTTCATGCGCATGAGCTCTTTCTCCACTTGAGGCATGAGCGGGAACGGAATTCTACGAGGAGTAGAAATACTGTACGGGACTGCGTCACTTTTAAGTGCTATACGGACAGGTTTGCAGCTCAGTAGGCCCAACTCGCCAAACATATCTTCAGAGATCTCATTCACTCTGGCCACGAGGCCCAAGTCACAGGCTGCTTTTCTGCTCAATAAACTGTTAACACACTGACCTCGGATCACATGCACCCACATGGTGAACTTCCTTTGTTTGTACTCACAGCTGGCAAGAAATTTCCCCACACAATCAATGCGGCCACCAGGACTATGAACATTTGTAGTAACCTTCGCCAGCTGGGGCTGTCGAGGCAGTCTCATAAATTCAGCAAAAGACATTACAGTGATATCTGCTCCTGTGTCAATCTTAAAATCAACATTGGCTCCCATTACAGTAAAGGTAACTTTCCAATCTTCCTCTGAGCTTGTCCGTTCCACAACAGACCCCACAAAAGACACTTCCTGACCCTCCTGGTCACTGTCCACCTGCATCTCCTTAATGTATTCAGTTTTACACACCACTTCAAAATGGCCTATTCTGTTACATTTTCTGCATCTTTTATCTCTGGCCGGGCATATAGCACTCTGATCATGAGCCCGGTAGCACCGTGTGCATCGGCCATGTTGCGCCCATCCACTTCTAGGCCTTTCCAGTACTTTAGATCTACCGCTCACACTGTGCCTTTCACTAGTAATTTTCCTAGACTGTTGCACTTCATCCACAATACTCTCAGACCTCAGATCAGCACTTTGCTTTTTCACCAGTTCACTCTGGCGGGCCATCCTAATAGCCCCGTCTAATGTTAAATCAGGCTCTAACTGCAGCTTCAGGGAGACTTCAGCATCTGCAATTCCAATAACTATTCTGTCTCTGATTTGCTCTTCTTTAGCAACACCAAACTCACAGAATTCAGCTAATTCATACAGGCTGCGCAAAAATGACTCCACAGATTCTCCCACACGCTGATTACGTTTGTGAAAACAAGCTCTCTCATGAATCACATTTCTTTTGGGCACAAAGTGGGCACTGAGTTTATCCATAACTATATCAAAGTTAACTTCTTCCCCTTCTTGGAAAGTAAAAGCATTGAACACTGGCTCTACATCTTTCCCCATAGAGTATAAAAGAGAATTAACTTGTACTTCACCACTCTCCTTGTTCAGTTTGGATGCAATCCTGAAGCGCTGAAACCGCTGACGCCATGTGGGCCAAGCTGCAGGCTGAGAAAAGTCAAAAGGCTCAGGTGGGGTAAACTTTGACATCGTCATCATCAGAAACAGAAGCGTAGTCCAGAACTTCTGACACCATGTCATGAGATGCAGGACATATGCAGGACACAGCAATGATGGTACAACTCTATTTTATTACAGAGCATAGCAATACACATCCAGACAGGTTGATTGTACTAAACTAACTGCGACACAGACACCGGACCTAAGCCCCGCCCACCAGCTAGTGACATCACATCCTGCTATCATCACACGCACTACCCCCCAATTCAGCAGCCTCTATATGCGTGGAGGAAGCTCTGCCGCAAATTGAAGCTAAAGCATGAGCTCACCAAATATATTCCGCTACAGGGAAACCCCAATTTCATTCCAGGAATGACCACACAGATATTTCAAACCTGGAAGACATTGGGTATTGATAAGATAGCAATGATGTTAGAGGGAAATGAGGAGGCTATTTATCCATTTGCACACCTGCAGGCGTCCTATACCCTACCGCGAACACACCACTTTGCTTACTTACAGGCGAAACACTATGCTAATACACTGCTTAAAGACAGGAATTTCCCTAACCGAGACAACGTTATCCACCAACTATGCAACCTATACACACAGGGATGCAGATCTATTTCTCCAATTTATAAAGCATTATTAGCCTCAGACAATGAACGAACACAGGAACACATTAGTTTAAAATGGTTAGGGCTCTTAGAGACAGCTGTATCCAAGACACAGATAAAACATAGCATCCAAAGGGTACACCGTGCCACACTATCCATGGATCTTAGAGAATCACACACTAGAATTCTGGAAATGGCGTATGTTATGCCTAAACTCTACAGGAACTGGGAGGAGAACTCCATGGGGAAGTGCTCACATGCTAAAGCGGACTTATGCATATGATCGGGCTTGCCCCAAACTGACGAAATTCTGGGGGATGATTCACTACTGGCTGAGGTCCCTTAATATTTCTATTGCTACACTCACACCCCAGGTGATCATACTCCTAGACTGTCACAATCTCAATAGAACGAATACACTATTCACATACAATGTTATTCTGCAGGCTAGAAAGACTATCTTCAAAAACTGGTTAGGCAAAGATGCCACAACCCTGATGCAGCTAAAAAGAGAGATACACAGGCAACTGCTATATGAACAGGCAGAATACTGTAGGAGACATATCTCGACGCATCACTCTTGCATACCCTTGAATCGCTTCAGCAGGCAAGAATATTATACCCTATGCGCAACTCAGAGTATATACTTGAGGCCCAATTAAGAGGGGAATGGCAGTTAGATTTTGGGGAGTAAGCTTAGTCCATTGAAGTGTGACTAGGTTGCATCCACTAGGAGATTTAAATATGGCACCCTGGGGGGAGGAGAAGAGAAGACCGGCTGTTTGGTTGAATATTCATAAAATGTAAAGGACATGCATTGTTGAAACTCGATCATTTGAACAATGTATATTGTTTTTGTACTCTAAGACATTTGTAATCTCACTATCACCTGATGAGGTTCAACCCCATGTTATGTGGAATGTATGTTTGATGGATGTCCTTTGAATAAATAAAGAATTTAAGGAAAAAAAAAGTTATAAAGGTTCAAAGATATGAAGTCTCAGGTGTTAAGGGGGAAAAAAGCAGCCAAAGGGCTTTAACATTGAGACACATACATATACATGTCTAAAGATGGATATGCATGTATATATATATATATACTCACCGGTTACTTTATTAGGTACACCTGTTCAATTGCTTGGTAACACAAATTGCTAATCAGCCAATCACATGGCAGCAACTCAATGAATTTAGGCATCTAGACATGGTGAAGATGACTTGCTGAAGTACAAACCAAGCATCAGAATGGGGAAGAAAGTGTAAGGTGGCATGGTTGTTGGCGCCAGACGGCTGGTCTGAGTATTTCAAAAACTGCTAATCTACTGGAATTTTCACGCATAACCATCTCTAGGGTTTTCAGAGAATGGTCCGAAAAAGAGCATCAGTTGTGTGGACGACAATGCCTTGTCGATGTCAGAGGAGAATGGGCAGACTGGTTTAAGATGACAGAAAGGCAACAGTAACTAAAATAACCACTCGTTACAACCAAAGTATGCAGAATACCATTTTTGAACGCACAAAACGTTAAACCTTGAAGCAGATGGGCTACAGCAGCAGAAGACCACACCGGGTACCACTCCTGTCAGCTAAGAACAGGAAGCTGAGGCTACAATTTGCAAAGGCTCACTATAAATGGACAATAGAAGATTGGAAAAATGTTGCCTGGTCTGATGAATATCGATTTTAGCTGCGACTTGCAGATGGTAGGGTCAGAATTTGGCATAAACAACATGAAAGCATGGATCCATCCTTCCTTGTATCACCGGTTCAGGCTGGTGGTGGTGGTATAATGGTGTGGGGGATATTTTCTTGGCAAATTTTCGGCCACTTAGTACCATTTGAGCATTGTTTAAACACCACAGCCTACCTGAGTATTGTTGCTGACCATGTCCATCCCTTTATGACTACAGTGTACTCATCTTCTGATGGCTACTTCCAGCAGGATAATGCACCATGTCACAAAGCTCAAATCATCTTAAACTGGTTTCTTGAAAATGACAATGAGTTCACTGTACTCCAATGGCCTCTACAGTCACCAGATCTCAATCCAATAGAGCACCTTTGGGATGTGGTGGAACAGGAGATTTGCATCATGGATGTGCATCCGACAAATCTGCAGCAACTGTGTGAAGCTATCATGTCAATATGGACCAAAATCTCTGAGGAATGTTTCCAACACCTTGTTGAATCATCGAATAATTAAGGCAGTTTAGAAGGAAAAAGGGGGTCCAACCCGGTACTAGCAATGTTGGTGTACCTAATAAAGGTGCCGGTGAGTGTATGTATGTATATATATATATATATATATATATATATATATGTGTGTGTGTGTGTGTGTGTGTGTGTCTATATACAGTATGTGTGCATATGTAATTCTGTATTTATATGTGTATATATGTATTTACAAACATAAAATACATACATATAAACACATAACTACACATGTACACATATATAGACATACTTTATATATAAGTGCATTGGAACCCTTTGTAGTTAAGTAGATGAAAATATCTCAAAGCATATATATGCAATATTCCTATTTAATAAAGGTTTTAACTATGTATTTACTGTAAATATTTCACATTCCTATGTTCTGCACCTAGCAAAATATGTTCTATTTATTTATAAATTGATATTCCTATCTGTATATATCTATACTTACATATAATCAACTATATATATATATATATATAAATATATTGTACATACAGAGAGAAGTGCACTTACAGGAACGAACAACTGGCTCAATACCATTGTTAGTCTGTTCTATGTCGATTTACCACCTGGGTGCAGCTTTTTAGCCCAGTAATGCTTTTCACAGTAGTATATCAGTCTGATCCTGCCTATTACGGTCAGTCCAGCGCCGAAATACCAGCCAATTCCTCTCTGAACAAGGAACACAGCAACCCCAGACGATCGTTTCGGCCTTCATTGGGCGTCGTCTGTGAGGTGTAGCAGTATTCCTCTAAGCACACTGAGCAAGGAGTTCATGTCTGGTTGCTGTGTTGTTCATTCCTGTGAGTGCACTTCTCTCTGTATGTATTTGGTCTCCCTATGGGAAAAAGGGGCAACCAGACGTGGACTCCTTGCTCAGTGTGCTTAGAGGAATATGGCTACTCCTCACTGACGAGGCCCAATGAAAGCCGAAACGATCGTCTGGGGTTGCTGTGTTCCTTGTTCAGAGAGGAATTGCCTGGTATTTCGGCGCTGGACTGACCGTAATAGGCGTTATCAGACTGATATACTACAGGAAAGTTCTTTTCTGTGGAAAGCATTACTGAGCTAAAATAAGTTGCACCCAGGTGGTAAATCGCCATAGAACAGGCTAACAATGGCATTGAGCCAGTTGTTCGTTCCTGTGAGTGCACTTCTCTCTGTATGTATATATATATATATATATATATATATATATATATATATATATATATATATATATATATATATATATATATATATATATATATATAGGCACAGCTATATATTTTACCAAAATATGATCTAATATATATAGAAGTATGTATTTATGAATAAATAAAACATATTCTGCTATATAAAGAACTTTGGAATCTGAAAAATTCATATTTTCATGTTGGGTTAGTAGCGCAAATGAGAATATGCAATCGTGTTTGCGCAAGAGTGGGGTGTTTTTTTTTTCCCACTTTTTTTTCTCTATTGACTTCAATCCGGGAATATGTGAACATATTCTAACCAGATTTTTGTGCTAGTCGGGTTAACGCTAGAGTGAAAACAGTTTACTTTAAACTCGTAGTACGATCACAACTCAACAAACGCAAATAAAAATTCTAGCGCAATTAATGCTCAAGCGGGAGCGGTAATTTACTATCCGCTCGTAATGTGGCCCTAAATGTACATACACATACAGCTTATCCAGTGTGGTCTTTCTTTGTATATATTCTTCACTTATCACTAAATAGTACAGCATTTAATAAAATGTTGCAGAGAAGGAGGAAATTAAAGAGACATTATAACTCCCTGCATTGCTTGTAAACCGTAGCACAATTGTATTGCCCTATGTACACTCCCTACCTGGTGAATCTTGCAGTAAAGCTGTATTTTAGCACCTCGTGGGTGGTTTCTTACAGGCTACACAGCCAGCCGCCTTCCAGAGCCAATCCGAGGCCATACCACCTGTCCCTTAGAGACTGTAACGGGAGGCCAATAGCAGCTACAAAGACATGCAGAAATGAACAGAGAATTTGTTTATGGAGTACGTTCATTTGATTGCAAATTTAAAAATATTTGTTGCAAACCGTTGTTTTAAAATATAACTTTAAATAAAAATTCTGATAATGTATTATTATTGCTTTAAATAATTACAATATACTTTTTAGAAAGATATTTGTGTTTGTTTGAATACTTGCCAGTATTTCTATTATCAATATTATAAAACATTAATTTTAAAGTAGGTTCATATATATTCTTCTAGTGGTGTTTAAAGCTTCTTTCCTTTGTTTGTATTGACAATGGATCTTATCTTTTGGTAAGGGTTGTGTTTGGCCTATTATTACTCTTTATAAAAACTCATCGTGTTTCTTTTCACTTGTTCTGCAGCATTGCTTGGCATAGCAAATTTAATCGAAGAATTCAGCTCTAGGGATATCCTTTGGAGACTTTCCACTCTTTCATAACACTGTTATCTTTTCTTCCTTGTGTTGAAGATGCATGAAAAAAAAAATCCACAAAAAAAAGTCATTCTGAGTATATTCTTCCCAATAATTATTGTCAGGCTCAAAGATAAGTATTTTGCGTGATGTTAAATGTGTCAGCTCTGACTTTCTGAATGCAAATCCTGCAACATTTCCAGCTTAAACAATAGTAAGCACAGACACTGGGGTCTGGTACTTTGCCACAGACAAGAAAGAGCTTTGATTTTTTGTGTTTTGATAAGGCACAATCTGGGTGCATTTATCTCAGCTGTTATATTTAAAGATGACATTCTAGCCTGGTTTTCTCCCTTTTGTTATGACCCTGATTATCTTCAAATGTTGTTGTTTAGGGAAACTCAACAATATAAAGAAAGGCCATCTCCCAGTTTAAGCAAATATTATTTAAATGAAGACTGTCCTATGCACTGTGCTTTTCAAAAGAACGAGGTGGTTAATCAAAAGTTAATTGTATAATTCTCATGCAGATTAGGACCTCATGCAAACGGTTCCCAGGATGCCTTTATTAAAAAAAGAGCAAACTGCTGAAGTAATGCACTAGGGTCTACAGCCTAGTAAACAGCTATGGTTTAATTTGTTGTAAACAAAGTGATGATACACAGGGGGGGTCTCCATTGAGGTGGAAAAGGAGGAAATAAATTAAAAAAAAGTCTTCAAAAAATTCAGATATGATCTTTTTGTTTTTAAACATTTTTCAAAACCACCAGCTAAATTAATACAAAAGAATCTATTAATATTTAATGAAAGTCAAGCAGTATGTAAATAAGGTTGGCACTATAAATATGCTACAATATGCCAAGGCATGCTAGTAAGTAGAAGTTATCTTTTTTCACATATGTAAAACCGTACATTTACTAGATAAAACTTGTCTTACTGTAATAATTTGGGTACACATGCACCTTCTAAAGCCAGTTTGCAACTAAAATTAGCAAATTAATGGGTCATGTGAAAACTAGACTCAGAACCATTATCAAGTCTTATTTTATATTATTGCCCCCTGCTGATAGATCTTTTCCTGTTGTTCCTCTTCCAGATTTTCACCCCCTGTTTAGAAGCTAGGCATCCCCCTGGAATGCCCACACAACAAGACCAAACGTTGCCCAAGAACAACCAAACCATTTCATGGACACTTTGACCTCTCCTCTAGTCCATTCCCTAGTGGCACCCAACGGCCTGCCTATTGGACTTTCTCAACTCTTCCCTAAGACTTTTAATACCAAAATCGAGCAAGAGAATGTTTACTATAGTAAAGTTAAAAGTAATCTATGGAATGAATGTATCCAAAGTATATATATATATATATATATATATATATATATGTAGATAGAAAAGTGAAACAAAGATGTAGTATACAAATAAAATCATAGACCTTCAACTATGAGACAACTTCAACATCAAAAGCTATAATATTATTATACAGTTCTGGTTCTCGACCACTGTTTTTCAACACCAGTCCTAGAGCTCAGGTAGAAAAATCAGTTGATCAGTAACCATGGTCATTAACTTGCTGTCACACATCAGGTGATTATTTCACCATTGCTCTTGTTCAGCTATCATGCACATCTGGCCTGTTTGTGTGCCCTGATAAGTTGAAAAACACTGTTCTAGACAATAACATTTACGGCATTCAAAAGTTTGACTACAAGCAAAATATCACGGGGACAAGAGGTACTGGCGGGTAACATTATTTTCACAATTTTCTGCCTGTTTCCTTCCTACCTATTTGGCTGCTCTGTGTAGAGCACTTGACATATAAAGAGACATCACCTTGCAAATTCAGGGCAGGTGACCCCTCTGACATTTAGTAGTGCTACAGTAATCAATGGGGTGCCCCTAAACTGCCACTTTATTCATACCTAATTTTACTACACCTCATGCATTTAATACTTTGGGGCCAATTTAGCAAGGGCCGAATGGCCCCTAATCAGCCTGTTTCCACGTGAGCCTTCAGGCTCGCCGGAAACAGCAGTTAAGAAGCAGCAGTCTTAAGACCTCTGAGGCTGCGGATAGCAATCAACCCGATTGGACACCTCCTGCTAGAGGCCGATTGGCTGCGAATCTGCAGGGGGCGGCATTGCACAAGCAGTTCACCAGAACTGCTTGTGCAATGTTAAATGCTGACAGCGTATGCTGTTGACATTTAGTGATGTCGGGCGGGCATGATTCGCTACAGTGAATCATTTCCGCACGTCATTTGTTAAATCGGCCCCAAATATGTATATTACTTTCTCACTCCTACTATAAAACTTTTAAGATTATGTACCATAAGTCTAACTCAGATAAACATTATGGGTACATTAAAAGGGGAGCACAAAAACATTAGCACTATTGTGTGATAACATTGCACCTTTATTTTTGTGCTCATATTACAAGTTGGAAATAATATTTTAGCACTTGAGCAAAAGTCGGATAATGGGTGCACGTTGGATAATTAGTGCTCTAAATTGCTCACATCTTCTATGAGGATGCACTGAAAAACTTATTTTGGCTATTGTTCGAGCGCTAAGCCAAAGGTGCATTAAACCACTGCTCAGGTAGTGGAGTTCTTTACTTAGTTTTATACTATGGTATGTTTATATATATATACACACACACACAAATACACACACATACATACACCTTTGAGCCCTTCCCAGTCCAGCACTTGATCATATACCATATCTCTTTAAATCACTGTTAAAACATTTATTTAAATAATATATTTTAATTTTACTTTTAAAGAGATAGAAAGGACAAAGTTAAAATGTGGGTGTGTGTATTTCAATTTTAAACAGAAGCATTTTTTGCAACATACTTGGAGATATATTGCAAAAATGCTTTATTATATTATATATATTATATGCATTATAATTCTATGCACATTTAAATTTTTCGTTTTCTATCCCTTTAATATGTATACACATAAGTTAAATGTTTTAATATATTTTTCAAGTCTTTTGTTATGCATATTTTCAATAGTTAACACTTCAGGGTATTTTTAACAAGCTGTGGATGCCAGAAACAAAAGTTAAAAAGCAGTGGTCGTAAGACCGCTGCTCCTTAAAGGGACATGAATCCCAAAATTTTTAATTCATGATTCAGATAGAGAATACAATTTTAAACAACTTTCCAATTTACTTCTCTAATTTAATTTGCTTGCTTCTCTTGTTATACTTTGCTGAAAGGTTTATCTAGGCAAGCTCAGAAGCAGCAGAGAACCTAGGTTCTAGCTGTTGATTGGTGGCTGCATATATATATTGATTGCGATTGGTTCACCAATGGGTTCAGTTAGAAACCATTAGTGCATTGCTGCTCCATCAACAAATATCAAGATAATTAAACAAATTAGATAATAAAAGTAAATTAGAAAGTTGTTTAAAATTGTATTCTCTATCTGAATCATGAAATAAAAAATGTGGGTTTCATGTCCCTTTAACTCATCCACCACCTCTGAGGCGGCGGACATCGGATACGATCGGGATGATTGATACCACTGCTAGAGGCCGATTGGCCGTGAATGTGCAAGGGGCGGCATTGCACAAGCATTTCACCTAGAAATGCTTGTGCAATGTTAAATGCCAACAGTGTATGCTGTCGGCATTTAGCAATTTCGGGCGGACATGATTCGCTACAGCAGATCATGTCCGCCCGACACTTGATAAATCTACCCCTTTATGTCAGGTTTCCAAAAGCACAACATTTTCGAGCAAAATTTTGTGTTGCTCCCTCCATCATCAAATAAAAGTATTGCACAATTGCTCTCCACTTGCAAAAACTTTGATTAATCATTTAGGTATTACGTGGCCCAAATATTAGAAAGTAGTCTAAAATTTTAGTGTTTATGCTATGGTGCATTCTATATAAGTATTTATTTATTTTTTTAGCTTAATAATGCCTCTCTTCAGTTTTCTTTTTACTCATTACCACTACCTAGCCCACATAATGACACACCCTCTTATTATAGCATCCACTGTATACCCTACATTCAACCTTTATTGAAAAATCATTCAAATGAATTTGTCTTTTCTTTTAAATAAAAAAGTCACATAACTTTTTCCAGGCAATTAAAAAATTTGAGGACTTACTGATCAAGCTCTTGCTTTTATTTTGGCTGTTAAAGGGACCTGAAACCCAAATATTTTCTTTCATAATTCAGACAAAACATGCAATTTTAATCGACTTTCCAATTTACTTTTATTATCAAATTAGCTTCATTATCTTTGTGTCCTTTGTAGAAGGAGACGCAAAGTACTCCTGGGAACTAGCTGAACACATCGGGTAAGCCAATGACAAGAGGCATATATGTGCAGCCACCAATCACAAGCTAGCTCCCATTAGTGCCTTGCTGCTCTTGAGCCTACCTAGGTATGCTTTTCTACAGAGGATAACAAGAGAACATAGCAAATTATGTAATAGAAGTAAATTGGAAAATTATTAAAAACTCTTTCTGAGTCATCAAGCTTAATTTTTATTTTACTGTCCCTTTAAGCGAAGCTAACAGCTTAATTAGAGTTCAACAATTAACCAGGGAGGTGACTGTAGATATAAAGGGCTCACTTCTCAAAAGCTCGCTAGCGTGGAAAGAAATCATCACCTTATTTTACTGAGCCCTATTCTGTTAAGTAAGTGTTTTTCATTCACTTAATAAAATATTATAGGACCTTAATGAGATACACAAAATATTGCCTATAAAAGAATCCTTGAGGGGCTTTATAATACTGACGTTAAACCTTATAGAATATCACCAGACTAGAGAGTTTTAGAGAATCACCCTCCTCATTTAGGTTAAGAATTGCTGTGTAAGACCTTCCATTAGAAAATCCGAAGTGGCTGAAGATTGGGGATACATGGAATCACTGAATAATGAAGACTCCTTTTTCTGGTGAAGTTGAGGATATTAGGCTTTGAGCAAGACTGAAGATTGGGGATACATGGAATCATTGAATAATGAGGACTCCTTTTTCTGGTGAAGTTGAGGATATTAGGCTTTGAGCAAGACTGAAGATTGGGGATACATGGAATCACTGAATAATGAGGACTCCTTTTTCTGGTGAAGTTGAGTATATTAGGCTTTGAGCAAGACTGAAGATTGGGGATACATTGAATCACTGAATAATGAGGACTCCTTTTTCTGGTGAAGTTGGGGATATTAGGCTTTGAGCAAGACTGAAGATTAAAAAACCCTGCACATAATTCTTGAGCAAGAGTCCAAGTAAAAAACTACATTAGATTGGGAGACAGTTGCTGTGAAGGGGGAAGCTTGTGTAAGGATTTTGCAGTGTGATGGGGGTAAGAGGATCTTCAGGTTGGTGGTAGTGTTTAGTGAGACATTTTGGGCATAGGGTCTTTAGCGAGTGATGAACTTGGCTAGAATGTCATGTTGGGTAAAATTGATCAAGGGGGTGGTATTGTTAGGTGCAACAGGGAGTTATTCTGAGTATAGGGATATCAAATATATAAATGGCTAACATAAACTGAAAAACAGCACAAGGTGATTGTTTCACCCAAAAAAAATACAGTAAGCATAACTGTGTTAAAATATATCAATACTTGAAAAAAATAAAAAAAAGTATATTTTTCTTCAATATATAGACCCAATAAACTTAAGAAATATCTGAAATATCTTATTCTAAACAAAGGACTGGCACTAAAAAAAGGTTTTACCGAATTTTACCACTAATTTATAAACATATAGCAAAATGTTTTGCAATGGCTTAATACTGGAAATATAATAGGCTGCTAAATATTGAAGCTTTATTCCACCTGAACAAATACGTACCTTAATTAGTCTTTACTAAATCTCCTAAAATTGATTTATGTCTGGGGCAAATTAGTTACATTGTTGGATGCCATAATGCTTATGAAGGAGTGAGGTGCATGTTACTGTCCTTAAGGGGCAATCAGAACCCTTTACTATTTCCTTGACATTTTTTTATTTTTAATTTCAAAGCTCTGCACCTCTCTCTAAAAGGCTATTTCCATTGACCCCTCTACCCAGTTGCCTTTTTTTCTAACAATTTCTTTGCCAATCTCCTTCCATTTTACCACCCTTTTTGTTTCTTCTTATTCATCTACTCTCTTTAAACTTTTTCTTTCATAATGTTATGATAGAATATGATTCACATTTGTGTTTGAGGTAACCCTGGACTGCTCTTCTTCCCTGATAACCCCCTCCTCTTCCCGTTGTCTTCATGTGGAATATGGTAGCATAGCCAGTAGCTCTGGCCCACCGGAAGTAATGAACAAAAATGATAGCTGTAAATTATTTCAGTAACCTGCTGCTGCAAGGGTCTAGCCACACTTAACCTAATCTATCATTAGTGAAGACAGCAGCCATTTTGGCCTCTACATTCAGGGGTCATGCAATGGGCCTTCCCCAAAAAACTACCCTAGGTTTCTCCCTAGATGTTCCTCAACTACACTCTAAGGCCTGTCAAATATATTAATTCCCAATTGTGCAGTGAGTTTATCTCATAAGTTGCCATTTACAAGCAAAGCAGTCATATTAACCCCCAACTGCTGGTAATACTTACAAATTAGGCATTTTAACCCCCTCGCTCTTAGCTGACAGAAGCAAACACAAAGTTATGCTGATATCACATAAGGGACTTCTCTTATCTGAGAGCAATTCACACACAACTGTAATGTGAACTCTCCTTGGGTGTCAGAGGCAAATAAAGTGCAGTGGCTTTACTCTCTATATGTGGCAATAGCACACAAAGAGCAGTGATTTTAACCTTTGTGTTTTCCACTAATAGCAGGAATTTTACCACCAGTAACTAACAGTAACACACAGACCAGTTATTTTACCCAATTGGCAGTCTGTAAAACACTAGGTAGGGTAGTGATGTTTTAATCAACCTTTGCTGTCAGTCCCATATAGGGTAATTTAACCCCTTACATATCTTTTAAATCCCATGTGTCCTAGTAGGAAAAGTGATTTAAACTTTCTGTGGCAGTAAAAAATAGGGGGCCAGATTGGTGCACTATTTAGTACATTCACTCACACGCAATCACTGCGTTAACTTCAGGACTTAAAATATTACGACCACACTAGCTTCTACTCCCCTTAAATTTCAATGGAGAGCACAAACTGGTAGAAACCTAACACTTAACGATCACGCACTAACCACACAGGGGTTAAACCTACAGTAATAACCTGAAGGTATTTATGAATATTTTACACACCAATATTCTTCATATAGGAGAGAATCTTCTATTTATTCTTAAAAATATATCGGCTAGATTACGAGTTTTGGGTTATGAAGGGGTGCGGTACTAACTTGCACGTTATTGTCAACGCTCACTTACCTACAGAGCTGGTATTACAGGTTTTTATAAACCCAGCGTTAAAAGACAAGAAGTGAACGTAGAGCAAAATTGAGCTCCATACCGCACTCTAATACCAGCGCTGCTAAAGTCAGCTGTGAGCTGGTTTTACGTGCTCATGCAAGATTTCCCCATAGACATCAATGGGGAAAGCCGACTGAGAAAAAGTCTGACACCTGCAAAAAAGCAGCGTAAAGCTCAGTAACGCAGCCCCATTGATTCCTATGGGGAAACACATTTTATGTTTACACCTAACACCCTAACATGAACCCAGAGTCTAAACACCCCTAATCTTACACTTATTAACCCCTAATCTGCCGCCCCCGACATTGCCGACACCTACATTATACTTATTAACCCCTAATCTTCCGCTCCGGACATCGCCGCCACTATAATAAACATATTAACCCCTAATCTGCCGCCCCCAACGTCGCAGCCACTATACTATATTTATTAACCCCTAAACCTAAGTCTAACCCTAACCCTAACACCCCCTAACTTAATTATAATTAAAATAAATCTAAATAAAACCTACAATTAATAACAAAATAATTCATATTTAAAACTAAATACTTACCTATAAAATAAACCCTAAGCTAGCTACAATATAACTAATAGTTACATTGTATCTAGCTTAGGGTTTATTTATATTTTACAGGCAAGTTTGTATTTATTTTAACTAGGTAGAATAGTTACTAAATAGTTATTAACTATTTAATAACTACCTAGCTAAAATAAATACAAATTTACCTGTAAAATAAAACCTAACCTAAGTTACACTAACACCTATCACTACACTACAATTATATAAATTACCTAAATTAAATACAATTAACTAAATTAAATACAATTACCTAAATTACAAACAAAAAAAACACTAAATTGCACAAAATAAAAAACAAATTACAAGGTATTTAAACTAATTACACCTAATCTAATAGCCCTATCAAAATTAAAAAAACTGGCCTAAACTAAACTACCAATAGCCCTTAAAACGGCCTTTGCGGGGCATTGCCCCAAAGAAATCAGCTCTTTTACCTGTAAAAAAAAATACAAACAACCCCCCAACAGTAAAACCCACCACCCACACAACCAACCCCACAAATAAAACCTTAACTAAAAAACCTAAGCTCCCCATTGCCCTGAAAAGGGCATTTGGATGGGGATTCCCCTAAAAGGGCATTTTGCTCTATTGCAGCCCAAAGCCCTAACCTAAAAATAAAACCCACCCAATAAACCCTTAAAAAAACCTAACACTAACCCCTGAAGATCCACTTACAGTTTTGAATAGCCGACATCCATCCTCAACGAAGCCGGGAGAAGTCCTCATCGAAGCGGAAAGAAGTCCTCAACAAAGCCGAGAGTAGTCTTTATCTAAGCCGGGAGAAGTGGTCCTCCAGACGGGCAGAAGTCTTCATCCAGACGGCATCTTCTATCTTTATCCATCCGGCGCGGAGCAGGTCCATCTTCAAGACATCCGGAGCGGAGCATTCTCTTCTGCCGATAATTACCCGACAAATGAAGGTTCCTTTAAGTGATGTCATCCAAGATGGCGTCCCTTAGATTCCAATTGGCTGATAGAATTCTATCAGCCAATCGGAATTAAGGTTGAAAAAATCCTATTGGCTGATGCAATCAGCCAAGAGGATTGAACTTCAATCCTATTGGCTGATCCAATCAGCCAATAGGATTGAGCTCACATTCTATTGGCTGATTGGAACAGCCAATAGAATGCAAGCTCAATCCTATTGGCTGATTGCGCCGGATGGATAAAGATAGAAGATGCCGTCTGGATGAAGACTTCTGCCCGTCTGGAGGACCCCTTCTCCCGGCTTAGATGAAGACTACTCCCGGCTTCGTTGAGGACTTCTTTCCGCTTCAATGAGGACTTCTCCCGGCTTCGTTGAGGATGGATGTCGGCTCTTCAAAACTGTAAGTGGATCTTCAGGGGTTAGTGTTAGGTTTTTTTAAGGGTTGTTGGGTGGGTTTTATTTTTAGGTTAGGGGTTTGGGTTGCAATAGAGCTAAATGCCCTTTTAAGGGCAATGCCCATCCAAATGCCTTTTTCAGGGCAATGGGGAGCTTAGGTTTTTTTAGTTAGGATTTTATTTGGGGGGTTGGTTGTGTGGGTGGTGGGTTTTACTGTTGGGGGGTTGTTTGTATTTTTTTTACAGGTAAAAGAGCTGATTTCTTTGGGACGATGCCCCGCAAAAGGTCCTTTTAAGGGCTATTGGTAGTTTAGTTTAGGCTAGGGTTTTTTTTATTTTGGGGGGGCTTCTTTTATTTTGATAGGGCTATTAGATTAGGTGTAATTAGTTTAAATATCTTGTCATTTGTTTTTTATTTTGTGTAATTTAGTGGGGGGGGTTGTAATTTAGGTAATTGTATTTAATTTAGTGTAGTGATAGGTGTTAGTGTAACTTAGGTTAGGTTTTATTTTACAGGTAAATTTGTATTTATTTTAGCTAGGTAGTTAGTAAATAGTTAATAACTATTTAGTAACTAGTCTACCTATTTAAAATAAATACAAACTTGCCTGTAAAATAAAAATAAACCCTAAGCTAGATACAATGTAACTATTAGTTATATTGTAGCTAGCTTAGGGTTTATTTTATAAGTAAGTATTTAGTTTTAAATAGGAACTATTTAGTTATTAATTGTAGGTTTTATTTAGATTTATTTTAATTATATTTAAGTTAGGGGGTGTTAGGGTTAGGGTTAGACTTAGGTCTAGGGGTTAATAAATATAGTATAGTGGCGGTGACGTTGGGGGCGGCAGATTAGGGGTTAATAAATGTAGGTAGGTGGCGGCGATGTTAGGGACAGCAGATTAAGGGTTAATAATATTTAACTAGTGTTTACGATGCGGGAGTGCGGCGGTTTAGGGGTTAATATGTTTATTATAGGGGTGGCAATGTCCGGAGTGGCAGTTTATGGGGTTAATATTTTTATTTTAGTGTTTGCGATGCAGGAGGGCCTCGGTTTAGGGGTTAATAGGTAGTTTATGGGTGTTAGTCTACTTTTTAGCACTTTAGTTATGAATTTTTTTGCTACAGCTTTGTAGTGTAAAACTCATAACTATTGACTATAGAATGCATTACGAATCTTGCGGGATAGGCTGTACCGCTCACTTTTTGGCTTAAAACAAAAGCTTGTGGAAGTCCCATTGAAAAAAGACTATACGCAAATTGCGTAAGTTGATTTGCGGTAAGGTAAAAAAAGTGTGGGGGACAGCTGTACCTACAAGACTCGTAATAGCAGCGGTAGTAAAAAAAGCAGCGTTATGAGCATGGATAGGCAAGGTGTCCGTATATGGACACTGGTGTCCATGACTAGCCCTTGCAGTGTCCACCACAACCTTAGTATAACTTTTCTTTCTGATTTAATAATAGGAATAAAAAAAAAGATATATGTAGTATGAATAAAGTTAGTCACTTGTCAAGAGACTGCTAGCGATATTGAGTGATAAGTTATGGAATAAATAAAGCCTGAGTGAAATACTGGTGTATCTGCATGTGTATAATAACACCCAGCTCTATACAAAGACACAGTAGTGACACTGGCATATGGGTATAGCCAGACAAGGGCTGGTTATAGGGTCAGTGGTATCTGCATGTGTATAATAACACCCAGCGCTATATAATGACACATTAGTGACACTGGCACATGGGTATAGCCAGAGGAGGGCTGGTTATAGAATCAGTGGTATCTGCATCAGTATAATAACACCCAGCACTATATAATGACACAGTAGTGACACTGGCATATGGGTATAGCCAGAGGAGGGCTGGTTATAGGATCAGTGGTATCTGCATCAGTATAATAACTCCCAGCACTATATAATGACACAGTAGTGACACTGGCTCATGGGTATAGCCAGAGGAGGGCTGGTTATAGGATCACTGGTATCTGCATCAGTATCATAAAACCCAGCACTATATAATGACACAGTAGTGACACTGGCACATGGGTATAGCCAGAGGAGGGCTGGTTATAGGATCAATGGTATCTGCATCAGTATAATAACACCCAGTACTATATAATGATACAGTAGTGACACTGGCTCATGGGTATAGCCAGAGGAGGGCTGGTTATAGGATCAGTGGTATCTGCATCAATATAATAACACCCAGCACTATATAATGATACAGTAGTGACACTGGCTCATGTGTATAGCCAGACAAGGGCTGGTTATAGGGTCAGTGGTATCTGTATCAGTATAATAACACCCAGCACTATAAAATTGTTTTTAATTTCAAATGTTCCTTGGTGTCCTTCACTAAGGTCTGTACTTTGGAAAATGTCCGCCACAGCCTTTGTCTGTGCCTATCCCTGGTTATGAGCCTTAACTCTGCTTTTTTACTCATAATGCAAGACTCATAATCTAGCCGTATATTTCTTTATGCAGGTATACCTCACTTTACAGCGCTTTGTGGAGCTGAAGTTCAGCCTCCAAGGATTTTGAAACAGTGCTGTAATAATCATGAGATTGCAAGAAAAGTAACTGGCACCATTTTGTTATGCTTAGTTCACTCTGTTTACATCATTACAGTGCAATCTGTGTCTCAGTGCTATAGTCTGGCAAATTGTACTACAGTAATTGTCACTATTTTACATGACCTTTAAAGTTGTCAATCCCCGGCCCAACATAATAACATTATAAAATGCATTACTTATATAAATAAGACTTACACACAAAACTTTGGTATAAAATGGGCCGCAGCCATTTTATTAATAACATAAATTAAAAATTAAATATAATAAAACATCTTTAAACATTTTAAACAGAACATACCTGATGTTCTTAATTAACATTAAACATTAAAACATTCCCCACAGTTCCCAAACCCACAAAAAACTACATGGCCGTCATTCAAAAAAACTGGACTCAACTATATCCACGTTGAGTCCAGTACCAAGCACACCTCCACTTTAATAGGGAACCCCTTGTCCCTATAATAAACCAGTTGCCCGCTCACCCCATGGAGAGGCAACTTCTTAAAATCCTCCAAATCACTTGGCCATATTGCTTAAAATATTTGTCTGGGAACTAGCACCCCCGCCTTGCTGCGACAATCACAAAACAAGGAAGGAACACCACATATTCAGGGAGGGAGCACTTTTCCACACAAATTTTACTAACAAGCTGATGACAGATTCTCCCGCTCTTTTCTTAAGTACGCAGTAGCGCGTGCTAACCCCGCCCATTACCCCTTAGTACCCAATCAGAAAAAAACAGGCCTATTCCTCCAACGGTCAAGGCCCCTTCCTGTTACTTCGCACTCCCAGGGGCTCCTTGACCTTTAAAGTTGTCAATCCCCAGCCCAACATAATAACATTATAAAATACATTACTTATATAAATAAGACTTACACACAAAACTTTGGTATAAAATTGGCCGCAGCCATTTTATTAATAACATAAATTAAATATTAAATATAATAAAACATCTTGAAACATTTTAAACAGAACATACCTGATGTTCTTAATTAACATTAAACATTAAAACATTCCCCACAGCGGTGCTAGTTCCCAAACCCACAAAAAACAACATGGCCGTCATTCAAAAAAACTGGACTCAACTATATCCACGTTGAGTCCGTACCATGCACACCTCCACTTTATTAGGGAACCCCTTGTCCCTATAATAAACCAGTTGCCCGCTCACCCCATGGAGAGGCAACTTCTTAAAATCCTCCAAATCACTTGGCCATATTGCATAAAATATTTGTCTGGGAACTAGCACCCCCGCCACCGACTGGTCTGCTCAAGCAGCCCAGTCCCGCCAAACCCAAAAAAATTTCCAAAGCTTCTTTTATGTCAAACAAGAATAGCTGCAGCCCGAATTGATTGAAGTGAACCCCATCCTTGAGATAAAATTCCTCAGCCCCTTCAACTTCAAAATCTGGGTGAAAAACTACACCCCCCCCCCAACCTTCTTACAAAGGAACTAATTATTTTATTAATTTTTTTACGGCTCCTTTCAAGCTTTTCATAATCCCATGCTGATTTCCACACTAGTCGTGGAGTAATCTGTGACCAAATTATCTTTATCTCCGGGTAAAGATCTTTAATATTGCCCAAATCTCTTTTTATTCTTCTGACTAGTTCCTTTTGAGGAATAATACCCAAGTCATTCTCACCCAAATGCAACACTAAAACATCAGGATGATGGAAAACATTGCTGTATTCAACAAATACTGGAAACAAAAGCTCCTAACACATGTACCTAATCCCAAACCATTTGACTTCCCATTGACAAACTGGACACTCAAGCTGCAGGCCGCCCATTTTCTTACTGGCCTTAGCATTGGCCCAATAAATAAATGAATGCCCCATCACCCATACGATCCTCACACCTGAAAATACAAGAAATAAAAGAAAAAAACATTCAGGATGCTATTTGCTCAGGCATTCCCACAACATTCTCCCTAATTTTTTATTTTTTTTAAACTCTCAAATCAGGCCTAACGTAAGATTTATAACGATTTCAACCCCATCTACCAATCTTTTTAACTATATCTTCCTTCAAACCTAGAATAGAAGCCTCAGTAGCGGCCCGTATACGGAATGAATGGGACCCAAACTCTAATGGATTAAAACTCAATAACCCAATTGATCCCTTCAAAATGGCTCTAAATTGATACTGCGACAAAAAGGAACCATCGGAATGAATAAAAAACGGGCCATCTTGCGAAGGCCATATAGACCCATAATGCATCAATACCTGACAAGGACATACCACTGTCCCACTAGGGAACAGAACTATATTCTTGCTTTTTTTATAAATGTCAGTTTTACTACTCCTCAATAAAATTTCCACCCTATTTTCATCCCATATCACATCTTCTTTTTGTAAACCCCCAGAAATTGTCCTGCTAGGGCTTACTAATTCAGATGTCCTGAAGGCCCCAAAAAAGGCCAAAACAAAGGCCGTTCGAAACAATGTTATTTCAAATGCTGATGAACAAATATAAGCCAGTACTACCCAAATATTTTCCAGCAATGTAAATGTAATAGGCCTTCTCTTATCTATATTCTTCGCCTTCTTTTTCAAACCCTTAAGGACCTGACGAACCCAAAAAACCTTTGTAATGTCACACATACCCAATAAACGGAATCTAAAAGCTAAGGCCGCCAATCTTTTATCCATATTAGATGCTGACAAACCCCAAGTTCCCCAATGCCACATCCATTCCAATAAGCAACCTGTGACATCATCAGGCCCTTCCTTAAGATCAGCCTGATCTAACCACGTTTCCCATTCTCTCCAGACTGATACATAATAAGACCAAGTACCTGGAGCCAAAGAATTCTTAACTAACTCAGCCAATCCTCCTCCCCAAGCCTCCATAATTGATCCGGGAAATTCACTCCAACTGCATCTGCCTGAGGCGCGAGCTCCCGAAAACGGATCCACTGTGAACGAGATAAAGCATCTGCTATCAAATTGCACTTACCAGGGATATGTTTGAGTATGAAACATTCATACTCAAACATTTCAGAACCAGTACTCTCAATAAACGCAAAACTGGCAATGAGGACGCAGATAACGAATTGATAGCAGAAACAACACCCATATTATCCGTGTGGAATAATATAGATTTATTAACCAAGTCACCCTCCCAAACAAATAAAGCTACCAATATCGGAAATAGTTCAAGGAATACCAGGTTTCGAGTTAAACCGAGTCCCACCCAATCCTGAGGCCACACATCTGCACACCAATGACCCTGAAAATAAGCCCCAAAACCAACACCACCAGCTGCGTCAGTTACCAAATCCAACTCAACATTGGAGATCCGAGCTTCCATGAAGATCGCAGCTCCATTAAAATTTTTAAGGAACTCTAACCAAACCCTCAAATCATCTTTGTGACCTTTTTTAACCCTCACAAAATGATGAGGCTTGCATACACCAGATGTGGCCAATGACATTCTCCTAGAAAACACTCTCCCAATAGGAATGATTCTGCAAGCAAAATTCAATTTCCCCAACAGTGATTGCATTTCACGCAAAGTCACCTTACGAACACTAAGAAAATGCTGAATCATTTCCGACAAATCCACAATCTTTTCCCTCGGCAACCTACATTCCATCTTAGGAGAATCAATTGTGATCCCCAAAAAATTAAGGGTCGTAACTGGACCCTCAGATTTTTCCATTGCAATAGGAACCCCAAATTCAGATGCCATTAAATAAAAACAATCCCTCAACTTCAAACAAACATCCGACTCAGGAGGACCCACAAAAAGAAAGTCATCGAGATAATGTACAATAGAAGAAAATCCTGACTTAACTTTAACTACCCATTCCAAAAAGGAACTAAAACACTCAAACAATGAACAGGAAATGGAACACCCCATCGGAAGACAAAGGTCCACATAAAAAACTCCATCAAAACAGCAACCCAAGAGATAGTGGGAAAAAGGATGAACCGGAAGCAACCGAAAGGCTGCCTCTATATCAACCTTAGCCAGCCAAGCAAACTGACCCGCTCCCCTAACCATCTTAACCGCCAGGTCAAAAGATGCATAAGACACTGACGATAATTCCTCCGGAATGCCATCATTCACAGATCCACCCTTTGGAAAAGACAAGTGATGAATAAGACGGAATTTACCCGGATCTTTCTTAGGGACCACACCCAAAGGTGAAATACGCAAATGGGGGATTGGGGGAACTTTAAAAGGCAAATTTGTAGAAAAGAGCAGCAGCACCACACTTTATGAACTTTTAACTGCTTTTAATGATGAAACATACAGGAAAGCAACGACGTTTCGGTCATCAACTGACCTTAATCATGTTGTATACAGAAGTAGCTAAACACACTGCTTAAATAGCTATATGGGGAGGGGTCACAGATACCTGTGTGGGTATATACCCATATAGTTAACACTTTCATATATCAAACACAGTATGGTTCTTAAACTCCCTCTAGTGGATAAAGGTACTTCATTTTAAACTTCTATAGTGACCTATAAGACAAAACATAAATATGTATATATTATAAAAACATCAATTTACGGAATTTTGACATTGCAAAAAGAAAATATTACAGAAACAATATATGTACATAATTACCACACTTTTAACAATATATCCAGATAACATATTAATATAGTATATTTACAGTGTTACTTGCCAATCTATTTCCTTATTCATTCCTAGAGGGGCAAGAGCTTGTAATGTATAAATCCAAAATGTCTCTCTGCTTTTGAGTATAGATTGTCTATCCCCACCTCTCCTAGGCCTCTTGATCTGTTCTATGACCTGGAATCTCAGTTGGCAGATAGTATGGCCTGCCTGCAAGAAATGGTTAGAGACTGGAGCGTCCCTATTCCCACATCTTATATTGGATTTGTGTTCAACAATTCTGTCCCTTACCCTACGTGTAGACTCACCTATATAAATCTTTGAGCATGGACATTTGATTAAATAAATCACATACTCTGAGTTACATGTAAAGTAACCAGGGATTTTATATTTCTTGCCGGTCAGGGGATGCAAGAAACAGTCACCTCTAATTACATTATTGCAATTACAACACCCTAAGCATGGGAAACAGACGAATTTTGGTGTAGATATATATGTTTGTGTCTGTTTCTTACCAGAGCCTAAGTCTGCTCTTACTAATTTATCCCTTAGGTTTTTACACCTTCTATAGGCTGGCATAGGTGGTAATTCAAATTCTTTAATTTGAGGGTTAAGGTCTTTAATAACAGACCAGTGTTTCCTAATAATGTTATTAATGTTCTTACTAAGAGGGTTGAATTGTGAGACAAAGACCATACGTTTATTGTCTTTTTTCTGCTTTATATTGCCTCTCAGGATAGAATGTCTAGGAATTACACTGACTTCTTCTATCTGTTTCTGGATAAGTTGTTTGGGAAAACCTCTCTCAATAAATAGTTTACCCATTTCGAGTAATCTGGTGTGAGCTGTGCTGTCATCTGAGACAATTTTCTTGACCCTCAGGAGTTGGCTCCTAGGAAGGCTATTAATCAAATGGGGGGGTGGGCACTTTCATACCTCAGAAGACTATTTCTGTCACTCTCTTTCCTATATAGGTTAATCTTTAATGTCCTCCCATCTTTGATTACCTTAGTGTCTAGGAAAGCCACTGACTCCTCACTAAAGGTCAACTTAAACTTGATGTGTCTAGTAGATACATTCAAATCAGCCACAAATTCCTGCAAGGAGTCAATGTCGCCCCCCCCACATGCCAAACACGTCATCGATATATCTGAACCAACATAGTCCATATTGTTGAAACAACTGGTTAGTGTATAAAAATCTCTCCTCATATACATTCATAAAGATGTTGGCATATGTGGGGCCGACATTTGACCCCATCGCAGTACCTTGACATTGTAGGTAAAATTGATCCTGAAAAAGGAAAAAATTGCAGTAGAGGATGAGTTGTAATAATCCTAGAATAAATTCACAATGAATATTAGAAAATCTATCATTACTCTGGATAGCCTGTCCAATAGCCCCTAAGCCACTTGTATGTGTAATGGATGTGTATAGACTATTCACATCGAGGGTAAAGAGGATAAATTTCTCACTTGACACACTTAATTCCTCTAATTTCACAAGGAAATCACCTGTGTCCTTAATATAGGACATAGATTCCATAGCTAATGGTCTAAGTAGCTTGTCAAGGTATTTGGATACATTTGTCATGATCGAGTTAGTACTGGCAACAATTGGACGGCCAGGGGGAGCCTCTCTATTCTTGTGTATTTTGGGTAATGTATAAAATACAGGTGTAACAAACTCTTCAATCAACAGAAATTTTTGTTCTTTTTCAGTTATTACCCCATTACACATTGCTTTATTGATGTATTTAGCCAACTCACGTTGTACTTCAAATGTTGGGTCCCTATCTAGTAATTTATACACTGTTTTATCTTGTAATTGACCCCTAATCTCTTGAACATAGTATTTCTTATCAAGAATGACGGTGGCTCCGCCCTTATCTGCTGGCTTGCAAATAATCTCACTATTGTTTTTCAAACTTAATAGTGCATCATTTTCAGATCTAGAGAAATTACTCTGTAGAGTTTTCCTGTCCCTATCAGTGACTAGCTGTTTATGTTTAAGTACATCTATGTCCCTCAGAACTAGCTGTATAAAAGTTTCTATGCTGTTGTTATGCACCTGAGGATTAAAGTTACTTTTACATCTAAGACCCAAATTTTTGAGAGACAAAGGTTTATCACCATACTCAAAGTCCGCATTAGTATTATCTCCTTGAACACCCTGTAATTGTCCAAAATATGCCTTTAATTTGATATTGCGGAATAAAGTATGTAGTTCCCTTTGTAGCTGAAAAAAGTCACATCTCGGTATGGGACAAAATGACAGTCCTTTGTTGACTACCTGTTTCTCTATGTCTGTAAGAGTATGTTTAGAGATATTCACCATCAGTTCCACTTGGTCTTGTTCCGTGCCGTCCTCTGTGGCCTGGCTTCTTTCGTTTTGGTATCCATTGTTTTTCCGGCGGTGCTTCCGACCGCCCCTGCGTCTCCTTCGGAGTCCCCCGACGTGTCGCTTGTGGATGACGTGGAGGATGCGCCCATGTCGCGCATCCGACATTGCCGTCTCCAATTGGTCGACCCTTGTCGCCTCCTATCATCGTAATTGGGATCCGTTGCCCATCGATACACCATACCACTGCGATAGTCATCTTCGTCCCTCTGGAACTTTTGGCGTTTTCGTGCCTCGATGACTTTCTTCATTTCCGCAATATTACTGTTCACAGATTGCAGTAATTTATCCACATCCTCGGCCGTCATCATCGCTCTCAATGCTGTTTCCAGGCGTGACAGTTCCTCTTTCTGCATATCAAGGTCCCGCTGCAGATAATCCACTGTGAGTACCAGGAGGTCAAAAGAACACTTATTCAGAATATAGGTGAATTTTTCACAGTATTCCTTGTTGTCACACATGAGTGTTGGTCTCACACTCATGCGGAGGCCCCTCGGTATACGTCTCACTCTATGGTACTCCGCTAGAGTCGTGGCATGTAGCCCATATGCCAGATTCTTCTTTGTTAATTTCTCAAATCCCTTATTTGATACCTCTGTTGGAGGAGTTTGGAGAAAGTTTCGTGAACCTCGTACTAAGGTGGTAATCCGTGCCGCCTCAAGGTCACTATAGGTAAAAGTCTGTGGTTCTGTTCCATCATTCTTATTCTCCATGTTTTGATAAGAAGCAGGGAGTGCACGAGGCCCAGTGCAAACAGTCAGTATGGAAAAATAGAAATGGGCCCAGCACTCACCATCCAATTAAGGGTGCACGCTACAGGGGTTTCTGCACTAACCCCCAAAGTAGACAAATTTGTAGAAAAGAGCAGCAGCACCACACTTTATGAACTTTTAACTGCTTTTAATGATGAAACATACAGGAAAGCAACGACGTTTCGGTCATCAACTGACCTTAATCATGTTGTATACAGAAGTAGCTAAACACACTGCTTAAATAGCTATATGGGGAGGGGTCACAGATACCTGTGTGGGTGTATACCCATATAGTTAACACTTTCATATATCAAACACAGTATGGTTCTCAAACTCCCTCTAGTGGATAAAGGTACTTCATTTTAAACTTCTATAGTGACCTATAAGACAAAACATAAATATGTATATATTATAAAAACATCAATTTACGGAATTTTGACATCGCAAAAAGAAAATATTACAGAAACAATATATGTACATAATTTTTAACAATATATCCAGATAACATATTAATATAGTATATTTACAGTGTTACTTGCCAATCTATTTCCTTATTCATTCCTAGAGGGGCAAGAGCTTGTAATGTATAAATCCAAAATGTCTCTCTGCTTTTGAGTATAGATTGTCTATCCCCACCTCTCCTAGGCCTCTTGATCTGTTCTATGACCTGGAATCTCAGTTGGCAGATAGTATGGCCTGCCTGCAAGAAATGGTTAGAGACTGGAGCGTCCCTGTTACGGTTACCCTTAGTCTCGCTGAGAGATGGACCGCTTAGTAGCCTGGATTCCTATTGCTGAAGAGGGGAGAAACTGCTTTCCATAGTATTCTATATGAGTCTCGCAAATGTAGAATAATCCCCCTTAGCTGTAGTACAGCTAGGATACCCTTCTGCCCACAAAAACGAGTCAACGCTGCGATTGAGGGACAACCAAGAACTGAGGACTGGGATGCCCAGCCTGCTTTTTATTTAGGTTACATGCACACAGGGCACTCCCAGGGGGGGAAGCATAAAATCCCCCATCACACATTTAGACAAAGCCCTTGGACAGGCCACCGCAGATAACAAGTACACACAAGAAAACAATTGAGTCCTTCTTATCACCTAGCAGTGAATGCTTATCACAAACTTAATTACAGTACACAATATGCTAGGAAACCTGCCTCAGAAAATAGTTTTCTCAAAACTGAACAGAGTTAACCCTTTATGAAATGATACTTGTTACAGTTTTCTTGGAGCCCTTCTTAGGCGCTGGCTTGGCTGGTTCAGGCATTGCTGCTGGGAAATAAGTTTCTTCACAACAAAATAACTAATGCTTCTGTAACAGTGCTCCCTTTCTGTGGAACACTCTGGCAGACACGGTCTGACCCCTTTTCGGGGCAGACTAAGGCTGTCCAGACCGCTGGTTATGCGGGGCTGAGGTCGGTTTGTCTGGACAACCCGTCGGCGTTGCCATTCTGTTTCCCAGGTCTGTAAGTAATGGTGAAATTGAAGGGTTGCAACGATAAACTCCAACGTAATAGCCTGCCATTATCTCCAGAGACCCGGTTCAGCCACACCAACGGGTTATGGTCGGTGACCAGAGTGAACTCCTGCCCATATAAATAGGGAGTCAATTTCTTTAATGCCCACACCAAAGCCAAACACTCCTTTTCGACCGCTGCATAGCTGACTTCGCGGGGCAGGAGCTTCCGGCTGATGTAGGCAACTGGATGCTCCCCTCCATCTTCGCCTACTTGGCTGAGGACGGCTCCCAGCCCGAACATGGAAGCATCTGTGTGGACGATAAAACGTTTGTTAAGGGCTGGAGCCGCCAAGACAGGAGCGTTAATTAGAGCATTTTTGAGAGCCTGGAAAGCCGTTTCACAGTGGGGAGACCACAGGACCTGTCGAGGTAAGTTCTTCTTGGTCAAGTCAGTCAGGGGTTTGGCAAGTGTGCTGTAGTCTGGTACGAACCGTCTATAGTACCCTGCCGTGCCCAGGAAGGCTAGGACCTGAGTCTTAGTGATGGGGGTGGGCCAATTGGCGACAGCTTCTATCTTGGCCGGCTCTGGTCGCTGCTTTCCACACCCCACCCGGTGACCCAGGTACTGTACCTCGGCCATCCCAAAGTGGCATTTTTCTGGCTTCAGAGTCAGGCCAGCAGCCCGGATCTGATCCAGAACCATTCCTATGTGAGCTAAGTGGTCCTCCCATGACTCACTGTGGATCGCTATGTCGTCCAGGTAGGCGCAAGCAAAACTCTGGAAGCCATCCAGGAGCCTATCCACCAAGCGCTGGAATGTAGCTGGGGCATTCTTCATCCCAAACGGCATTACCCTAAACTGATATAAGCCGAATGGGGTGACGAATGCCGACTTGGGGATAGCCTCCGGGGCCAGGGGAATCTGCCAGTAACCTTTGCAGAGGTCAATAGTGGTCAGGTAATTTCCCCTGGCTATACGATCGAGTAGCTCGTCTACCCTGGGCATAGGGTAAGCGTCCGTCACGGTCTTTTCATTGAGCCTCCGATAGTCTACGCAGAACCGGGTGGTCCCATCTTTCTTGGGCACCAAGACAACTGGGGAGGCCCAGGGACTATCGGAGGGCTCAATTACCCCGAGTTGGAGCATCTCATCGATCTCCTTCTTCATTCCTATCCTAACTGCTTCGGGGATTCGGTACGGAGCCTGGCGCAAGGGAGCTTGTCCCGGAGTATCTACCTGGTGGGTGGTTAAAGTAGTGTACCCTGGCTTCGGGGAGAAGGTGAGGTGTTTGGACTGTAGGAGTTGGTTGAGCTGCTCCCTTTCAGTGGGGCTAAGTCGGTCTCCTATCTGAACCTGAGCCACTATACCTGTGGGGAGACTCTTTTCTAATAGGTCTGGAATGGGTAGACTGTCGGGGCCTTCCTGAGGGGAACAACATACGGCCGTCACGTTCTCTGGTCGCTCAAAATATTCCTTGAGCATGTTTACATGGAATGTCTTTCTAAGATTGTTGTCGTGGCAGCTAGCTATCACATAAGTGGTGTCTCCCCTTTTCTCTACGATCTGGTAGGGGCCCTGCCAGGACGCCTGCAATTTGTCTGTCTTCACCGGCTTAAGTACTAACACCTTTTGTCCTATGGTAAAGATTCTCTTTCGGGCCCCCCGATCGTACCATACTTTCTGTCTTCTCTGGGCCGACTGGAGATTAGCCCGCACGGATTTGGCTAATTGCTCCATTCGGTCCCTGAGTTCCAGCACGTATGGCACAATGGGGACACCGTCAGTCTCCATCTCTCCCTCCCAGTGCTCCCGGATCAGGTTTAGGGGTCCCCGTACCTTTCTTCCGTAGAGCAACTCGAAGGGAGAGAACCCTGTCGTTTCCTGGGGCACCTCCCGATAAGCAAAAAGGAGGTGCGGCAGGAAGCGTTCCCAGTCTCGGTATTCCTGAGTGAACGTCTTGAGCATTTGCTTGAGGGTCCCATTGAACCTCTCACACAGCCCGTTCGTCTGGGGGTGGTATGGGGAGCTCAGGAGGGACTTAATTTTGCAAACCTGCCAGAGTTGTTGGGTCAATTCAGCCGTAAATTGGGTGCCTCGGTCGGATAGGATTTCTTTTGGAAATCCTACCCGGGAGAACACCTGTACTAGTGCATTCGCTACCGTATCCGCTTGTATGTTGGATAGGGCGACAGCCTCTGGGTACCTGGTAGCGTAGTCCACTACGGTAAGAATGTAGCGCTTACCGGAGGGACTAGGGGTAGCCAGTGGTCCCACTAGGTCAATAGCAACCCGGCTGAAGGGTTCCTCTACAATGGGCATATTTACTAGATGGGCTTTAGGGTGATCGCCTCGCCTTCCTACTCGTTGACACACATCGCAGGTGTTACAGTAAGTTCTAACGTCGGCGTGTACCCCTGGCCAAAAGAACGTGTGAGTAATGCGGTGTAGGGTACGGGTTACAGCTAGGTGGCCTGCTAAGGGGATGTCATGGCCTATCTTGAGGATTTCTTGACGGTATTTGTGGGGCACTACCAGCTGTCGCCTACGCTGTCCCCTTTTCTCTGTCCAGCGGTATAGTTTCCCTTTTTCCCATAAGAATGTTTCATTATCTGCCCCGCCCCCTCCGGTCTCTGCTCGTTCCCGGTACTTTTGTAAGGTCGGGTCAGTCTTAGACTCTGTCTCGAAAGCATCTGGGGTGTCCCAGGGTATGGGGCCTAACATGTCAGGCAATGTTGGGGTAGGTCTTACCTGTGTCTCCCGCACTGGTGAGAGTTCTCGCTCCGTCCGGGCTTGGGCCCGTGTAGTCACTGGGTCCGCCTCGTTGTTGCATACTGGAGCATAGGCAGAAGTCATGGGGCCCAAATCATTGCCCAGTAGTACTTCGGCAGGTAAATTATCCATTATGCCCACGTTCACAGCCCCCTTTCCCGCTCCCCAATCAAGATGCACTTTAGCTGTTGGAATTTTGTACACATCCCCCCCCGCCACTCTAACGGCCACAGTCTGTCCAGATCGCTTGTGCTCCGGCACCAAATGACTCTGTACCAGCGTGATAGTAGCCCCTGTGTCTCTCAATCCCTCGGTAGATCGCCCCTCGAGCCATACCTTCTGCCGATGGTGCTGGCGGTTATCTGAGGCAGCATATACAGGGTCCGCCTCGTGAAGCGGCCCCAAATATTCCTCCATAGGGGCCTCTTGGTTAACACAGAGGGTCCGGGCCGGACGATATGCCCCAGAGGGGTAATTGTAATTCCTGGGTGTCTGGTGCGTATTAAGGGGGCAGCTAGCCATGAAATGCCCTGGTTGCTTGCATCGGTGGCAAGTCGGTCTGGGACGCTCAGAGCTGTTATTGGGTGGTCCTGAGTGTCGGGCGGGCCCTGCGGGCACCGGGGCTCGGAATTCAGCACGAGGGGGTGCACGGTAAACCTCTCTGGGTTCGTGAAGACGGGAGTCATAATGTTCATCGGCCAATTTGGCTGCTTCTTCTAAGGTAGAAGGTCGCCTGTCTCGCAGCCATTCCTTCCCTTGCTGTTCCATGCCATTATAAAAATGTTCTAAGAGAAACAATTGTAAAATTTCCTCACCAGTCACCGCTTTACTTCCGCTCATCCAGTGATTTGCCGCTCTCCGCATTCGGTGCGCCCATTCCATATGGGTATCGTTAGGCTTCTTTTTCGTGCCCCGAAACTGTCGGCGATACGCGTCCGGAGTTACTGCGTACCGTCGCAACAGTGTCTCCTTAACTAGCTCATACTGTGTCACTTCCTCAGCACCCAGAGTACGAAAGGCTTCCAGGGCTCGCCCGGATAGTTTCCCAGACAATATCGTGGGCCACTCCCTGTTGGGAATCTGGTGCAGGGCACATTGCCTTTCGAAGTCCGCCAAATATTCATCAATCCCTGTCTCGCTCTCTAGGAAGGGTCGAAATGCCGCATAGGGTATCTTGGGCCTCCCAGCATTTTCGACAGGGATGATTACCTGCGGGGCTTCAGCATTGCGGTGTGCGTTCGCTAGGTTGAGTTCGTGGGCTCGAGTCTCTCGTATATCCTTGTCCGCTTCCGCCATCAACTGCTGTACCAATTCCATGGAGGGGTTCGGCCCGTACAGTGAGAGCCTCTCCCGAACAATCCTGGTTTTTTCGTCACTAATCGTGGTCGGTGTTTCCGCCATTGTGAAGCTCTGATCCAGTTCGGTCAATTCTGCGATCAGCTCTCTCCTCGGCCGGTTGCTGGCGTACCCCCCTCTGCTTTCAAGTAAATCCTTTAGGGTTGTACGCTTCAATTTTTCGTAAGCGCTCTCCATCCGTTCTGTACCTCTCCTAGGAAATCCAGGAAAAATCCCACCGCTGCCGCCAAATGTTACGGTTACCCTTAGTCTCGCTGAGAGATGGACCGCTTAGTAGCCTGGATTCCTATTGCTGAAGAGGGGAGAAACTGCTTTCCATAGTATTCTATATGAGTCTCGCAAATGTAGAATAATCCCCCTTAGCTGTAGTACAGCTAGGATACCCTTCTGCCCACAAAAACGAGTCAACGCTGCAATTGAGGGACAACCAAGAACTGAGGACTGGGATGCCCAGCCTGCTTTTTATTTAGGTTACATGCACACAGGGCACTCCCAGGGGGGGAAGCATAAAATCCCCCATCACACATTTAGACAAAGCCCTTGGACAGGCCACCGCAGATAACAAGTACACACAAGAAAACAATTGAGTCCTTCTTATCACCTAGCAGTGAATGCTTATCACAAACTTAATTACAGTACACAATATGCTAGGAAACCTGCCTCAGAAAATAGTTTTCTCAAAACTGAACAGAGTTAACCCTTTATGAAATGATACTTGTTACAGTTTTCTTGGAGCCCTTCTTAGGCGCTGGCTTGGCTGGTTCAGGCATTGCTGCTGGGAAATAAGTTTCTTCACAACAAAATAACTAATGCTTCTGTAACAGTCCCTATTCCCACATCTTATATTGGATTTGTGTTCAACAATTCTGTCCCTTACCCTACATGTAGACTCACCTATATAAATCTTTGAGCATGGACATTTGATTAAATAAATCACATACTCTGAGTTACATGTAAAGTAACCAGGGATTTTATATTTCTTGCCGGTCAGGGGATGCAAGAAACAGTCACCTCTAATTACATTATTGCAATTACAACACCCTAAGCATGGGAAACAGCCAAATTTTGGTGTAGATATATATGTTTGTGTCTGTTTCTTACCAGAGCCTAAGTCTGCTCTTACTAATTTATCCCTTAGGTTTTTACACCTTCTATAGGCTGGCATAGGTGGTAATTCAAATTCTTTAATTTGAGGGTTAAGGTCTTTAATAACAGACCAGTGTTTCCTAATAATGTTATTAATGTTCTTACTACTTTAAAAGGCCCCGCCATTCGACCCAACAAAACCTCCTTCTCAAGTTTACTCTTAACAATATCTGGCCATTCCCTAGCTGACTTCAGATTGCCTCTATAATGAACAACTCCACCAGAAGATGGAATTTTAAAAGCATATTCAAAACCATGAAACAATAACAAAGCTTTCTCCCTAAAACCCTTTTGTTTAGCGTAAAGGACGAGCCACAGCTCCATCCCGCTTAACCTCACCGGAGTTACTCCCTTTTTCAGACAACTCCTGGGCTCCACCCAATTTGTTCTTTTTGAAACACTTGGAGAATGGGTGAGCGCCCCCGCACCCTGAACACTCATGTCTGAATTTAAAAGAAGATCCCCATTTGCAAATCTTCTCATTAAAAGCGAAGCAGAAACCTTTTTTAACTGTTGCCGACGACCCACTCTGGAGCGACCCGCCGGCTCCCCCACGAAAAGGCTGCGAAGACCTTAACAGGGTCATTATCTTGAGCCAAAGACCCATATCCCGATCATCCCATTTCATCTCAGGCTTAACCGACAAACGTTGCCTAAATTGCTCATCATAAACCCACGAAGCCATACCCCCATATGTTCTCTGAGCAGCAGCAACTTCATCTAAATAACAAAAAAGAGCCGCTCCCTGTTCAGGAAACTTACCAGCAAATACACTGGCATTAATAACAAAAGCTTGAAACCAATTAGTAAAGGTTTTAGGATGATTTCTGTACCGTTTTTTCCTCTCCTATTCCTCCTTTTTTGACGCATCTTTCTTTGAATCCTCAGGTATCTCAAAAGATTGGTCAAGCTGTAACAGAGAAAATAACTCAATAAATTCTCTCTTCCATATCTTTTCCCTTAAATCGACCGTCAAGTGCATACCTAAAGGCCCGATAGAACACACACAAGACCTAGCCAAAGCCGTATCCGCAATTTTAAGTTCAGGGCCCCCCAACCCTTTATTCTCAACATTAACCACTTTTGACTGGGGCAATCCAACTGTTTGAACCTGAATTGCTGACCCTTCACCTTTAGTTCCCTCAACAGAACTCCCAACTGACACATTTTGCAATGAAGATCCAGGAGAAACCCAAGAATTGGTGACTCCTCCTGGAACTTTAGCACCTTCTAACTTAGCTAACAACTCCCTTAAACCCGCTACAACAGTTACTGATATAGGATCAACATTCACCCCAACTTTTTCAACCCCAACATTCAATTCCATGGCACTAGATCCCCCATTACCTGTTCCAAGATCCTGAGCCGCAGGAGACTGATCCACTTGAGATGCAGCCGTGACCTTCTCCCTACTTTGGAACCCAGAAGCCCTAGGTTCCGTAATAGCCATCCCTTGTTGACTTCTTTCAGCCTGTAAAACAGAAACATGTGGCAAACCCCCCGATGGTGCCCAAACACCAATACCCCTACTAGCCGTAGACATACCCAACCCGCTATCAACCAAAACCCCTCTACCCTTCTTAGGAGCTGTAACCTCAGACACTTCCACCCTTGAGTCCCCATACCTCTTGCGCTGTCTACCTCTACATTGTATTCTCCCATTCCCAGACCTGTTTGGACGTTGAACAGAATTAACCGAACTATTAAATGTATTGCTATAACCCCTTCTCAAATTCCCCTGATGGCCAAAATAAAAATTGTTGGCCGTACTCACCCCTGCTTCTTCTCCCCTCGAATTAGAACGTCCCGCCATCGGAACGCCGTCCTCTATATCAAGCCTGATATTATCCGTCCAGGATTCCTGTAGGCCATAAGCTTCCCCACTCAGGCCGTCATTTCCCACCACCAGAAAACCAGGAGGATTCACAGGCCGTAACCCAATCTCATTCCCTTCTGAAAGATAAACATTATTAGAAACAGGCAAATTTTCAACCACATCAACATTCCCGCCCCTCAAATTTCTTAACTCACCCCTTAAAATTAAATCTCTCGATGCCCTAACTGCTGGCTAAACTGGCAAAGAGAACCACCCGTACGAGGAGAAGAAGGTATAAAATCCTCCTCAGAGGAATCTAAATATAAGGTTAATTCCTCATCACCAATACAAGCTTCCGCATAGGCTGATTCTCACTTACTTCAACCCCCTTAACTCTTTCATCTAAAACTCAATAAGTCTGCCCCTCAAAACTGCTACTAGGCCTCAAAACCTGGGCCGTCCTTGAAACTTTATGTACCTGTGCCTCTACCACCTGAGATAAAACGGACGAGCCTGGAACCCCTGCCTCCCTTCTATCCTCGCCACTCTGTCTTTCTAATACACCTACTGACCTAACACTACAAACTTGCTCTTTACCGACACCCGCTAAGCTAGGCCTCAACAAGCCGTCACCTTTATTAACTTGCCTCCTTCCTTTACTAGCCTCTTTCTGGCCTACAATGGACGTCTTACCCTTATGCAAAGAATCACCCTCCTTTTCAGACACTCTCACTTGCTCCGGTACAGAAACACTGCTGCTGGATGGTATAGCAGGATGCCTGGTCTCCGCTTCACCCTGCCGACTCCCAGAACTGGAACCTGTTCTCTTCTTCATGGTCGCCTTTACCCCCGGACTGGGGCTGGATCTCCTGCGGCCACCGGTACTTCCTTCAGAATCCGGATCCAGACGAACCGGAGGCCTAGAACGCCTTACCGGTCTAGGAGAAGCAGCCTCTTTATCCGCCCTCTCTCCGGTATCCGGAACCAACAGTGGACATAGCTTTTCTTCGAGCCAGGTAGGGCCCCTTTTAACAGCTTCCTCCTTAAGCTTCTCTAATAGAGCATCAAACTGCGCCATAGCGATAACTCAAACAACGAGCACTTTTCCACACAAATTTTACTAACAAGCTGATGACAGATTCTCCCGCTCTTCTCTTAAGTAAGCAGTAGCGCATGCTAACCCCGCCCATTACCCCTTAGTACCCAATCAGAAAAAAACAGGCCTATTCCTCCAACGGTCAAGGCCTCTTCCCGTTACTTCGCACTCCCAGGGGCTCCTGGTACAGTATTTATTGAATACTAATTGAATACTGTGCTGTGCTACTGTTAAACTAAACATAGCACTATTGCACCCCTAATATATGTTAGTTTAAACATGTTTTCAAGTCTTTAAACACACTAGCAAGTGAAAAGAAAGATAAAACTGCCTTGTTTCACTTTAAGATGGTTTTCACTTTACAGCGGGGCTCCAGTTCCTAACCCACTGTAGGAGCGGGGTATACCTGTATATCTGATGTATTTTTTGTAAAATATATATCTATTCCTATATATCTATATGACTATGTACAGGTATATGTATATGCAGATATGTATAGGAATATCTATTTAAAAATACATAGAATATTTTCCCCTATGTGAACAACACTGGAATGTAAAATATTTACAATACATACACAGTTCATTATTAAATATTAAAATCTATTAAAAAATATTTTTCTTGCTTTGAAGTATTTGAGTGGAAAGGGCTCCAAAGTACAAAGGTATATATGTGTTTATATTTGTATATATGTATGTATATACATATGTACACATATAAACACATAAATACACATGCATTCACATATATACACATGGGGGGCGGAGCCAACTAGCAATGAAGCAAGTCGCACAATTCAGGAGCTCCTAATTTATCTTACTAATCTCAAAGATTTTGGGAACATTTTATCCTTCTGTGATCTTTTTTTAGGGTCCGGTATGGTGTACTATCATTCTGCTACTGAGAAAGTGACTTGACAAGACAAAGTATACCAGAAGGATCCTTTTCTCTAGCTTTATCTGCCACATCGCATCTACAAAGTTATGGCGGCTCTCTTTTATAGTCAGCTGCAGGAGCTCCTAGATAACCACAATGAAGCTATCCTACATGCAGTAGCTGAGGCTTTTAAGCCCCTTAATTCTTATAGCACCTTCTCATTTGCCCCGACCGAATGTGAAGAGAGGTCCCTGGGGCCCACAGTTCAATCGCAGCAGTCGCCATTTTGGTCTACAAATGCGGAGCACGCTTCACTCCCTCAAGCAACAGTGGCCTCAGAGGAGCAGGGAGCTAAACTCGTGCAGATCCCTGATATGAAGTGGCATGCCCTGCAAACAGCATTGCTTAACCTGGAAGAAGCCCCGCTACCTACTCGCATTGGGAAAATGATTCTGAGAGAGCCCTTAACTGGTTGCGGTGCGTATAAGTCCCTTCCCCTGCCTTCACATTTAGACCTACATGACCGGCTGGTGTCGCACCTTAGAAAGGAGAGCCCAATGAGACTTTTTTGTCTACGCAAGCGGTTCCGTTGTTTGAGAGGCCCCACGCTCAACCATCTTTGGCTTCTAGTCCACCATTCAGGCTGTTGTGATCGCTGTGCACAGTGGGACCCCGGGGGTTTGTCTCCCTACCCATGGCACATGTGCAGCACCTTAAAGCTCTAGCAGAGAGACCCGGAGATTATGACCAGCTGCTTGTGTGATGCACCATTGAATTTGTCAGGTGGATGCAGGATAGGGCTGAACGGCCGGCGATACCTTGTACTGCTGCATCATTCCCCTCGGAGAACCTTATAGCTATACTTTGCCAAGCTAAGTAATTAACACAAGTTGTGGTTTGTACTGTTTACCGCAGTAATCTGTCTTAGGATAAGCTAGAGACAAGTTGCTTCAAACACAATGGGACACAAGTCTAGATCGCTATACCCATGTTAAATGTTAGTCTCATTGACATATTTTGCTTCTTCCATCTCAAATTCTGTTTATTAGCTTTATGCTAATCCTATTTTATGTTACTGATGCTTGCTATATATTTTACATGTTTTGATGCCTATAAATGTGTATATGTATGTCTATGTTTATAATACATAATAGACATTCTCATATATCATGGCAGATGTGTTTTGGTCTACAAGATAACAAGCCTGTCATTGTTTGGCCACTTATATTTTTGCTATGCTTCTAACTTTGCATCTGGGATTTGCTGAACATGTTTATATAACTACTGTGTAGATCATTGCAGCTACAACCTAAACCTGCCCAATTTCTATTAGTATCGACAGTCAGTCTCATAAGACAACTCAAGCCACCATATGAGCTGTGTGTAATAACTTGCAGTATAAAAGCAATTGTCAGTTTTGAGACTCCGCAGATTAATGGGTTAGAGATGTGCCTACCATTCCACAGTTACATTAATGTTTGCACTGTTTGCTCTCTCTGTGGCATTTTATAACAAGTCCCTAAATGTCTCACTATGCATATATTTAATATTCTGTTATCTTTAAAAAAGTTTATATTCAACTGCTATAAGAGGTTATGACTGGGATTGTCCAGAAAGCTGTTTTATTTTGCATACTTCTTTCACATTCTACCTATTTAGTTGCAGTAGGAAATGGGTATTAGCTGGCCTATATGCCTGTGGAATACTGTTTGTGGCACGCCATATTGTCTCTAATCTTTAATACACATATATACACATGTATATGTACAGTATGTATATCATAGGAGTGTGAACAGAGTGTGCCGTGTGTGCCACGGCACACCCTAATGCAGCCGGCACTAACAGACTAAACTCAATGAATCAACAGTGGGATTCTCCCAGTGCACCACCGTCATCTAGGGCCCCTTGGAACTTTCAATACTATCAAGCCCCTCTACATTCGCTCTCTCTGAAGCCAGAGAGAAAAGACAGGGGTCACTGGCATCAGGGGCCTGGGGCAGGTCCTGCATTTCTACTAGTTTAGGGTTTAATTAACTTACTGCCATTGCTGTTGCTGCCAATGTGGTTTAATTTGAGAACATCATTATGGTAGTCTCCATGTAATACACAGTTTTAAGCATGATGTCAACAGCTTCAGTAGCACAAGGAGGCAATATCTTATACCCATTCAAATGCCTTGCCACATACCATATACCTTTTAACCCTTATATGTTTTTTTAAATATTTATGTGAATATTTGTATTAGATAGTATATATGTGAGTGTAACCGTTAGTTAGAATGTATTTTTGTAGTGTTTAATGCAACTTTAATTGTTGCCCTAACCCTTTACACAAGGACTTCAGGCGTGCTAACCCAATGAGCACAACTTGAAGGACGTGTGCAAGTTAACACAGGCAAATATTTTAATATTGCGCAAGCTAATGTTAGTGCGTCACTTGTAATCTAGCCCAGAGCAGTTTGTTCAGCTGCAGCTCAAGGACCTAAAAACCTGGACATTTAAATGTCTGGCCGCTGACCTTATAATTATACACGTTTTACCTCTGTAATTACCTTGTATCTAAGCTTCAGCAGACTGCCCCCTTATTTCAGTTCTTTTGACAGACTTGCAGTTTAGCCAATCAGAGCTGTCTCCATGGTAAATTCACGTGCATGAGCTCAATGTTATCTATATGAAACACATGAACTAATGCCCTCTAGTGGTGAAAAACTATCAAAATGCATTTAGATTAGAGGCAGCCTTCAAGGTCTAATAAATTAAGCATATTACCTCCTAGGTTTAGCTTTCAACTAAGAATACAAAAAGAACAAGGTAAAATTTGTGATAAAAGTAAATTGGAAAGTTGTTTAAAATTACATGCCCTATCTGAATCATGAAAGTTTTTTTGGACTTGACTGTCCCTTTAAAAAAATAATTGTCTGATTAATTGATTATTTAAATAATTGTAAGTTGCAGCCCTACTAATCAGTAATCTTACTACTGGAGAGGGGGGTCCATTGCATTCTCGGACCCAGGCAGCACAAGTACATATTGAGCCGGCCCTGCACCTGAGACCTTATTTCTTTGAGCCCTTAAAACTTTTTTGTGCAATATTTTTTTTAATAATTTTTTGTGACTTTGTATAGATTTTACTATATCAGTTTATTGTAACAGTGGATGGTCCTGTTCAATATTGGAAACCTGTAAACCCGAGTTAAATGTGACAATAAAGATCCTGGATGGTATTGCAACCATTTTTAGTCTTGTTACTCAACAGTAAGTTAGAGATTTATTTATAAAATTAGTAAATTAGTGACTGAGTCAGTCACTGTCAGACACAGACATTTTCCTCTGTTTTCTATGGAGGAAGTCACAAGCTCCCAGCAGCATAACCTCACCCTGCACAAAGACACAGTACTGGTCAGAGGCAACATACAAAGTGTATCTCTTACTTAACTTCCGGACGACTTATTGTGCTTCGGTTGTATGCAGGAAACAGGCAGGCTTAATAAGGTCAGCGGCCAGGCCTAGTAGGTTGATATGCTAATCAGTAGAACTGCAACAACTAATCGATATAATCAATAATAATCAATGAAAATAGGTGTCAACGAATCTCATTATTGATTAGTTGGTCTGCGATTAGTTGGTCTGGTCTGCGATTAGTTGGTCAGTACACAGCACCAGCTGCTTCACTCTGATGAACTCCTTCCCATGATATTGTGATTAATGGTTATGTCTTTATCCTAAAGGACATCTACAGAGGGTTACTTTTTACTTTTTTAGGACACTATAAGTTTCTTTTTAAGTTTGCAACACAGAAGTAACACTGTTATAAACAGTGACAGTCTGCCTCTTGCTAGTTCTACCTCTTTTCAAAAAGTTTGTAGTTTTGTTTTGCTTAAAGGGCCACTGAACCCAAATTTTTTATTTCGTGATTCAGATAGAGCATGAAATTTTAAGCAACTTTCTAATCTACTCCTTTTATCAAATTTTCTTCATTCTCTTGGCATCTTTATTTGAAATGCAAGAATGTAAGTTTAGGTGCCGCCCCATTTTTGGTGAACAACCTGTGTTGTTCTTGCTGATTGGAGGATAAATGCATCCACCAATAAAAAAGTGCTGTCCAGAGTACTTAACCAAAAAAAAGCTTAGATGCCTTCTTTTTCAAATAAAGATAGCAAGAGAACGAAGAAAAATTGATAATAGGAGTAAATTAGAAAGTTGCTTAAAATTGCATGCTCTATCTGAATCGTGAAAGACAAAATTTGGGTTCAGTGTCCCTTTAAAGGGATAGTAAACCCAAATTTTTCCTTTCATCATTTAGATAGAGCATGTAATTTTAAGCACATTTCTAATTAACTCCTATTATCAATTAAAAAGCAGAAATGTATGTTTGCACTTGCTTATTGGTGGCTAAATGTAACTAACTAATCAGCAAGTGCAACTCATTTTCTGAACTAAAAATGAGCTGGCTCTTAAACATACATTTCTGATTTTTAAATAAAGATACCAAGAGAAGGAAGACAAATTGATAATAGGAGTAAATTAGAAAGTTGCTTAAAAATGCATGCTCTATCTGACTCATGAATGAAAAAATGTGGGTTTAGTATCCCTTTAATTATAAAATGTGCTCTGCTGCTTAAAAATTGGAAAACAGTTGTGTTAATGTAAAGTATTAGTCTGAAGTTTTATATTTGCAATACTCATTATGTGGATTTTATTTAAAGGGACAGTCAACACCAGAATTTTTATTGTTTAAAAAGATAGATAATCCCTTAATTACCAATTCCCCAGTTTTGCATAACCAACACAGTTATAATTATACACATTTTACCTCTGTAATTACCTTGTATCTAAGCCTCAGCAGACTGCCCCCTTATTTCAGTTCTTTTGACAGACTTGCAGTTTAGCCAATCAGAGCTGTCTCCATGGTAAATTCACGTGCATGAGTTCAATGTTATCTATATGAAACACCTGAACTAATGCCCTCTAGTGGTAAAAACTATCAAAATTCATTTAGATTAGAGGGGGCCTTCAAGGTCAAATAAATTAGCATATGAACCTCCTAGGTTTAGCTTTCAACTAAGAATACCAAGAGAACAAAGCAAAATTGGTGATAAAAGTAAATTGGAAAGTTGATTAAAATTACATGCCCTATCTGAAGTTTTTTTTGGACTTGACAGTCCCTTTAAAAAATAATTGTCCGATTAATTGATTATTTAAATAATTGTTAGTTGCAGCCCTACTAATCAGTAATCTTACTACTGGAGAGGGGGGTTCATTGCATTCTCGGATCCAGGCAGCACAAGTACATATTGAGCCGGCCCTGCACCTGAGACCTTATATCTTTGAGCCCTTATAACTTTTTTGTGCAATATTTTTTAAAATAATTTTTATTAGATGGTGTTAGTATAAGTGTAACTCTACTTTGTTATGTATTTTTTATGTGTTTTGTAAAACTTTTTTGTTTTGCGAAACACTTAACCAGAGCTCTGAGGTTGCGCTAACCCTACTCGTGTTAACTTCGATTGTGCTCAAGTGATCGCATTTACATTTAACTTGTTATACGAGCACGCTAAGAAGTAAGCTTTTTGCTCACACAGATTAGCACGTATATTACAAGTTGAAAACAAAACATTTGGACATAAGCAAAAGCATGAGTGGATGGGGGGGGCTGGCGGTTTAGGGGTTAATAGTTTAATGGGTTACTTTGAGTTGGGAGGCTGGCAGTTTAGGGGTTAATAGTGTAGTGAGTTACTTTGCGTTGGGGGGCTGGTGGTTTAGGGGTTAATAGTGTAGTGGGTTACTTTGCGTTGGGGGGCTGGTGGTTTAGGGGTTAATAGTGTAGTGGGTTACTTTGCGTTGAATAGGTTATTGTGCGCAGGATATTGTAATTTCTTCTTTTTGCACACATCGGGTTAGTGCTGGAGAGATAACTTTTTACTTTCAACTCGAAATACCAGCGCAACCCGACGTGCCCAACAGTTTACTGCTGGCACAGTTAGCGATATAGCGTAATCGCTCCACTCTTAATCTAGCTCAATGTAATTGCAAGATTTTTCAGCTCTAAAGGGATAGTAAAGTCAAAACTAAATGTTTATGGTTCAGAGTGTGCAAATGTAAACAACTTTCCAATTTACTTATATCATCAATTTTGCTTAGGTCTCCTGGTATAATTTGTTTAAGAGTAACCCTAGGTGAGCTTGTCCAAGGCCCTGTAGTGTGTATATTTGAATGTATATATATATATATATATATATATATATATATATATATATATATATATATATATATATATATATATATTATATACATATACTAGGCGATAATCCTGCCCAGAGGGCAGTCTATGTTTAAATAAATGCAAAGCCCCAAGCTAATTTTACTAACAATAAAAAATGTAAAATTACATTAAAAAATAAACAAAGCTATAAGAAATTTAAACCTAAACTAATACCCCTCTAAAAATAAAAAATCCCCCAAAATAAAAACACCCCCTAATCTAATACCAAACTACCAATAGCCCTTAAAAGGACCTTTTGTAGGGCATTGCTCTAAGTTAAACAGCTCTTTTACTTTACAAAATTACAAATTACCCCTTAACAGTAAAACCCCCCAGCCAATCAGCCCCCCCCAAAATAAAAAACCTAACACTAAAAAAACCTAAACTACCCTTTGCCTCTAAAGGGGCATTTGAATGGTCATTGCCCTTAAAGGGGCATTCAGCTTTTTTACTGCCCTTAAAAGGGCAATCAGCTCTTTTACAGCCCATTAAAAATAAAAAAATAAAAAATAAATTAAAAAAAATCCTAAAACTAAGACCCAAATAGGTACTCACCGTTCCTGAAGTCCGGCGGAGAAGGTCTTCTTCCAGGCGGCTTCATCATCTTCTATCTTCATCCTGTGAGAAGGCGGCAAGGAGTGGAGGTGCGGAGCAGTCTTCCCCGATGTGCGGATCCGGAGCTACTGAAATAAAATATGGGGTACCTTGCATTCAATCTTCAGTGTGCGACGGACAATCGCATGAAGAGGAGCCTCCACACCGCTGAGGACCATCGCCGCTGAAGACCGCCACTGAGGATCACTGCTGAGAACCACCGCTCCGCACCTCTGCTCCATGCCGCCTTCCTTCTGGATGAAGATAGAAGATGATGGAACCACCTGGAAGAAGACCTTCTCCGCCGGACTTCAGGAACGGTGAGTACCTATTTGGGGCTTAATTTTAGGAAGGCAGTAAATTATTATTATTATTATTATTATTATCAGGTATTTGTAGAGCGCCAACAGATTCCGCAGCGCTGAAGAGCTGAATGCCCTTTTAAGGGCAATACCCATACAAATGCCTCTTTAGGGGCAATGGGTAGTTTAGGCTTTTTAGAGTTAGTTTTTTTTATTTTGGTGGGGAGTATTACTGTTACGGGGACTTAGTATTTATTTAATGTAAAAGAGCTGTTTTAACTTAGGGCAATGCCCTGCAAAAGGCCCTTTTAGGGCTATTGGTAGTTTAGTTTAGATTAGGGGGTGTTTTTATTTTGGGGGGCTTTTTTATTTTCATAGGGATTAGGTTTAATTTTTTAATTTTTGATAATTTTGTTTATTTTTTTCTGTAATGTTAGATTATTTTTTGTAATTTAATGTTAGGATTTTTAATTTTAAGTGTAATTTAGTAGTAATTGGGGTTAATTTAGGGGGTGTTAGGTTAGGGGGCTTAGTAATTAAATTAGTTATTCGTGTTGTGGGGGGTTGGCGCTTTAGGAGTTAATATGTTAATTAGTTTTTTTGCAATGTGGGGCTATGTCGGTTTAAGGGTTAATAGTATAATTAGTTGGCGTTGTAGGGCTTGACGGTTTAGCTTTTAATATTGTAATTTATTTAGTTGGCGGTGTGGGGTTTGGGGGTGTAAGAGTTAGGTAGTTTCTGTTGTGGGAGTTTAGCGATTTAAGGGTTAGATTTTTTTGTTAATACTTAGTACGGGCGGTTATGTTTTTTTTTCAATACTTTGTGCAGGTGGTTCGTGTTTTTTTAATACTTTGTGTGGGCGGATAGTTTTTTTTTTATTTCTTGCGGGTGGTTACGTATTTTTAGTTATTTTATGCGGGCGGTTGCGTTTTTTTTATTTAAGGCTTCGTTTGCCTACACTGCATCCAGGGGGATTCCAAAAATGGCAGGGTGGTGAAAGAATCCACCTGCGGAATGACCAGGCACTAGAATGGTCAGGCAAGCAGGGTTCGGCAACACTATGTAACACCTATACTTGGGCAGTGATAGATCGTGAAGAAGGAATTTAAATAGGCGCAGGATTCAAGCCCAGGCATCAGGACTAGACACAGCCCCCGGCAACGAGCAGGGAAGGAGACGCCGTGCCCCTAGCAACGGCTAGAGCGGCGCGGCATGACAGTGGGGGCATTTCAGGTTGTGGCCATCAGGAGGGCTGTCATGGCCTGGTAGTGGGCTGTGGCACGGCTGTTGAGAAACCAGGCCTGTAGCATTCTATGGCAGCAGTGTTTGTAATTATGGAAAACATTGCTATAAACATTGTTGCAAACACTTCTGCCAGATGGCTAAGGACACGTGCACGCTCCTGAGCTCACCTAGGATTACTGTTTAACAAAGTATAATAAATGTAAATTGATGATATAAGTAAATTGCAAAGTTGTTTAAAATTGTATGCTGTATCTCATCCATTTAAAGGGCTATGAATGATTAAGACAAATCACTGGTTTTCAAACCTGTCATCGGGCCCCCCTAACAGGCCAGATTTTGAGGATATCTTAACAGGAGCACAGGTGAAATAGTCAGCTGATTAGTAAACATGGTTATTACCCTGCTCTCCCCAAGGTTATCCTGAAAATCTGGCCTGCTGCGGGGGCCTGAGGACAGGTTTAAAACCAGAGAGATAGGCCATACATTTTTAAACAACTTTCCATTTTACTTCTATGATCAACTTTGCTTCATTCCCTCGGTATCCTTTATTGAAGAAGCAGCTATCCACTGCTGGGAGTTAGCTGAACACATCAGGTAAGCCAATGATAATATACTCACGGCACCTGAGCCTACCTAGCTATGCTTTTTAACAAAGGATACCAAGAAAACAAAGTAAATTACATAATATAAGTACATTTAAAAGTTGTTTAAAATAACATGCTCTATCTAAATCATGAAATAAAAATAATGTGTTTCCTGTTCCTTTAAGTTTGATTTTTACTTTACTGTCCCTTTAATTAACATACTTGGTAATTGTATTTTTAATGCTTTGTTTTCTGCGGTAGTTTTTCAATACCTAGACTCTCCCCATCACTTCATTATTTGGAGAAGCAAATCCAGACATCTTACTGGAGCAAAAAATAACCTCATTGAAGATAAAAGCAAAGACTTTAATATATCAAATTAAAAGGTACATGGGCACCAAGGCATAGTAGGGAAAGAGTGTAGAAATGGTCTTACGCGTTTCGGCAATACCTAGTCGTAATCATAGACCATACATTCTTACAGGTGTCACACTTATTTAAACCATACAAGAGTTGCCCATTTGAGGATAAAACCACACGCACACCCCCTTTCCCTCCCCTCACCAAATTGAAGAGAACAGCATTAACCTATTCAATACAAGGATGTGCAAAAACCTTGGATCACAGATATACTACAGTCATAATTAAATACATATATGTAATACACAAAAATTAACCATGTACACGTAGAGTAAAAGAGAAGGAGTCAACAGTATATAAATTTGAATATGAGATAGAATAACCATATAAATACACAACTACATATATAGAGGCCAATTTAACAAAGGTTTTGAGGACCTGATCCGACAGTGCGGATCAGGTCCGCAAGACCTCGCTGAATACGGAGAGCAATACGCTCTCCATATTCAGCATTGCACCAGCAGCTCACAAGAGCTGCTGGTGCAACGCCACCCTCTGCAGACTCGCGGCCAATGGGCTGCCAGCAGGGAGGTGTCAATCAACCTGATCATACTCGATCGGGTTGAATTGTGGCGATGTCTGTCCGACAGAGCTCAGAGCAGGCAGACAGGGTTATGGAGCAGCGGTCTTTAGACCACTGCTTCATAACTGCTGTTTCTGGCGAGTCATTCGGAGCTTGATATATAGGCCTCATGGTATGAAGACAGCAATACTCAGTTACAAAATAATATTCACAAGTTAAAATAATGATAATGAGGATAAAATGGTTCACACATGTATGCTAACATATATTACATAATAATTACCTACAAGTACATGATTGAACTCAATTATTGTGCATAGGCATATAGAGGCATAACTTGAATACCTTAGTACATATTAATGCAGAGTAAAATACTTAATCAGCCCAATTCAACTTGTTTAGGTAGATACAGCAAACATCTATACATTGGAGAACCTAAAATATGGTAATAAATCATCCATTATATACCTCAAAAAATCAAAAATCCGGTGATAAAAATTATTCCCAGAAATTAAAATTGTAATTTTCTGCATTGAAGCCATAGGGTACAAGTGTGCTCATTTTGTTCATCCAATAGACCTCTTACCTGGCTAAAATAGGCCATTTATCTCCACCTCTAAGAGGGCATCTTATGGTCTCTATCGCATTCCACTCAAAATTGCACACATTCCCATTATGTACTTCAATGACATGTCTTGCCAATTCCGAGCAAAGGATACCGTTCCTGATATACCCCAGGTGTTCCCGTATCCTAGTACGAACATCACGTGTAGTCATACCCCGCTACTGTCGTTTGTGATACGTACAACCAATGAGTATTGAAGGATTGATTAGTCACATAGGAGGTGAATTGAGTGCCCACCTTAATGACCTCACATGCCTTACAATTTCATTCCATATTTATATGTCCCATCATGTCTAAGCTAAGAACTCTGACTCGCAGGTTTACGTAGTTGGCTAGGTGAGACCATATTTCCCAGGGTTAAGTTATACCTATATGTGAATCTACAACCACCCTTAACTGTGTCTTTTAATAGATCATCTCCAATATAATATGGGTAGATATTTCTTAATAATATTACATATTTGATAGTATTGGCTGCAAACTTTGTAATAAAGGTGGGTCTATTCTCTCCACTCCTCCCACTTATAGCGGATTTATTGCTTGATTTCAGAAGGCCACTTCTCTCTCTTTTGTTAGCATCTTCAAGAGCTTGGTTAATAACTTTCTCATTATAGCCATGTTTACGTAGCCTATCTTGCAAAGATGCACACTCAGAGAGAAAAGGTTTTTCCCTTGAGCTAATCCTCTTGGTCCTGAGGAATTGTTCCTTCGCTATCCCTCGAAATACGTGTTTTGGATGTGAGCTTGATGAGTGTAGTAATAAATTACCCGCAATGGGTTTACGATACACTCGAGTTTCATTTCTCCCAGAATTAATATCCATGGTAAGCTCCATATCCAAAAAAATTATTTTCTCCTTTTGCCATTCAGAAGTGAACTGTATTTTAGGAATACATGAGTTGAGAAATTCTACAAAGGAATCAGCCTCTTGTGACGTAAATGTGGTAATAAAAATAAGATCATCAATGAATCTTTTGTAATACAAAATTCTGTTTGAGAAAATATTAGTTTGTCCAAACAGGTATCTATATTCAAACCAGCCCATAAACAAGTTAACATATGAGGGGGCAAATTTTGCCGCCATAGCTGTACCCCTCAATTGGACATAATAGGTTCCCTCAAACAAAAAATAATTGTGTTCCAAAAGAAATTTAGTTGCCATGATAATAAATTCCTTTGTCTCATCCAGATAATCAGTCATCAGATCTAAAAAGAATTTGATAGCTTCTAGTCCCAAAAAGTGGGGTATAGAAGTATATAGGGTGGCAACATCTACTGTAAGCCAATTCATACCCTCCACCACTCGCAAAGGTTCCACTAAATTCAGCATATGTGTTGTGTCCCTCAGAAAACTTGGGAGAGACGTAACCAAAGGTTGCAGGATGCTATCAATCCATTCTGATAGATGTTCAAATAAAGAACCAATTCCTGCAACTATAGGTCGTCCTTTAATATCTTCTAAACCCTTGTGTACCTTTGGCAAGTGGTGGAAGATTGGAATTACTGATTCTCAACATACAAAAAGTCAAAGGTATCCTTATTTATGATACCATAGAAAAGGGCATCATCTAACAAGGATCTAAGCGTATTCTGATCTGAAACAATCTAATCGGATTCCTGCTAACTGCCTTATATGAAGCTGGATAATTTAGTTGGCATGAAGCCTCTGAAATGTACATCTGTCTATCCATAACTACGATGTTGCCACCCTTGTCTGATTGTTAAATCACTATGGACATCTTATTCTGTAACGAGACAATAGCCTCTCTTTCTTGTTTAGTCAAATTAGAATGATTAACTGTTACAGTATCATTTAGATTTTTCAAATCTTTCATCACTCTCTTATGGAAGCTTTCCAGGGCTTTTCCCCTTAACTGTACAGGATAAAATCTAGATCTAGTTTTAAAGCCTGGGGGACAAGGGTAACTAGAGGGTGACTCTGTGGACTGTTCATTCTCCAAAGATTGGAGAGCGACCAAATCACACATATCACTGAATATAGATAAGGAATCTATATTGGTGATATTCTTTTCCACTCCCTCTGATGTATTGCAAGCTATATTCTCTTCATCACTAAAGTGTCTGCGTAGGGTGAGGCTCCGAACAAACTTGTTCAGATCTAAGATAGTTACTTCACTTACTGGCCCTTGCAGTGTCCGCCGCCTGTTTTGCAGTAGAGAGGGAGGATAAGGACAGATGAATGCTCGTCCTGACTCCTCCTTGACGCACGCGGCCCCCCGTTTCGTTCAGTGACTCTGAGTGAGACTGAGAGAGGGACGATTCAAGAAGCAAGCTGCCACTGTGTCTTTGGAGCTTTATATGCAAATGTAAAGCACTTTAACAGGCACCTGAGGTTTATTATTAAGTACTACATATTTTCCCTTTTCTATTATTTAATTAGAAAGAAAATATATACTAAGGTTGTGATTCACAACCATAGTATATATTTTCTTTATGATTAAATAATAAGAATGGGAAAATATGTAGTATGAATTAAGTTAGTGACTTGTCAAGAGACTGCTAGCGATATTGGGTGATAAGTTATGGAATAAATAAAGCCTGAGTGAAATACTGGATGTGTATCTGCATCAGTATAATAACACCAAGCACTATACAAAGACTCAGTAGTGACACTGGCATATGGGTATAACCAGAGGAGGGCTGGTTAAACGATCAGTGGTATCTGCATAAGTAAATAACACCCAGAACGATATAATGATGTTTTTAATTTGAAATCTATCTTGGTGTCCTTCACTAAAGTCTGTACATTGGATAATGTCCTCCACAGATTTGGTCTGTGCCTATCCCTGCCTGGCACATGAGGTATATACTTGGAGAACAGTTCTCTTTTTGTATCTTACTGGAGCATACACAACTAGCCACTATCATTGTTTAGCAGTTTCTTATCTGAACTCCCCCCCCCCCTTTGCAGGAACAGATATGTGGCAGGTAAAGCTTGTGAAGCCTGACATGTGCCCATCTAATTCTCAGAATGTGAAAACTCTTACGCCTAGATTTAGAATTCTGCATTAGCCGTCAAAAGCAGCATTAAGGGGTCCTAACGCTGCTTTTGGCCGCCCGCTGGTATTTAGAGTCAGGCAGGAAAGGGTCTACCGCTCACTTTCAAGCCGCGACTTTTCCATACCGCAGATCCCCTTACACCAATTGCGTATCCTATCTTTTCAATGGGATCTTCCTAACGCTGGTATTTAGAGTCTTGGCTGAAGTGAGCGGTAGACCCTCTACCGACAAGACTCCTACCGCCCATGGAAAGGCTGTAGTTAAGAGCTATATGGGCTAACGCCGGTATATAAAGCTCTTAACGACAGTGCTCTAAAGTACACTAACACCCATAAACTACCTATGTACCCCTAAACTGAGGTCCCCCCACATCGCCGCCACTATAATAAATATTTTAAACCCCTAATCTGCCGACCGCACATCGCCGCCACCTACATTATCCCTATGAATCCCTAATTTGCTGCCTCTAACATCGCCGACACCTACATAATATTTATTAACCCCTAATCTGCCCCCCTAACGTCGCCGCCACCTAACTTCAAGTATTAACCCCTAATCTGCCGACCGGACCTCGCCGCTACTATAATAAATGTATTAACCCCTAAACCGCCGCACTCCTGCCTTGCAAACACTATAATAAATAGTATTAACCCCTAATCTGCCCCCCCCCCCCCCAACGTAGCCGCCACCTAACTTCAAGTATTAAGCCCTAATCTGCCGACCGGACCTCGCCGCTACTATAATAAATGTATTAACCCCTAAAGCTAAATCTAACCCTAACACCCACCTAAATTAAATATAATTTTAATCTAAAGAAATAAATTAACTCTTATTAACTAAAGTATTCCTATTTAAAACTAAATACTTACCTGTAAAATAAACCCTAATATAGCTACAATATAAGGAATAATTATATTGTAGCTATGTTAGGATTTATATTTATTTTACAGGCAACTTTGTATTTATTTTAACTAGGTACAATAGCTATTAAATAGTTATTAACTATTTAATAGCTACCTAGTTAAAATAATTACAAAATTACCTGTAAAATAAATCCTAACCTAAGTTACAATTAAACCTAACACTACACTATCATTAAATTAATTAAATAAATTAACTACCAATAACAACAATTAAATACAATTAAATAAACTAAACTAAATTACAAAAAAAAAAACTAAATTACAGAAAATAAAAAAAGATTACAAGAATTTTAAACTAATTACACCTATTCTAAGCCTCCTAATAAAATAATAAAAAAAATAATAATAAAAGTCCCTACCCTATTCTGCATTACAAAGTAATCAGCTCTTTTACCAGCCCTTAAAAGGGCTTTTTGCGGGGATGAAGACTTCTGCCGGTCTGGATGTCCTCTTCTGCCCCATCGGATGAAGACTTTGGCCCGGCTGGGTGAAGACGACTCAAGGTAGGGAGATCTTTGGGGGGTAGTGTTAGGTTTATTTAAAGGGGGTTTGGGTGGGTTAGAGTAGGGGTATGTGGGTGGTGGGTTTTAATGTTGGGGGGGTTGTATTTTTTTTTACAGGCAAAAGAGCTGATTACTTTGGGGCATGCCCCGCAAAAAGCCCTTTTAAGGGCTGGTAAAAGAGCTGATTACTTTGTAATGTAGAAAGAAAAAGAGAGATGTGTGTCCCTTTTTCTTTGTACCAGTTCTTGCATTATCTGCTTTATGGGAGCAGATTAGTGTGTATTGCAAGGGGCAGATTTGCGCACCATATACCCAACACTTTTTTAGTACTTTGTAATGTAGAATAGGGGGCTTAGATTAGGTGTAATTAGTTTAAAATTCTTGTAATCTTTTTTTATTTTCTGTAATTTAGTGTTTGTTTGTTTTTTGTAATTTAGTTTAGTTTATTTAATTGTATTTAATTGTTGTTATTGGTAGTTAATTTATTTAATTAATTTAATGATAGTGTAGTGTTAGGTTTAATTGTAACTTAGGTTAGGATTTATTTTACAGGTAATTTTGTAATTATTTTAACTATGTAGCTATTAAATAGTTAATAACTATTTAATAGCTATTGTACCTAGTTAAAATAAATACAAAGTTGCCTGTAAAATAAATATAAATCCTAAAATAGATACAATATAATTATTCGGTATATTGTAGCTATATTAGGGTTTATTTTACAGGTAAGTATTTAGTTTTAAATAGGAATACTTTAGTTAATAAGAGTTAATTTATTTCGTTAGATTAAAATTATATTTAATTTAGGGGGGTGTTAGGGTTAGGGTTAGACTTAGCTTTAGGGGTTAATACATTTATTATAGTAGCGGCGAGGTCCGGTCGGCAGATTAGTTAATACTTGAAGTTAGGTGGCGGCGACGTTGGGGGGGGCAGATTAGGGGTTAATACTATTTATTATAGTGTTTGCGAGGCGGGAGTGCGGCGGTTTAGGGGTTAATACATTTATTATAGTAGCGGCGAGGTCCGGTCGGCAGATTAGGGGTTAATACTTGAAGTTAGGTGGCGGCGACGTTGGGGGGGCCAGATTAGAGGTTAATAAATATTATGTAGGGGTCGGCGATGTTGGGGGCAGCAGATTAGGGGTTCATAGGGATAATGTAAGTGGCGGCGGAAGATTAGGGGGTTAAATGTGTAATTCAGGTGTCAGCGATAGCGGGGGCGGCAGATTAGGGGTTAATAAGTGTAAGGTTAGGGGTGTTTAGACTGGGGGTTCATGTTAGGGTGTTAGGTGCAGACTTAGAAAGTGTTTCCCCATAGGAAACAATGGGGCTGCGTTGGGAGCTTAACGCTGCTTTTTTGCAGGGGTAAGGATTTTTTTCATCCCAAACTGCCCCATTGTTTCCTATGGGGGAATCGTGCACGAGCACGTTTTGCCAGCTTACCGCTACCGTAAGCAACGCTGGTATTGAGGGTTGAAGTGGTGGTAAATTCGGCTCAACGCACCCTTTTTGGAGCCTAACGCAGCCCTTCAGACAACTCTAAATACCAGCGTTGTTTGGAAGCAGCGGTAGGAAAAAAAGCTGCGTTAGCTACGCGGGTCTTTACCGACAAAACTCTAAATCTAGCCGTTAATTTTTAGAGATAACTGACAGGAAATTGGGGCAACATTAATAATGACAAATTAATTTTCAATAGCTCATGCTGTTAAAATAGAAAGTGCAGAAATCTTGAAAACACTGAAAAGTGTTTTCTGATGTAATAGAACGCTGCTACTGGGGTCTCTAAATACAAAAATCCTAATGAAAATCTTACAAAAAAAAATCAGATGACCCTTTTTTGGAACAGATTCCATAGTTGTGAATCTATATAAATCAAATAGCCTAGCTATTCATCCCCATATCATAATTGTTCATTAAAGGGACAATCAAGTCAAAATTAAACTTTCATGATTCAGATAGAACATGCAATTTTAAACAACTTTTCAATTTACTTTTATCATAAAATTTTCTTTGTTCCCTTGGTAGTCTTTGTTGAAAGTTAAACCTAGGTAGGCTCATGAAATGATTTCTAAGCAGCTGAATGGCCTCTTATCTCAATGCATTTTGACAGTTTTTCAAAGCTAGTTCATGTGTGCCATATAGATAAAATTGTGCTCACTCCCGTGGAGTTATTTATGAAGCAGCACTACTTGGCTAAAATGCAAGTCTATCAAAAGAACTGAGATAAGGGGCAGTCTGCAGAGGCTAAGATCCAAGGTAATCAGAGAGGTGAAAAAGTATATTAATATAACTGTTGGTTATGCAAAACTGGGGAAAGGGTAATAAAGGGATGATCTATCTTTGTAAACAATAACAAGTTTCAAGTAGACTGTTCCTTTAACATTAAAGGGACATGATACCCAAATGCTGAATCGTTTGGAAGTGATGCAGCACATCTGTAAAAATCTGACTAGAAAATATTACCTAGACATCTCTATGTAAATAAAGAAATATTTTATCTCAGAATTTCTCACTGTAAAATGACTTTAAGCAAGCAAGCAGGATAGTTGTCCTAGAACTTACAAAGGGTGTGCATCTGGCAAGTGCAGACACAGTCACTTTATTTCACTCTTTAGTTTAAGGAAGTTTACTATGAACTCCCACAAGATTACAGCAAAATAAAGTGTAAACTCAGCATCGATGATGCTGATTGGCTGTTGTTTTCACAACGCAGACCACAGCAAAAAGATAGGTCAGAAGATATCTGCTCACAGAGCACTTACTCTGGTGTGCTGAAGACATTTTATATGTAAAATATCTTCCTTTTTTACAAATAGATGCATGTGATCATTTCTAGGCAGCTTTTTGCAGATATGCAGCAGCACTTGATTTAGCACATACTTAAAGGGACAGTCTACACCAGAATTTTCACTGTTTTGAAAGATAGATAATCCCTTTATTACCCATTCCCCAGTTTTGCATTACCAACAGTTATATTAATATACTTTTAACCTCTGTGATTATCTTGTATCTAAGCCTCTGCAAACTGCCCCTTTATTTCAGTTCTTTTGACAGACTTGCCGTTTAGCCAATCAGTGCCTGCTCCTAAATAACTTCACTTGCACGAGCACAGTGTTATCTATATGAAATACATGAACTAACACCCTCTAGTGGTGAAAAACTGTTAAAATGCATTCTGAAAAGAGGTGGCCTTCAAGGTCTAAGAAATTAGCATATGAACCTCCTAGGTTAAGCTCTCAACTAAGAATACCAAGAGAACAAAGCAAAATTGGTGATAAAAGTAAATTGGAAAATTATTTTAAATTACATGCTCTATCTGAATCATGAAAGTTTTTTTTGGCCTAGACTGTCCCTTTAAAGAGATAGCAAACACCAAAAATGTTATTGTTTAAAAAGAAAGATAATCCCTTTATTTACTATTCCCAGTTTTGTATAACCAACACTGTTAAAGAAATATACTTTTTACCTCTGTAATTACCTTCTATCTAAGCTTCTGCAAACTGCCTCCTTATCTAAGATCTTTTGTCAGACTTGAATTTCAAGCAATTAGCACTGACTCTAAAATAACTCCACGTGCATGAGCACAATGTTATTTATATGAAACACATGAACTAACGCCCTCTAGCTGTGAAAAACTGTCAAATGCATTCAGATAAGAGTCTAACTAGGTTTAGCTTTCAACTAAGAATACAAAAAGAACAAAGCAAAATTGATGATAAAAGTAAAGTAGAACGTTGTTTAAAATTACATGCCCTATCTGAATCATTAAAGTTTCATTTGGACTTTACTATCCCTTTAACATGTCTGTTTAATTTAGGGATGCAAATTGTTTTGTCCAAAGACATAGGGCTACATTTAAAAAGCTGCAAATGCAGCTTTGGAGCTGCTTCTGCTGCAGGTTTGTATGAATGAGCCTGCATCGAATAGTTAGTGGTGGTCCTCAATCCCCCTGAACTTGATAGTTATTTAACTTGTCCAACATAGACATTAAGTTTTGCAAAGCATTTCAAAAGAGATTAGTAATTTACCTAGAAAAATAAATACTTTAGTCATTTACCTGAAGTTTGGAATGTTATGGGCAAAAGATAATATGTATATTCTTAAGGTATATGCTGAGGACATAGAACAAATGTCAGGATTTCCTAAAGTACAAGAGAATTTTTTTGGTAAATGCTTATTTACCTTTCATTAAAACTAGATTACAAGTGGAGTGCAATTGATAAGGTAGTGTACTTCATCTTATGCTTAAACCCGTACTAAGAATAGAGCACAATATGGTATTACAAGTGAATAATACAAATGATTAACCGGCTTATACTTTTAATAGAAAGCATAAGGATCGCTATTTGCATCCATATTACAAGGGGTGAGTAAACTATTATGCTCAAGCGCAACACAAAATATAGCTACAAATCTTGTCCTTTTGGAGACCTGATGTAAAGTGTTAACACTTGAATATATGCATAACAAAACACATGAAAACTATATTAAAATAAAGAATTTCACTTATATTTATATACATTAAAGGTAAAATAAAGGTTTATTATTGAAAAATAAGTTTTAACAGTGATTTTAAGGCGTATGGTGTATAACAAGGTGCTGGACTGGAAAGGGCTCAAATATGTGTGTGTGTGTGTGTGACCATTTCCGGTATAGGGGGTCTTTTGAACACCAACTAATGCCAGAGCTGCTCCTTGCTAACAAGAAACCTTTCCTCCACAGGACTTGAGCCAGGGGGACTTGGAAAGAACTGACAAACTGTAAAGTATTTTTCGGATTACACCTGTTTTTTATATTGTCTTCCGGGGCTTTTGCGTTGCCGATATTTACTGGATTAGAAACATTATTTTCTCTACTTTCAAATTGCATTAGGCATTGTTTATTCTGACTCATTTCTTTGATTTTTTTGACCTACAAGGATTATAGATACTAATATTCCTTACAAGCCATTTGTTAGAAGGAACTTTTTTATTCGCCAATTATTTTACTAAAAATAAATTGGTTTTACAGCAGGGATTACATTGAGCAAAACATTGAGGTGTAACCAGGTGAGCAGTTTTTAATTTATTGCCTAACAGTAATAACAGAAGTGTTGTACATACTACACTATGCAGATTTCTTCTTTCTGTCTTCCTCTCTCTTCCTTCCTCTTCTCTTCTGTTTTTGTTTGATTTCCCTCCTACTCCTTCTCTGTTATTCCTGTCCTGCAATCTTAAATCTCCTTGTTTCATATATATATGTATGTTTGTGTGTGTATGGCCCTGATGATCGAAAGTGCTACGAGGCGGCAAGATATTCTAAGGGATCCGCTGCCACGTCCAGCGAGTCGGTCGCAAAATTGCGAACTCACAACATAGATGCTAGCAGGCGGCATTGCTGAAAGACATTTACTGTACATGCCAATGGTCGCAATGCTGGCAAAACATAACACCTGGCATCGCCGCCCATATTGGCAATGTATAGAAAACAATCCCTTGGAATATAGCTGCCATGCCTAACCACTAATCATAAGGACCCCTAAACTGAATTACCCCATGATCGCAAACTAACACTACACTAATACATTTCTAAACTGCCACGTACCCACCGCAAGTACCCATCTAATCTATTAACCCTTATACATCCACCAACCCTCCGCAAGTACCAGTCTACTCTATTAAACCCTCAAACACCACTAGCCAACCGCAAGTACCCATCTACTCTATTAACTCCTCAACCGCTACAAAACCACCTCAAGTATCTATCTTGTTAATCCCTATATCACCACATACCCACAGCAAGTACCCATCTACTCTATTAACCCCTTAACCACCATTAGCCCACTGCAAGTACCTGTCTAACACTAACCTATATGCAATGCAAGAGAGATAATATTGGCACAGTGTTATGTAAGGTTAGGAGTCTAAGAGGTGATGACCTCGGTGCTATTCCCAATTACTCAGTTACATTAGAAGGAAAAGGGGGAAGAAAGGACAAAAAGTGGGAATTTATAGCACTCACGACTGCTAAGTTTGTATCTTGAATAGGATGAAAGGAGAGAAGCGCAGGACGCGATTCAAGTGTAGATATATTTATTCGGGTGAAACACACAAGATATTATACTCACAAGAGTTCAAATAAAAACAGGCACATCATAATTAAAGTTGTCCCTCATACACGTATGGCTAGGATCCAGCTGTAATGTTATGGATCATCAAATGTCCCTTCGTTATTTAAAAACGTCCAATTTCAGTGAGTGTAACAGCGGGTACTTCGATCTCTCCAGCCGCTGCGTCAGGGACACACCTCCACACACCCTCAGCTCAGTACCAATAGGAGAACCCCTAGTGCTGAGCTCACTGCACACGAGGACCTACGGTGGCTTCACTGGGCGATAAATAGAATGTACACAAAGCTACGTTCTGCGCGTTTCGTCCCGCTGGGATTTATATATTGACGGGCAACCGGATATCCTCCAATTGCTAAACAAGGCAAAATAATAATAATTAATCACCATGTTATTTGTACTTCGCATGAAAATCTCGGCTCTAGATAATCTAAACAGACTAGTGGATATGCATAAAAAATATATATTATACAACACAGATAAAAAATCAGATTTAGGCAAATTGTGTTAAAAACTATGATAAGAATGCTAAAATGACGCTAATCATAAAAATGGAATACATATACAAAGACATAAATAAAAACCCTACGGGTATACAAATTAATGATCTAATATCTATACCAGTGCTTTCCAAACTGTGTGTCGGGACACACTAGTGTGTCGGCAGCAGTGTGTAGGTGTGTCCCTGCTTCAGCACAATTTTTTTTAAATTTATTTAATAATTTTATTTTTTTTTGGTTTCTGACTTTCCGCCTGCCTGCTACGCATATCACATGGTTGACATGTGATTGATACCTAGGAGTTTACAGATCATCTTAACCTATTGGTGCAGCTCAGTGGGATCTGAAACTATTCCCATTGGCGGCTTTGGCGGCACATTGGCTCCTGACTGCACATGTAGTCTCCTTAATTGGCTCGTGACTGCATGTGTAGTCAGTGAGTGGGACAGCAGTGTGTTTGCAGCGTGGGCAGTAGTCAATCGGACTCACCGAGCTCTGAGGGAGGCAACTTAAATGCTGAGCTGAAGTCAGAAGTCAGTGGGGGTTTTTTTTGCAACTAGCTCCCAGTAGTGCATTGCTGCTCCTGCTCTTGATATATGGATAGGAAGGGGAAGCGTAAAAGTACTTGATGATGAAATGCGAGTGTCTTTATCTAATATTCCACCAAATATTCAGAAATTGTGTTCATCCCATCAACCTCATACATCCCATTAAAATAGTAAGTAGAATTTTTTTTAATTCTTGCACATACTTACATACTGTTACTTGTAAATACATTTAGTTGGATGAACTTGTAGATAGGATAGTGTATATATATATAAGATGGGAATATGAATTTTTTTTTGGTTTTTCAGTGGAACCATCAGTTTTAGATAGGGACTAATTTTTAGTTTTAACCAGATCTGATCCATTGATGCTATCCACTCTACTCTTAGTTGTATTTAAAAGATCAAGATCATACCTTTTATCTAAAAAAATTTTAGTTAAAACATCTGCCTCCCTATTGTAGTCATCATTAAATGTACAGTTACGTTTAATTCGTTGGAATTGTTCCAGTGGGATGTTGCTTTTCCACTGTTTGAGATGGCCACTATTGACATTTAATAACTCATTTCTATCGGTAGGTTTATGATAATTTTTAGCTGCCACTAATCTATTAATATCATCATAGAAGAGGGTCAAGTCTAAAAAAGATATAGATGTAATGGAAATTTCGTGAGTAAATGTTAAATTGTACGTATTATTATTCATATAAGTAATGAATTCAGATATGGTATCTACCGAACCTTTCCATATGAGTATTATATCGTCTATGAAGCGATAATACTTCACAATATTATTCTCATATGGATTATTCTTCCAAATTAAGTTATTTTCAAAGTGGGATACATACAGGTTAGCGTACGAAGGGGCAAAAGTTGCCCCCATCGCCGTCCCCTGTCTCTGCTTATAATACACATTTTCAAATAAAAAATAATTATGTGTTAAAATAAAGTGAATTGCATCAACAATAAAATCAATTTGATCTCTAGGAAGTCTTGAATTACTAAGTATTTCTTTAATTACTGAGATACCCAATGAATGGGGTATACTGGTGTATAGAGCCGAAGCATCACATGTAACCCACACATAATCATCAGCCCACGGCAGACCCTCAAATTTATTGATCACATCTATTGTGTCTCTGAGATAGGCTCTTGTATCCAATACCATGGATTGTAAATATGAATCTATGTATTTAGATAAATTATCACATAATGAGCCTATCCCAGAGACAATAGGTATTCCCATAGGGTGTAGGGGATCCTTATGCACCTTGGGCAAGTGGTAAAAACTTGCAATCTTGGGTGCTACTTCATAGAGAAATTTAAATTCTTCCATATTGAGGACATTTAAATTTTTTGCATCAGTTAAAATTACAAGAAGCTCTTTTTTGTACTTTTCTGTTGGATTAAATGTAAGAGGAAGATAGGTGTTTCTATAATACAAAAAACACACAAAACACACACACCCCTCCTAAATGTCCCATATTAGGTCCTATCCTAGTGCAAAAATACATATATACTGGGACTAGGTCCAGGGCAAATCGGTGTTAGTCAGACTATGTATTATTAGGGTCTTATAATATGGGACATTTAGGAGGGGTGTGTGTGTTTTGTGTGTTTTTTGTATTATTTAAGCATTCTGCAAGTGCACATCGAAAGGTTTGGAATAGGTACTCTCCCCCCATATTGTCCCCCTACATATTGCGAACCAGTCATATACAAAGTGACAACCTCAGTGAACAAATAACTCCGTATTACTGTATATGTCCAATAATGCCTAACTCTGTGTAGTCTAATATAACCTTCCATAAGTGCCTATAATCATAAATGCCTAACTCTGTATAGATAAATATAATCTTCTATAAGTACCTAAAATCAGAAACACTGAATTAATACTGGAGTACCAGAATCATGAATAGTAAAGATAATAATAGTATTATATCCTAGTATTGTATACATTTACACAATGTGCGACCGGGATGTATACTATTTGGATCATCCAAGTATGAACACTATAAGCGGTGTCAGCAGTTTTATTAGTATGATTCTGGAAGCGGATGGCAACAGTGTAATCCCAAATAAATATTAATCTACATAATATGAAATGATAGGCAGCGTCAATGTAATGGGCGTATATGGACAGGTGACGTCACTCGAATAGGCGTCCCAATTAGAAATTGCTACACAGTAGGTGAGGGAGCGGTAACATACCGCTGTTATTATTGGCTAACCGGAGGGTGTTGTCAGAGGAATGCATCTGATTGGTTAAGCAGAGTAAGGGGATAGGCTTTTAAAGCAGCCGTTTGTAACACTCGGTTTGCCAGTCTGACTAACTGAAACACATTGAGAAAGGCCGATCCTGAGGCCGAAATGCATTTGTGAAGCAAATAACTTTGATTTTAAACTTGAATCCGGCTTATATTGGTTAAGTGTACATTGGAAGTACTGGGGGGTGCGCCTCTGTCACCTGAAGCCGTGTATCCCGCTACGGCCAGGAATACAGGGAGGCTTTTACCCCAGAGCTTCTGTACACCCATATGAGCGATTTAGCACATTATTTTATCTTGAATCTATCTTTTGTGATATCTCCTTCAATAGGAGATAAGTGATGTTGATCACTTTTAATGTATATATAATAAAGTTAACAATTTTATACCTGAAGTAACACATTTTATTAACTGTTTAATAACAGTAAGATACAAACTTAGCAGTCGTGAGTGCTACAAATTCCCACTTTTTGTCCTTTCTTCCCCCTTTTCCTTCTAATGTAACTAACCTATATGCCCCATAAAAATAAAACCTAACCAAAAAAAAACAAAAAAAAAACCTCACTAAATTTAAATTAAAATAGCCCTTAAAAGGGCCTTTTGTATGGTATTGCTCTAAAGTTAATACAGCTCTTTTGCATTAAAATAAATTACCCCCTCTTCAATACAAGTAACGCCCCCACCCTCAAAAATAATAAAGGTTAACTACATAACTTATCTTAAAAATTTAAATTTAAAATAACAAATCATATTCCTTAACATAAAAAATCCACCTCAAAAAAAGCCCTAACTAAACCCAAAGTTTAAACTCACCATCCAAAAATCCAGCTCATCTTGATCTGACGTTGGGCCCTCTTCATCCAAGGTCCAGGCATCAGGGGCTGATGTCTCGTCTCTTTCAATGTTTCGACCTTTGTGCTTTTGTATCTGTGTATACATATGTATGTATGTGTGTGTGTATTGGTTAACACAATAATTTATATCTAATTGAAAAACTCCACTACTTTTATTATTATTATCATTTATTTGTATAGCGCAGCCAAATTCCGTAGCGCTGGGTACAATGATAGGGGTATACAATGACAAAGATTTTTGATAAAATACAAAACAACAAAACTAAGCAAATCTAGTACAGGAGGAAGAGGGCCCTGCTCCACAGTCTACAGGTTTAGGGTGCAGAGACATAAGGTTGGGGTAGCTTGTTACATCGGTTGTAGTTGCAGCAGTGAGTCAGGAAGTTCATGTATTAGTTTGGTTCGGATGAGGGATGGAGGAGAGATGGGTGAATAGGTGGGTTTTCAAGGAGCGTCTGAAGCTATACAAGGTTGGAGACAGTCTTATGGAGCGGGGTAGAGAGTTCCAGAGGACAGGAGCAGCACGTGCAAAGTCTTGGAGGCGGGAGTGGGACGTAGAAATAACAGGAGTGGAGAGACGTAGGTCAGAGGTTGATCGAAGAGGACGGGATGGGGAATATATAGTTGGGAGTTAGACTGTTTAGTGCTTTGTAAGTTAGGGTTCATACTTTAAATTGTATTCTGGAGTGTATGGGCAGCCAGTGTAGAGAGTGGAAGAGCGGAGCAGCTGATGTAGATCGGCAACTTAGTTGAATGAGTCTAGCTGAAGCATTCATAATAGATTGGAGGGAGGAGAGGCTGTGTTTTGGAAGGCCATTTAGGAGTAGATTGCAATAATCAATGAGTGACAAAATGAGGGAATGAATAAGTATTTTTGTAGTTTTTTGAGTAAGGAAGTGTAACGAATTCTGGAAATGTTGCGTAGGTGTGAACAGCAGGAGTTGGTAAGTGCTTGTATATGTGGGTTGAATGTGAGCTCTGAGTCTAGTGTGACCCCAAGACAGCGGACGTGGGGTGAGGTGTTGAGGATAGAGTCTCAAACCATCAGAGAAATGTCAGGCGTTGGATGTCTCGAAGAGGGGGGAATAAGAAGCAGCTCAGTTTTGGACAGATTGAGTTGGAGGTAGTGTGAAGACATCCAAGAGGAAATTGCAGAGGCAGTTGGAAATCTGGTTGAGTAAAGAGGGAGAGATATCAGGAGAGGAAAGATATATTTGGGTATCATCAGCATATAAGTGGTACTGGAATCCAAAGGAGGCTATAAGTTTTCCTAGGGAGGATGTATAGAGAGAGAAAAGTAAGGGGCCCAAAACAGAGCCTTGTGGTACTCCAACTGAGAGAGGCATAGGATCACAAGATATGTTGTTAAAGGAAACTGAAAAAGAGTGGAGGTTTAGTATACCTTCAGCATATAGCTTGAGCAATAGCCAAAATGAGTTTTTTAGTCTCCCTATTACGGTTACTATTTGACAAACAGATGTTAGCATGTCCTAGCCAAGTGATGGCTAACCTTGGCACCCCTGATGTTTTGGAACTACATTTCCCATCATCTAGACTGCAGAGTGCCTATGCATCATGGGAAATGTAGTTTCAAAACATCAGGGGTGCCAAGGTTAGCCATAACTGCCCTAGTCTTTCACTGCAATAAAAAATACTTTCAACTTGTAATATGAATACAAAAATAAAAGTTCTATTGATTTAACTTGAGTAATTCTAGAACACAATAGTGCAAATATTTCTGCACTCCGTATGAAATCTAGCCCTAAATGTTTGGGGTAGTCTATATGTTAGCAAGTTTCAGTGTGTGATTAAAGAGAAAATAATCATTTTATATATATGCATAATATACAGTATATATAAAAATTAAGAACTGCATTTAAAGATCTGCAGGTCACGATAAGCAATATTGCTAATCTGCAATAACATTAGTGCAAGACTTGATATTGCAAGTTCATGGTAAATTGCATTTACCAGAGAAGGGTTAGTGCTTTCGACATCTCTCTAGCGCAACCTATACTTTCAATGGAGATCACCAACACGCTAAATTAGCGCTTGTATTACAAGCTGAAAGTTATTGTTTGCACTTGAGCGAAAGCTGAAACTGTGATAAAATATTTATTAAAACTTGAGACCTGAAATAAAGTGTGTTAAAAAAAAGAGTTGTACAAAACACATCTAAAACATATTAAAATAAAGTATCACACTCACGTTTATAATTTTCAATAAAACATATGATTTAAATATTGATAAAAAAGATTTTAAAAGGGTTAAAAAGGCATATGGTATATGGCAAAGTGACTAGGAAGATGTGTGTGTGTGTTTATATGTGTAAATATGTCTGCACACATACATATATATCTACACATAAATACACATGTATACACATATATACACATATGCAGTATATACACTTTTGAGCCCTTCACATTTAAATATTTTGGAACATGCAATATCATTTTTATTAATTTTTAATATGTTTTAATGCATTTTGAATAGAAATACTTGAAATTCCTATGTTCTTCACTTCGAAAAAAAAATGTTTTGCTTTTTTTTAGATATTTCTACATATATCTGTATAAATATCTGTTTAAAAAAAAGATAGGTGATCTAGCGAAGTGCTGCGTTAGCGAGCTAATGATAACTAATAGGCTTTTTTTCAGAGTTAGAGCGGTCGCGATATCCAAAGTCCTGAAGTTAGCGAGCCTGAGTCTTTTGCTTGTGTGCTACCTTTTTACTTTCAACTTATAATACATGCGCTAATGGGGCCAATCTAATATTTTTGTTTGAGTGCAGTTAGCACTCGAGTGGGGAGAAAAATAAGCGCTCCACTAATAATCTTGCACAAAATGTTTTAAATGCTTTTAAAGGGATAGTCTAGTCAAATTTAAATGTTCATGATTCAGATAGAGCATGCAATTTTAAGCAACTTTCTAATTTACTCCTATTATCAATTTTTAATTGTTCTCTTGCTATCTTTATTTGAATGTAAGCTTAGGAGCTGGCCCATCACCTGGGTAGCACTTGCTGATTGGTGGCTACATTTAGACACCAATCAGCAAGCGCTACCCAGGTGCTGAACCCAAAATGGGCTGTCTCCTAAGCTTACATTCTTGCTTTTTCAAATAGAGATACCAAGAGAACAGAGAAAATTCGATAATAGGAGTAAATTAGAAAGGTGCTTAAAATTCCCTGCTCTATCTGAATCATTAAAGTTTAATTTTGACTAGACTATTTCTTTAATATGTTAATTTTGTGAGCATTGCTTTACGTTCTGAAACATTAAAAAGTCCAGTGAGTGCTATTTATTTTCAATTCTGTTGATAATTAGGGACATATGAATGGGTTCCTACACAGATCATGCAGTCACTTTCTAAAATGTTGCAGGGTCAGTTCCAGCAGGATGCCTGGTAGCCACAATTTTAACAGTTAAATTACAGGAAAAGCAGACAAACTAAATAAGGAATGTAAAATAAATTAATACTTTAACTGGTTAATATATATATAAAGAATATGGTCAGCTTTTTCATTTTTTTTCTCACACAATCAAACCTTAATCTGATATTTTAACAAATGATACTTACAAATATGTTCAAGGAATTAATTCAAATCTGTACAACTACTGAGTGAAATTTTAATAAAAAAAAAAACTAGAAAGCTCATTCAAAAAAGAAATTAGTGGTAAAAACTTTGCCCGTCTCTCATCAGTGAAGACTGATTTAGTTATGCAAATTACTGCTATGAATATTAAACCACTGATGAAAGGTTTTTAATGAAGGGGTCTTTTGTTTTGAAAATGCAAGGGTATATGCTTTAATTTCTTGCTAATTTACTGTTCTTTGATAATGTTCACATTTTCCCCAAAGTGACTTCACTGATGGTTTTAATGTTGTGAATAGAACTACAGGCCAACAATACTGCTTTTGACAAGGCTTCCCCAGTGTAACTGTATATCATGATTTCCAGCCCCTTATGCGCAATTCTATTAGGGTGAATTCTGTCTACAGGGCTTTCCCTGAAATGAATTCTCATTTTAATGTTAGCCTCCTGCAGTTTTTAATTTTTAATCTGTAATATGAAATTGCAAATTTTACAAACATAATTTGAAAAAGCCACTAGGACAGAACAGAATGCCAAAGTTTACATATTGCCTAATTAGACTGTTATGAGAAGCAGCTTATCAATGTCAAACCAAAGATCATCAAAAATCCAATTACCAATTTGAGAAAAACACATATATTTATAGGTTCATTTTGTTTCATTTGCATCCCATTAGCTTAATAATTGTTTAAAAATTAAATTAGGGCTAATAATTTTATTGTTGCAATAAAACACCTGCGCTTAGAAACTTTATCTTCCCAGAAATTAGTTGGTTATGTTTTTTATTGCTAACGGAGCAATGTTTTCAAAAATAATGGACTGAAAAGTTTGGTTTGATCCTGTTTAGTTGCAACATTTTTAATCATTCCTCTACGCTGCAGGCCTATCATCAGTAAAGATTGATAGGTACTTAAAAGCACATAAAGATTGTAGTAATTGCAAACATAAATAAAATGAACTAAAATCACAAAGTTACACTTAATTAGTATATGGACAGGTTAATTGATATTTAGCACCATTTCATTGTAGTTGAAAAATAGTGGTTTAAAGGGACAGTCAACACCCGAAACAACTTTATCCCATACCTTCGATCCACCAAAGACGATCCGCCTGCACCACATCCCATTTTCAACACCTCTAGCGTTATACGAGTAATCGTCCAAAGCACATACATTTTTCTAATAGAGATATGGCAGCCAAACTCCCCCCACCGTGACGTAGTAGGTTTCAGTTTAATTGAATCAGCCAATCAGAATCGAATCCTCGGCTGGATTCTTAACACGCGTTCACGCTTGCACTTCTAATTTCGGCTTGAAAACTGACAGAACATAAAATGCGCATGCGTCAATGGTTCATACATGAACGAGCATGGCATTTAGTAAAGAAGGGGAAGAAGGAGAAGGGGGAGAAGCTTGGCTGCCATATCTCTATTAGAAAAACGTATGTGATTCGGACGATTACTAGTATAATGTTAGAGGTGTTGAAAATGGGATGCAGTGCAGGCGCATTGTCTTAGGCGGATCGAAGGTATGGGATAAAGTTCTTTCGGGTGTTGACTGTCCCTTTAAGTATATAGGCAACTGATTCTAGCCACAAACTCTCTAAACTCAAAAATACAAAGGCCAGAATTGTAATTAAAAATAAAATGTCCATTCCAATCCATCAGCATTCCTATGAATAGTGCCTTGCATTACTTTTTTTTCAATTTCAGGTCTTGTTTTCAGGGCCAGATCATCTGAAGACTGGCCCCAGCATGGTTTTGTCTACTACATACAGTTCTAGAGGTCTTATGTCCAGAAGGATCTAAATAAACTGGAATCTGTTCAAAGCAGGGCTATTAAAATGGTGCCTAACTTACAAACAAACGGCCTTAATATGTATAGCTTAGTGGAGAAAAGACAGAGAAGCATTGCGGGACCTAGTAAACAAAGGGCCCTTAATAAAGGGCCCAAATAAACGTTGTGAGCTATTAATAAATCCTTTAAGTATCTACCAAAACAATATACGTGTATTACTGGACAATTATTTAAATTTAATAAATAACTCATGTCATTGACAATGTCACGTCAGACAAGTTTTCATTGTGCCCCTCTTTAAAAAAAAAAAACATGTCATTGATGATGTCAAAGCACCACACACTCTCCAGATCTGTCTGAGCTCTACTGGATTGGTGGGAACTGTGTAATGGGGAACGATTGAACACAGCGCTACAAGTGCTACACGCGCAGTCACTGACTCCATCACACTATTCCCTCCTAGTCTGCTCAGGATTCCATGGGTCATTAACCCCTTTGTTGCCAGGAATTTCAGAGAACTACTGGCCCTAAATACTGGAGATTTTTTTAGCATTTTTGCTATCACTCCATTTAAACATAAACAGAGCCTTGTTGTTGTTGTTGTTGTTGGGTTTTTTTCCTGTAAAAACTATATATATATTTTTTAATTTTTTTTAAGTAGACAACCCAAGGTATTGATCTAGGCCCATTTTGGTATATTTCTTGCCACCATTTCACCACCAAATGCAATCATATAAAAAAAATGTTTACTTTTTTACAAACTTTGGGTCTTTCACTGAAATTATTTATTTGAAATTATTTACATTCACAAATGATTGTAAAAGCTTCTCTAGGATTGTTCATAAATAGCAGACATACATGGCTTTACCATTGGTTTATGGTAATTAGAATGCCACTAAATGCAGCTGTGCACCACACTTCTATTATTCCAGGCAGTGAAGGGGCTAATCAGGTAGCTTGTAAGGTTCATTTTAGCTGTAGTATAGAGATTACCCTCCCACTCCCTGATCCCTCTTAAACAGCTCTCTCCCCCACCCACACTCATCCCCACCATCTTAGATACTGGTAGTCAGTGATCCTCCTCAACCCTCCTACCTCCCTGATCCTGCAAAAAATAGCTCTCTACCCCTCCACATCCACAATGTTTTTTTTATTTTTCTGTAGTGTAGTGGTCCCCACACCTCCCCCTCCATTAAAAAAAATCTGCAGTGTAGTGCCCATCCCACTCCCTACTCCTACCCCCCTCCCCCACTCTACCACTGGGCTGACCACCCACCTCCCTATTTCCCTCCTACACCTCCCGCTGGCAGCAGCAGATGATAGTTACAGATGGTGACAGCACCAATCTTGCTCCGTTTCCATATGCAGACAGATACGTGCAGCTCAGGAAGAGCAGACTACTGGAGCTTCCTGAAGCTGCAACGTTTATATACGTTTGTCGGTACGATGGACTTGGTATTGCATGACATATATAAGTCATATTGGGTCAAGAGGTTAGCAAAGTATAACACAACAGCAACATTAAAACCATCAGTGTGTAGGTTACACAAAGAAACAGCAGTTGAAAAACAATAATATGTATAGAAACCTCTGCTATATGATAGAGATTAAATATATGTGTTAGGATAGAAGTAAGAGTAGGAGAGAGGGAGGGCAGTAATTGTGAGGGGATGGGATCACAGGGACAGGTAGTGAGTTGAGAGGAAGATATAATGGCAGAAACTTCTTCCTCAGTAGCAGGAGTAAAAAAGCTGAGTCATTGATGCACAACTTACCCCCTTCACTGTGCTAGTTCTTATGCCGTGTATGATGGCATATGAGAACGAGGCTCCCATTGGAGCTTATGGAAGCACACTCGCGTTCGCATTGCAACTTACTTGTAATACCAGTACACATTTGTGTACGCTGGCATTACTAAGTTGAGCACAAATATTTTTGCAGAAGCTATATTTTGCGTTTGACTGGTAATCTAGCCCAATGCGATTTATAATTGTAGCTGTTATCTATTGGTCCATGTGAGTGAGAATATTGTCACTACGCAAGGTGCAGAGAAGATAAGTATATTCTAGTGGACTGTATAAAGTCAGGGAAGGGGAAGATCTTCTGTGGTCACAGTCCATAGTCACTAATAAGACTTCATTAGCACAAATAAACTGACTTTGAACTATGAACTGATATTGAAATATTTCCTGATTTTCAAATAAAGGTAATCAAATTTGGCTTTACAAAGCTGCAAATAATGAAGATAATTCTCTTGTCTTGCACCATCACGTTTCCTCACAATTTTCAGCTCACCCTTATTCTATTAGATTTTACCAGCTCCAGGGCTGGCCCTAGCCATTGCGGGGCCCAAGGCAGGATGACAAAATGGGGCCCCCTTTCTCTCCGCCCCCAACCCCGCCCAATCTCCGCCCCACAGCTTTTATAATGCTATATGATATATGCTTTCATCATATAGTGTACAAATGTGATTGGTGAATATAGGAGAGGTGGGGCATATTGATGAGTCAAAGGGGGATATTTTTCAAAGCCTCAACTATGCTGCATTCGCCAGCACCAATACACTTGCCTAACATCGGGGCTGCTGACCTGAATACGATCTCCATATTTTTAAAAAAATCCGGCAAAAAGCCATACACCAAGTACGGGGCAATGAGCATCGGACTGTTCTTAACTAACAGTCATCGATCTCACTGCTATTTGGCTTTTTACCAACTTAATTTATACCCAGCCACCACTATACTAAAATGTTTAGCCCCGCCACTCCCGGACCCCGCCGCAACTTTAATAAAGTTATTAACCCCTATCCCGCCGCTCCCCGACACCGCAGCAACCTAAATAAAATGTATTAACCCCTATCCCGCCACTCCCGGACCCCGCCGCAACCTAAATAAAGTAATTAACCCCTATCCCACCGCTCCCGGACCCCGCCTCCACTAAATAAATGTATTCATTCCTAAACATCTGGCCTCCCACATCACTACCATTAACTAAACCTATTAACCCCTAAAATACCAGCCCCCCACATCACCATAAACTAAATTAAGCTATTAACCCCTAAACCTATCAACCCGCTAACTTTACATTAAAATTACAACATCCCTATCTTAAAATAATTTTAAACTTACCTGTAGAATTAAAAGAAACTTATTCTAAACTATTAATTAACCTACCCTAAATATTATACTAAAATTACATTAAACTAGCAATTAAATTAACTATATTACATATTAAAAAACCCTAACCCTACTCAAATTATTTAAATCTACTATTAAAAATGACTAAATTACAAAAATTACAAAAATTACAAAAATTACAAAAATTACAAAAATTACAAAAATTACAAAAAATAAAAAACACTAAATTACGAAGAAAAAAAAACACAGTATCAAAAATAAAAATGAATTACACCTAATCTAATAGCCCTATCAAAATAAAAAAGCTCCCCCAAAATAAAAAAACCCTAGCCTACAATAAACTACCAATGGCCCTTAAAAGGGCCTTTTGCGGAGCATTGCCCCAAAGAAATCAGCTCTTTCACCTGTAAAAAAAAATACAAACACCCCCCCAACAGCAAAACCCACCACCCAACCAACCAACCCCCCAAATGAAAAGTCTTTCTAAAAAACCTAAGCTCCCCATTGCCCTGAAAAGGGCATTTGTATGGGCATTGTCCTTAAAAGGGCATTTAGCTCTTTTACCTGCCCAGACCCTACTCTAAAAATAAAACCCACCCAAAAAACCCTTAAATAAACCTAACACTAACCCCAGACGATCTACTTACAGTTTTTGAAGTTCTGCTTAAAGGATCCATCCAGCCGGCAAGAAGTCTTCATCCGGGTGGCAAGAAGTCTTCATCCGGGCAGCCTCTTCCATCTTCATCCATCCGGCGAAGTCTTCATCCATGCGGCCTCTTCTATCTTTTCTATCTTCATCCATCCGGCGTGGAGCGTGTCCATTCTGAAGACATCTGGCGCGGAGCTCCTCTTCAATACGGTCGCCGTCGTAAACTGGAACTTGGATGCAAGTGATGTCATCCAAGATGGCGTCCCTTGCATTCCTATTGGCTGAAAGTTTCCAAGAGCTGCTAAAATCCTATTGGCTGTTCCAATCAGCCAATAGGAGGAGAGCTCAATCCTATTGGCTGTTTCAATCAGCCAATGAGGCCGAATTATACAAATGTCTGTCGGACCTGATCCGATAGTGCGGATCAGGTCCGACAGACATCGCTGAATGCGGAGAGAAATACGCTCTCCATATTCAGCATTGCACCAGCAGCTCACAAGAGCTGCTGTCAATCAACCCGATCGTACTCGATCGGGTTGAATTCCGGCGATTCCTGTCCGCCTGCTCAGAGCAGACGGACAGGGTTATGGAGCAGCGGTCTTTGTGACCGCTGCTTCATAACTGCTGTTTCTGGCGAGTCTAAAGACTCGCCAGAAACATGGGCCCACAAGCTCCTTACGGAGCTTAATAAATGGGACCCTATGTGTTTAAAGCCAGTGTTTAAAGTACTATGGGCTAGATTACAAGTGAAGCACTAATTTATTGCTCGCTCGCAAACTAGCAAATTCACCTGTTTGCGGGCGCGCAATAAATTACCAGCCATTACAAGTGGCTGGTTATTGGTACTGTTAACTCGCAGTAGCAATTAGAGCTCCAAAAATCAGATCTCTGGTTAATTTTAAAAATGTGCCCCAAATACTTCCAAACTAAAGTGTGAGGTTGTATAATAATAATAAAAAAATAGCATCTTTAATTTTTTAATTTTTTTAGGATAGGTGTAATTAGTGCGTGTTTAAGGGATGAGGGAAATATACCAGTGCTGAGGGAGAGATTAAATATATGTGTTAGGATAGAAGTAAGAGTAGGAGAGAGGGAGGGCAGTAATTGTGAAGGGATGGGATCACAGGGACACGTAGTGAGTTGAGAGGAAGATATAATGGCAGAAACTTCTTCCTCAGTAGCAGGAGCAAAAAAGCTGAGTCATTGATGCGCGACTTACCCCCTTCACTGTGCTAGTTCTTATGCCGTGTATGATGGCATATGAGAACGAGGCTCCCATTGGAGTTTATGGAAGCACACTCGCGTTCGTATTGCAACTTACTTGTAATACCAGTACACATTTGTGTACGCTGGCATTACTAAGTTGAGCACAAATATTTTTGCGGAAGCTATATTTTGCGTTTGACTGGTAATCTAGCCCAATGTGATTTATAATTGTAGCTGTTATCTATTGGTCCTTGTGAGTGAGAATATTGTCACTACGCAAGGTGCAGAGAAGATAAGTATATTCTAGTGGACTGTATAAAGTAAGGGAAGAGGAAGATCTTCTGTGGTCACAGTCCATAGTCACTAATAAGACTTCATTAGCACAAATAAACTGACTTTGAACTATGAACTGATATTGAAATATTTCCTGATTTTCAAATAAAGGTAATCAAATTTGGCTTTACAAAGCTGCAAATAATGAAGATAACTCTTGTCTTGCACCATCACGTTTCCTCACAATTTTCAGCTCACCCTTATTCTATTAGATTTTACCAGCTCCAGGGCTGGCCCTAGCCATTGCGGGGCCCAAGGCAGGATGACAAAATGGGGCCCCCTTTCTCTCGGCCCCCAACCCTGCCCAATCTCCGCACCACAGCTTTTATAATGAAAAAAAAAAATCATTTAAGGTAATGCACAGCATCTTATATATAAAAAAACATAAATCCACTAATGTGGAGCACTATAACATTGTATATATTGCAATATACCATTTGTACTATTGGAACAACTGTTTATGTATATAATGAAGAATTATGCTGACAATTAGGAACATTTGAGTTGAACTGGGCCTTATTTTTATGTGTTTTCTTATGATAACAAGAACATTAGAGACGCCAGAGCCGGCCCTAACAAGTGCAGGTCCCTAGGCAGACAGACAGCCCAGGGCCTCTACCCAGAATAAAAAATACTTAAGAAATGGGGCAATGCACTGTACCACACAAACACACAGATATAATACACAGAGATATTTATATACACATACATCCACACACTCAGACACATACACAGGAACACAGGTGTACACAGCCCACACACCCCACACACACACAGCCCACACACATACACAGGAACACAGGTGTACACAGCCCACACACACACAGCCCACACACATACACAGGAACACAGGTGTACACAGCCCACACACACACAGCCCACACATACACACACACACACACAGCCCACACATACACACACACCCCACACACAGCCCACACATACACACACAGCCCACACATACACACACACACACACACACAGCCCACACATACACACACACACATACACAGCCCACACATACACACACACCCCACACACACAGCCCACACATACACACACACACACACACAGCTCACACATACACACACACATACACAGCCCACACATACACACACCCCACACACACAGCCCACACATACACACACACACACACACAGCCCACACATACACACACACACAGCCCACACACATACACAGGTGTACACAGCCCACACACACCCCACACACACAGCTCACACATACACACACACACACACACACACACACACAGCCCACACATACACACACACACACACACACATACACAGCCCACACATACACACACACCCCACACACACAGCCCACACATACACACACACACACACAGCCCACACATACACACACACCCCACACACACAGCCCACACATACACACACACACACACACACAGCCCACACATACACAGCCCACACATACACACACACACAGCCCACACACACACACACCCCACACACACAGCCCACACATACACACACACACACACACACACACACAGCCCACACATACACACACACACAGCCCACACACATACACAGGTGTACACAGCCCACACACACCCCACACACACAGCTCACACATACACACACACAGCCCACACATACACACACACACACCCCACAGCTCAACTGTTCAAAATAAGGATGATAATTCTAGTTTCTAATTAGTGGTAATTCTATGCCATCTCTCTCTTATGCTCTCAAAATTGAGTTTTTAGTACTTTTATTTAAGTGAACGGCCCCTAGTTGTCTAGTGGGTGTGCATGACAAATGTGAGATGAAATTGATGGGGATGGGTGGTTAAAAGGGCACCATATCTCCCACTGCCTAGGGCAGCATAACAACTAAGAATCAGATTACAAGTGGTGCATGCATATACTGTATATAGACACACACATACATAAACATTGGAGGCATTTCCAGTCAAACACTTTGCCATATACACTATCCCTTTTTAACTCTTATTATTTTTAAATATATATTGAATGTATGTATATCAGTGTAATACTTTATTTTAATATGTTTATGATGCGTTTTGTGATTTTTTTTTTATTACCCTTGCACTTTACTTCAGGCCTTGTCGTACTAAATATTCTAGCGCAGTTCCAGCTTTCGCTTGAGCTCAACCTATAACTTCTTTCAACTAGTAATATTAGCGCAGATTAGTGTGTTTGCGATCCACATTGAAAGTTTAGGTTGTGCTACAGCGATGTCACCACGCTAACCCTTCTCTGATAAATGAGATTTATCATGGGCTTGTAATATCAAGTTGCACATACTGTTAGTGCAGTTCAGAGATATTGAGCATCGTGAACCACGCTATCATTACAACGCCACTTGTAATCTGGCCCTAAACACATTACTGTTGTAACCATAACAGTGCTTTACTTACAAGTGTGCAATGTCTGCACTACTGTCTTTTCAAAATAGGTTTTTAAAGAAAAGTATGCTATTTGACTTTTGGTATTTATAATATGGCAAATATGAAGGTACTTCTGGTCTTTCTTCATTTTTAAATTCTGGTATTTATTAATGCTCAAATTGCAACCTCTGATAAAAGATGGTGCCAAGTAATTTATTTCTCTAATAACATTTAATGGATGTTTACAGCACAGGGATATAATTCAATCTAGGGAAAATGATGGATGAGTTTGGTACCCAGTAATGGATGAGCATTCTGCAAATTGATAGTTCAGTGATTTGCCTAGTGATGAGTTTAGTGCTCACTGGTGGTTGATGCTTTTCCAGATAGATGTTTCCCTTTGCTAAAAGTGATGAAGGTTTTGGGTAACAACTCATTGCTGACTTTGTCATACTCTTGTACAGGAAGGCAAGTCATACGACTAGATTTTACCTTCTGCAAATGTTGTTTGCAACAGAATTGTATTGCTGCTTGCATCAAATTAGTTATGTATATTCTCACTTTATAGGAAAAAACTTTAGGAAATGTTACTCACCCAAGCTCTATTCTATTACTGAGTAATGTTAAACAAGTGCAAAACTAGAATACATTTTCAAAAAAATGATTAAGCAAGAAAGAGAGGTGTTCAAATAAGAACCCTCCAAAGTCTAGTTACCAGCACACAAGGATGTTAATAAATGAAGAACATTTTCTAAATTCTACTAAAGGCAAAATGTATTATAGAATAAATATATATCACATCCAAAATAAAAATAGAAACAGATAAAATGCCTTATGGTCCCCTCACAAATCTATCTAAAGCCAGCTATAGGCCTTGATTTATTAAAGAGTCAATCTTGATGCATTCACTGGTGTCAATACGTTCGTCAGACATCGCTGCCACAAATCTATATACAATGCTCTTATTTATGAAAAAGTCTTTCGAAAACACGTGCGTCAAGTACAATGCGATGAGCATCAGAATTTTGATAAATAAGAGTCATCGATGACGCGAATATCCTTATCTATCTAACTTTTTTCCCTGAATGTCTATCAAATGCAGACATTTTAGTCTTCTTATTGCAACTATATACACACACACATATATATATATATGTAAATATATATATATATATATATATATATATATATATACAATTATAGATATATATATATATATATATATATATATATATATATATATATATATATATATATATATATATATATATATATATATATATCAGTGACGTGCAGTGAGGTCAGAAGCTGGTGAGGCACTAGATATGATACGACTGAGAAACACATGTAAAGAGGGCCGCAAGTACCCCCAACAGGGCAGGTTTAAATGATAGCTGAACCAGTACACAGGTGACATAACCAGGTGATGGGTGAGAGCAAGTTAGTAACCACTGAGTTACTGATCAGCTGATTACTTCACCTGTGCACTGATTCAGCTATAATGAAAACCTGGCCTGTTGGGGGTACTTGAGGACCATTGTTGAGAAACACTGCACTAAAGCACCAGCTCATCGGAAATGTATTGATTACCTGGAGAATAAAGCACACATACTCTGCTCACTGACACCCACACACACACACTCTGCTCACATACACACTCACACAATTCTGTGGCACAGTGCCAGTTACTAAGCAATTAGAATGATACACAATCTTTTCTCTACTCACTACTGTATTGTAAAAATAGAAATAATTTACCATACAAATTTTATACAAAGGACAAGTTATCAATACTGCCAACACAGCTGCTGCTGCAATATGGTGTTCAAGAAACGCACATGCATATCCCACTTAGGTATGCTCTTCAACAAAGGAAACCAAAAATAATTAATACATAATAAAAGTAAAATAGAAAGTTTATTTATTTTTTGTGTGCAATTTCTATCTGAATGATGGAAATGTAATTATGACTTCCATGTTCCTTTCAAAAACTAATTTGATTTGCTGACATGGGGCCAATAACAGTTGATGCTAATTCTTAAAATATAAATAACTAGAAACGTCTATTAAAATAGCATGCTCTACATCAATAAAAGTTTAATTTCAAATGTCTCCCTTTGACTATGTGTTTAACCAGTTACTTTACAGTGGCATTATTTCTAAAAACATTTAACTGCAATAATTACATATATTTTTTAAATGACTCAGTATCTCCTTTTTATTAATATAAACTTGTATAAAAGCAGCACATATTAAAAACACAATGCAACAGCTTTCAATTGATTTGTGAATTACAAGTTAACAGCAGTCTTTAAATAAATGGAGACATAGAGAAAAATAAAAATAGATACTGCATCCTCTGGCTGAACAGACATAACATATATGGAGTTTGTACCAAATTAAATAAAATAACCATGAAAAAGAGAGGCTTAGCAATATTCAATGTCAAAAACTTTAATTTAAATAATGTGGACACTGCACACTTAACTTCCAACTCTGGGTTTTAAATTATGGATTTAAATTTGAATTGACCCTTTGACTTCCTGTCAGTATTGGGTTATGCTCACTTACTGTCTCCTCCTGTTAATGATCTGTATCTGAACACAATTTGTGAATCACAAGAGATGTAGAATATTACTTTACTCTTCTGCTTGGTGTCATCTGTTCTTAGGTTACATCAGCTTCCAGTTGTGTCACATGACCCTGCTCACTGCATCCTCCTTCTGATTAATCTATATATCCTTCACTTGCTAGGAGGCATCAAGAGTGGTGCCTCCTATTGGTCCCAATTTTTGCTGCTAATATATTGACAGAACACAGGTGGCGCTGCAGCACAGCTTTTCCATTGACCCATGTACTGCAATGGAGAGAAGCATTCCTGTACCTGCCTCTTCATAGCATTACATGGGGGGAAATATTTTTTTTGGACTTTTTTTTTTGTTTTAATTAAAATTTAATTAAGCTTTGGCCACATATGGCAGGGTAGGCACTGCCTCCCCTGCCTCTTATGAGTGCACGTCCCTGATATATATACAGTAGATATAGATATAGATAGATAGATACAGATATAGATATAGATATCTGGGAATGCCCTACACAGACTTATAACTGTACCATGAGAACAGAAGTTAACCATGTTAACATGTTTTTTATCACAAAAGATAAAAGGGACATTAATATTTTTAATTATACTTCAGGATTAATTCATATCGTCCTTCACTGACAAAAAAGTCACACTAATTTAAATTATTCAGCAAGTATGTTCATTAACTGTCTGCGACAACAAAAAAGCATTCTAGCAAATATTTTCAGACTCCCATTGATTCCTATGGCATTCACGGCCCTAAGAGGTGGAGGTTTGAATGATAGGTATGCTGCGTCGGAGTAGACACGAGCGTACATGTTGAATTTTTGATAAATTTGGAAGAGCTTCAAATAGAGTCGAATGTAAAGGCGAATCATCAGATTACGCTACAATTTCGGGAAATAAGAAGGCGGATCATCAGTATTCCACTCAAAGGCCGCGAGTATCGATATGCGTCGGATTGATCTCACTTTAAACCAATGGTTTTCAAACCTGTCCTCAGAGCTCCCTAAAAGGCCACGTTTTGAGGATATCTGAACTAGAGCACAGGTGAAATAATCAGCTGCTTAGTAAACATGGTTTTTTACCTGCTCTCGCCCAAGGTAAACCAGGAAACCTGGCCAGTTGGGGAGGCCTGAGGAGAGGTTTGAAAACCAGTGCCCTAAACCACTGGACCCAGCATTAAAGCCTACAGTAAGCTTGGATTAGGGCACTGGTTTTCAAACCTGTCTTAGGTCTCCCTAACAGGCCACAGTTTGAGAATATCTCAACTAGAGCACAGGTGAAATAATCAGATTAGAAACATGGTTACTTTACCTGCTCTCATCCAAGATAATACTGAAAACCTGGCCTGTTGTGAAAGCCTGAGGACAGGTTTGAAAACCAGTGGTTTAGGATGATGGACCACGCATGATTGATTTAAACATTATGTGGATTTTATTCACAAGTGGAATAATTTAAATCTCAATAGGGTTCAGCAATTAAAAATACACTCTATACACACTATAGCCAGCTTTAGCTAGATTTGTGAGGGGCCCATTAGGAGTTTTATCTGTTTCTATTTTTATTTTTGATATGGTATATATTAATTATATAATAAAATTTGCCTTTTGTAGAATTTAGCAGATGTCCTTCATTAACAAACCACTGTGCGGGTGCAATTATTAACAAACCAGTGTGCTGGTAACTAGACTTTGGAGGGTTCTTATTTGGACACCACTCTTTCTTGGTTAATAATTGTTTTGATATTCTCACTTTATCTTCTATTGCAAAAAAATGACTGCTTTCTATTGTTTTAAGAAAAGGCAGAAGCTTACTTACACCTAGTAGAATGTGGCAGTGGCTTTACTCAGACTATTACCACAACAGATATTTTTAAATCACTCCTTATTAGTGGGCATCATGTGGCTTAAAGGGACAGTTTACTCAAAAATGTTCTCCCCTTTAATTTTTTTCCAATTATCCGCTTTACCTGCTGGAGTGTATTAAATTGTTTACAAGTATTTCCATTACCCTTATATTGGCATTTGAAATAGTTGATTTAGCCTGTAGTATCCCCACCTATCCTGAAAGTTTTTGGCCTTAAGGCCAAGCTTTGTAAACACAGCCAGTAGAAGAAATTACACTCCCAGGGGGTATAGAAGAGATAAGGTAATAAAATGTTAATTTTCTATTGTCCTCTCCAAGTATTGGTCTTTGGTTTATGAACGTATATAAGATAAAGAAGCATGTGTATGTATAAAATGTGATAAAGTAATAAGATCTGATTATAACTACAAGCTCAACCCATTTTATTAGGTTGTGGCTTCAGAACACAAATAAACCTTAAAAAGCAAATCTCATACATTTTATACTCTGCAGATGGTAAAAAAAGTAATTGGAAACACATTAAGGGAAAAACTATTTTATAGTATACTGTCTCTTTAAATTTAATGTTACAAAGATACTTCACAGTTCTTCCTTCACCTGAATCAGTTCCATACTCTGATCAACTGATGGCCCATACATGTCCTATTAGTGGAAGGAAAAGTTGTAAATTTATGCAATGTAAGCAAATTGACAGAACACTACAAAATCTGTTACAATAAAAAAATATAAAAAATAACTGTTTCAGTTAATTATTAGTATTACTAACACCCTAATCAGTTTATTCAATGACTGGAAGATCCCCAACAAAAAGCATCTGCAGGACTTATTTGATTTTAGAACATTTATGGACTAAATTACATAAGAATAAAATAACATCCAAACAAGACTTTGCTATGGTTTTAATAGACGCTGAGAAAGCCTTTGATTCAATAATCTGGGACCATTTATATTCTTCCCTATTTAATTTAGTTTTTTCAGGAAATTTAGTAACTTTTATTAAAGCTATTTACAATTCCTCTATATCTTCTATTCTAGTCAATGGTAGCTGTACACCTTTTTTCAGATTAAATAAAGGAACAAGGCAGGGTTGTCCTCTTTCCCCTCTCCTCTTTAATATTTCTATAGAACCTGTAGCAATTCTTCTTAGACAAGAATTACAGGAAATTAGTCTGGGGAGTCAGACATTTGTATTATAGTTATTGTTATATGCGGATAATCCATTATTATATTTTAAAAATACAAAAAAAAATTCCAACGGCCCTTAAGATTCCTAGGGGGGTATTTATCAAAGCATCAACTGAAAATACACTGGAACTCCACGTTGATCCGCCGTAGTTATCAAAGCGTCAACATCAGCAAATGTTGAAATTTTTGACGTAACATACGATCCCGGAATCTCAATCCGATGCACATCAATGCGAGTTTAAAACCCGTGGAATTCGAGCGGAATCATGTTCATTCGCCCTCCTATTCGACACTATTTGAAGCTCTTACCAAGTTATCAAAATTTTTACAGTTACGCTTGCGTCTTTTGCGACTCAGCGTACCTGGTTTTCAATCCACCACCCTTCAGGTCGTGGATGCCATAGAACTCATTGGGAGTCTGAAAACACAGAAAGCTTATGTTCGATGCTGCAAAAGAATTAAGTATATTACATAATAAAAGTAAATTAGAAACTTTATTAAAATTCTATACCCTTTCTAAATCAAACAATATTATTGCTCCACATTTGGTGCACTAGTAGATATAGGGATAAAAATGAAAAATACATTACTACTTATGGATTATGCTACAACTTTGTCTCTCATTACAAATCAAGGGAACAATATTATTTTTACATATTTGGTGCAAAGTTTTGCCCCAAACTTGTCGCACTAATAGATATAGAGATAAAAATGAAATAATAACACAACATAATATAGCAAACTTCCTTTTTATTTTTTGGAAAAATCTATGTGCACCATGTTTAAGCCATATAATACAAGTCACACTCTCTACTTCGCATCATATTTTCATATTTCATATTTTTTTTTCCACCACTTTTGATTGAAATATGCATAATCACATGATTTATGACATCAGCCAATCTGATTCAAATACACATTATAAACTATCACTAACAAATCAAATTTCTCAATACTTCTGTCAATGATTACTCATCAGAACTTGTAAGTGCCATGTGTTACATTGTGTATTATACTTTGAAACTATGTATATGTTTCAAACTATGTATATGGGAAATTAGTATTAAAGATAAACATTGATCCTGACATTAGGACACACAGTGTAATATTTTAGACAAGGAATTTAAAATTCGAATTGATGTTTCATTCAATAGAATCTTAAGCTATAGCTCAAATGGATAGCCCACCTAACTTTAAACTGTCATAAATCAGATCCAGCAGAAATTAAAATGACCTCTTTATTGGCATGCTATTTTCAGTGTATTTCTTCCTTCTCTTGAATTTCCTTTTCAGTAAGAAATGTCATCTTATATGCCAGGCCATTTTATAACACCTGTGAATGGGTGTTTTTTAAAAATAGATTGCAATCAGGAGGGGTTAGACAGGTGCAGAGAGAAACCTGGCCCAGCTCTTAAAGGGACAGGAAACCCCCAAAATATTATTTCATGATTTGGATAGAACATACAATTTAAAAAAAAACTTTCCAATTTACTTATATTATCAAATTTGCTCCATTCTCTTGTTATCCTTTGCTGAAGGAACATCATTGCACTACTGGCAGCTAGCTGAACATCTATTTAGCCAATCACAAGAGACAAATGTTTGCAGGCATCACATATAACACACTTTACCCTGCTAAATGTGCACATATACCTTATAATAAACATATAACAAATAATAAACATGGTCATGTCACTGTGTGTATTCGTGTTCCATAAAAAGTGTCATCATTTCCCCAAACTGTGTGATTGCATAATTCTACTCATTAGTTAGTGTAAATATGTCACAAATAATATGCATCTTAATGTCTATATGCTAAAGGAAAGAGATAGAGGGTGCCCTTGGTGAACCAGAATAAAGTATAGTAATTAAAAATAGTAGCAACGCATTTCTCATCCAAACAGTGGATGTTTCATCAGGCTTAATGCAGCCTGATGAAACATCCACTGGTTGGATGAGAAATGCGTTGCTACTATTTTTAGTATTTTTAATAAAGTAAGTTTTTGATTATACTTATCACTTGCTGCCAGAACTTTTTCTCTACATTGGTTCATCTTTGGACTTCTGGGAGTTCCTGTTCCACCGGTGATCAGTCTACTGGGTGACTGTTTGACCCCAGTTTGCCTCTAGTGCACCAAGGGAGGTGCTCTTTTAAATGTGAGTATATTGATTGCCACATACACATACTGTTATCATTTGTCCATACAATACTAGGCCATATTGGCGTTGTATTTGTTTATACCATCTACAGGGTGTGGATCAGCTACTGGAGGTCAGTCTGCTGGGTGACTGTTTGTGATCTCAGACCGCTTCTTCTACACCATTGGGGGTGTCTCTCCAAATGTGAGTGTGTCATTACACTGATACCTGTGTATATATAAATTCCATACAATATTGGGCCATGTGGCGCTTCTGTCCTCTTGAGTTGTCTTCAGATATTTAATGCCTATATCAAACCCAGGCTCACGATATCTATTGCCAGTATGGATCGCAAGTAATGCGTTCCAATACATATGCCAGCTGGAAGTGACTAAAAGTACCTCACTTCCGGTATCGACTTGACTAAAAAACAACCTACCAGCACTAGAATCAATAGGTTATGCTGGGTATATAACTGTCACTTATGTATATGACCTTAATCAGAAATTAAAATTGAAATTAAAATTGAAATGTTGTCCCCATCACTAGAGACAGACATTGTATAGGTTTATTGTATTCCAATATTCAATAGCTCTACCTTGTTTCAGTCTAGTACTATTGTATAATACCATCCATATTAACTTAGATATTAGGAGCTACCATACCGGACCTAGGGGGGGCGGGGTTACAACAGTCTGCCTGTTAGACAGACACTAATCGAAGAAACAGTGTAATTGTTGCAAAAATGTATGTAACTTAGAGTTATGCATTCTGAGTGTACACATATGGCCTGGATACAAAGAGAAGGCTACACAAAATGCTAGACTCTAAAATATACCAAAAGAAGAAAAAGAAAAATACAGATTGCTTAAAACAATTAGGTACTTCTGTTGCATTATTTGTACCCATATATTGGTGTCTCCTGGTAATTGGGGACCATGCCCCAGAACCTACATATCCTCCCGCCCCCAGTGAACACATTATAATAATGAATGTTCCAATAATATATCCAAAAATCCTCACTGGAGCTATAGATATTATCAGTTCTATGTACAGTATACATCATACAAGTTTTTCAAGTTATACATCACAAACCAGACATAGGCCCATATATATCAAGGTCTGGCGGACCTGATCCGACACTGCGGATCAGGTCCACCAGACCTTGCTAAATACGGCAAGCAATACGCTCGCCGTATTCAGCATTGCACGAGCAGCTCACAAGAGCTGCTGGTGCAACGCCGCCCCCTGCAGACTCACGGCCAATCGGCTGCCAGCAGGGGGGTGTCAATCAACCCGATCGTACTCGATCGGGTTGATCTCCGGTGATGTCTGTCCACCTGCTCAGAGCAGACGGACAGGTTATGGAGCAGCGGTCTTTGTGACCGCTGCTTAATAACTGCTGTTTCTGGCGAGCCTGCAGGCTCGCCAGAAACACAGGGCATCAAGCTCCATTCGGAGCTTGATACATATGCCCCATAGTGTTATCTACCTTATATTATTATTATTATTGTATGTCCATGATTCATAAAATTAACAACTGTGTATGTAACAGACCGTGTGACCGGTCTTGCACAAAAAGAGAGTGACCATGTAATGGTTTAACATCAGATCCAAAACTTCCTTTTGCACAGAAGCTCGTACTTATGGTGGCCTACAGAAGGGGGACTAACTTATGGGATATGCTGGTGAAAATGGATCCAAAGCGGTGCTATATGACCACAGCAAGAACGAATATCCAAGGATCATACCAGTGTCTGGGATGCACCACGTGTAATGGTCTCATTGCCACCAAGACATTTCATCATCCGCACACAAACCAGACATTTACCATTAGACATTCACTATCCTGCAATACTACACACATAATTTATCTTTTGTTTTGTCCATGTTCACAATTTTATGTGGAAAAAACCATTGGCACTCTACGTGAAAGGATGGATAATCACAGACGAGCAATACGGTTGACATTGTAGAAAGGCGAAACCGAACAGCCGGTTGCACGACATTGTGCCCAGATGTCACATCAAGTAGCATCTATCCGCTACATCCTTATTGACCACATACCTAGACTGGACAGGGGTGGTGATAGAAACAAAGCACTCCTCATCCGTGAGGCTGAGTGGATGTACAGGCTTGGCACTATACAACCAGAGGGTTTGAACTCGCTAACTGACTTTAAATCACTTATCTAGGTTGGAGTTACAAACCAGGGGTGCAAACTCTGGTGAAGTGAACCTTATATGGGGAAGGTAGGTTACTTGCCCCGAGCGGGGGTACATTAATCCTGCACAGTACCCATACCCTGCACATGTATGGGACCATTTTTGGATCCGGACATGACAGGTGGAACATGTTCAGCCATGGTAGTCACCATTAGTAAAATTACTCCATTAACCTAGGTTTATAAGTGATAAGCAATCATGGTCCCTTCCACCCTGGTCTTAATGGCTGTAGCATAATACAATATTATATGTACTACAAACCTGGAGTGCGATGTTTGTGGCCTTCACCCAGTTGGTTGGTGACATATAGGCTCTGCGGGCCTTCGTAATCAGACATAGCATTCTATTGGGGGAATTGTCTGTAAGGTTTTAACATACAACCATCCAGGGGGTATTGCCACATTACCTGGTCACTCTCTTTTTGTGCAAGACAGGTTACACGGTCTGTAACATACACAGTTGTTCATTTTATGAATCATGGACATACAATAATAATAATAATATAAGGTGATAACACTATGTACGGTTTGTGATGTATAACTTGGGACAACCTTTATGATGTATACTGTACATAGAATTGAGAATATCTATAGCTCCAGTGAGGATTTTTGGATATACTATCGGAACATTCATTATTATAATGTGTTCATTATGGGCGGGAGGATATGTAGGTTCTGGGACATGGTTCCCAATTACCAGGAGACCAGTATATGGGTACAAATAATGCAACAGAAGTACCTAATTGTTTTTAGCAATCTGTATTTTTCTTTTTCTTCTTTGGTATATTTTAGAGTCTAGCATTTTTTGTAGCCTTTTCTTTGTATATTGGCCATATGTGTACACTCAGAATGCATAACTCTAAGTTACATCAATTTTTGCAACAATTACCCTGTTTCTTCGATTAGTGTCTGTCTAACAGGCAGACTGTTGTAACCCCGCCCCCCCTAGGTCCGGTATGGTAGCTCCTAATATCTGAGTTAATATGGATGGTATTATACAATAGTACTAGATTGAAACAAGGTAGAGCTATTGAATATTGGGATACAATAAACCTATATAATGGCTGTATCTAGTGATGGGGTCAACATTTCAATTTTAATTTCAATTTTAATTTCTGATTAAGGCCATATACATAAGTGATAGTTATATACCCAGCATAACCTATTGATTCTAGTGCTGGTAGGTTGTTTTTTTGGGGGGGTTTTAGTCAAGTCGATACTGGAAGTGAGGTACTTTTAGTAACTTCCGGCGGGCATATGTATTGGAATGCATTACTTGCGTTCCATACTGGCAATAGATATCATGAGCCTGGGTTTGTATATAGGCATTAAGATGCATATTATTTGTGACATATTTACACTAACTAATGAGTAGAGTTATGCAATCACACAGTTTGGGGATATGATGACACTTTTCATGGAACACGAATACACACGTATTCAATAACAGTGACATGACCATGTTTATTATTTGTTATATGTTTATTATTAGGTATATGTGCACATTTAGCAGGGTAAAGTGTGTTATACATGATCACACTGTAATAACGAAATATACATTTTTGGTTGTTATCAATTTTAAATTTGTACACACCGGATGTGATGCTGCTTGTTCACTTCCGGTTTAGATTGCAATGGAACGCAAGGCTTGCGTTCCAACACGGTAGTTTGGCGCCAATGAGTGTCGCACAGGTTTGTAATGATTTGTTTTGCTGTATTTTCACTATATAAGTGTATATTTATCACATGTTTATTATGATCATGAAGGGGAAGTTTTCCTCGAAAACGTTTCATTAAACTTTGATGTTTTTTTGAACAAAGTCCTGTAAGTGCATTTGTCCAGTGGAATATATATATATATATATATATATATATATATATATATATATATATATATATATATATGTGTGTGTATACATACTAAAATATGTATGTCCAATATTAAAAAGAATTCTAGTAATTCACTCTCCACTTTGCACCAAATATGTCGCTACTTGCTATACTCGCAATTAGTCCTGCTCAGAAAAAGAATACATTTACACTATATACAATAATGTGCTAAAGAGAAATGCGCTTGTTCGTGGACAGTAATGAAATGGTATAAATAAAGTTGGGGAAAAACCTGAATAGCCGCAACATCGATGACTGTTAGTTAACACCAGTCCGATGCTCTTCACACTGTACTTGATGTGCGTGTTTTTGGCGGCTTTTTTTAATAAATAAGTAGATCGTATTCAGATCCGCAGCCGTGATGTTTGGCGATGTTTGGCGAGCGTATTGACGCCCGCGAATGCAACATAGTTGACGCTTTGATAAATATCCCCCTTAATCTTTTCAGTTAATTTTCTGGCTATAAGGTTAATGCAGAGAAAACCGAAGTGGTCTGGATCCAAAAAAATAAAGATAGTCACACTCAGCATGGCTTTAAAGAAGTAGAAGGTTTCAGATACCTGGGAATTAACTTATACAAACTCAATAATACACCATTTTTTTTCAACAGAATTTCCAAATTGCAAAAATTTAGTTTTTTCCCATCTCATTATCGGCTAAAGTAATGATTATCAAAACTATTATTTTTCCTCAGAAAAATTTGGTAACTATATAAACCCTAACTGGGTATAAAGTATGAATCTTTATTACGTGGGCTGTTCCCACACGGTCTGATTTAGACTATAGTTTGTTTCATATGACTACATCATGAATAATTTACCTCTGTTTATCTTAAACAGGGATATTAAGAGTTTTAATAGGGAATGTGCTAAATTTATTTGAAAAGAGAAAATGTTCTATCTATATCCAGACTTATTCAGCTGACAGATTCTGGTGGCCTCGCATTCCCGGATATTAGATCCTACAATATTTCAATACTTGCAAGATATGCAGTGGACTGGCTTTTGTCACATGATTACCTGACTAATATTACTATGGAAGAAAAGTTCATTTTTCCCTTCTCTCTCAAAGCCATTTTCCACTGTCCACATGCACAGCTGCAAAGCTTGGCAGAGATTTTGTATAACATTGAATATCAATTTTGATATATCTGCTTTTCTGCCTATTAGAGGTGAACCAGAGTTTCTTCCTGGGACACAGTTTGAGATATTCAATAGGTGGGCTCATAACGGTTTAATTACTGTAATACAAACTTTGGAGGAGCACCATAGAATGAGAACCTTCGATAATATTGCCACTGAGTATAATTTACCAAATAATATTTTTTTTGCGTATCTTCAATTACGCCATTACATTAATAAGAAGATGCAATCAGGTCAGATTGAGGACTGTTTTGGGAAAATAGGCGATTTTATTAATATTTATGGGAAGGGAATCACTCAATCTCGTTACTTTACAAAATACTTTTGGCAAAACAAGGCCAGGTAAGTTTGGACAAGATGCTTCTATATTGGGTTCGATTGTTTGAGGATATTGATACTGACATAAGTAAAGCCGGTATTAAATGGGTTTGTGAGGCACCTCTTTTTTCCTACTGGAAAGAATCACATTTAAAGCTAATTAATAATGCATATATCATGACAGTTGTTATAGATGTAACTTTCTGGCAGCTGATGTTCTCCACTGCTTTTGGTATTTCCCAAAAATTATGCAGTTCTGGCAGAAAGTTAACTTCTGGCTAAATAAAAACTTACAGGATGAATATGTAATAGAGCCAAAATGATTATTTCTTCTTTACAAAACTGCGTATAGCCTGAACTGTAACCTTGTTAACACATCCATTATGATAACTCGTAAATGGATTTTAAAAAACTGGAAAAATCGATCAGCCCCCCCTTTGGGACGTTTATTCAGGCAATAAAATCACAGATTATGTTCGAACAATACAATATATCTAGTTTACATAACAAACAAATCTTTTTTTTCTTAAGAAATGGCTGAAAATTATCCAGTCCTATCTCTTGTCGACGCAATACATACTCACTAAGCAATTCCACAGGTCCATTTACTTTGAAAGTTAAATTCTATGGGATGTATTCCCGTCATCTTGGTATTAAAAAGACCTTGAATATGCTTGATGATGGTGGGAACCGGAGGTTGAGTTGCAGGGTATCCCGCTACCTTGTCCTTTTTTTTCTTTGTTTTTTTTTTCTTTGTTTTTTTTTTTCCTCTCTCTCTTCTTTCTCTCTTCTTTCACTCCCCCTCTTCTTTCCCCTCTGTATTTTATTTTGATCACTTTAAAAAAAACAACACCTAGATTTAGAGTTCTGCGTTAGCCGTCAAAAGCAGCGTTAAGGGCAGGGCCGGATTTACATCTCAGGTGGGCTGTAGGCACAAAAACCTGAAGCGCCCCCCCCACCCCCACCCCCTCCAGAAAAAAAGTGGAAAAAATGAGGACTTTTTTTATTATTATTATTATTTAGGACAACTAAAAATAAATATTAGATGTAAAATTACATTTTCCCTTTTATGGAGATACACAAATACACACACCAATTGCAATATTTGTTGTAATGGAAGCTACACCAAAAATCAATATTCACTTGACTCAAATGGCCATACAATTTCTATTATGTATAACAAAAACAAATCATGTTAAACTTTTAATGCAAAATATTCTACAGAAAACCCTATTTAAAGGGACATAAAATGTGACAGTTTGCTGGGCATTTTATTATTGCAATAGTGCTTGCACAGAAGTGTGTTAGCCTCTTGCAAAAGAGTTAAACACATAGTCAATGTCAGTTCTGAGACAGCAATACACATCTGTGCAGACCCAGATGGGCTCATAGGACATGTTTATTGACAAGTCATTAGTGTATTGCTTTTCTGGAGATGACTTTGACTATGTGCTTAACATTTTGTTGGAGTTAAACACAGTTTTGTGTAAACAATAGCAATATTAAAACTAGCAGCATGCAAGCTCATCACCATCAACAATCTGTGCAGCCAGTGGAAGAAAATATCAAATGTAGGTATTTTTTTCCACTACATGAAAAAAATCTTGTAAACTCTGATATTTTTGGTACAAATTCACACAGATGTTACATTTATTTTGTTCTGAAATATAAATATCATATGATGTTGCTCTCAAAGGAAAACATGGAATGTTGTAGATTATATGTAATCCAGGGGTCAACAAATGTGTTTAAAATTAGAACTTAGAAATTTAATTTACCACAATACAAAAATACCACACTTACTTGATAAAAGAACAGATTAACAATTTTTAATGTGATGTGTGTGTATGTGTGTATATATATATATATATATATATATATATATATATATATATATATATATGTGTGTGTGTGTGTGTGTGTGTGTGATGTGTGTGTATGTGTATGTATATATATATATATATATATATATATATATATATATATATATACACACATACATATACATACATACAAACAAATATGCCATGTGAGTGGTTTACACACATAAACATTTTACAGCCTTACAGTCTTCAAACTTTGTTGTCAAAGTGCCCTAAAGGCTGTAAATCACAATTGGCAGCTTGTAATAAAGAGCAGAGCAGCTAGTCCCACATAACCTCCAAGGCCTTTATAGAACAAAAACATTCATCCTGAAGCAGAATTTAAACTCCTGGCTATAAAAAAGGAATACAGCACATAACAAGTGAATACACTGCAACCCTCTCTGGTAGCCAAGGGGTTAAAGTGCTCTGCTTGTTATGTTTTCATTCTAGGCAGCATTAGAAGCCTTGTACAGTCCTAACCTGTTCTAAAGCTTTCATTCCTCAACAAAAAGTTTCTGCACCACATCAGCATGGAGCTTGGCTGTGTGAGGCAACAGAAGTACATAAAATAAAAGTGAAACTAAACATGCCTGGCGAAAATGGGAGGGGTTTAGTTTTAATCTTTGCCCCTCTCTCCTTCATGGCTCCCTCAACTGCTGTAACATATTCCGAATGAAACACTCGACTTTGTAGGCACCTGGCAGCACAATTCTTACTAAAATAAATGCCCTCATAAAAAAAAATAAAAAAAATTATTACTGACAGGCAGGCGCCCCTCACTGCAAGGCGCCTGTAGGCACATGCCTACTGTGCCTAATGGGAAATCCGGCCCTGGTTAAGGGGTCCTAACGCTGCTTTTGGCCGCCCGCTGGTATTTAGAGTCAGGCAGGAAAGGGTCTAATGCTCACTTCCTCACCATGACTCCAGGCTACCGCAGATCCCCATACGCCAATTGCGTATCCTATCTTTTCAATGGGATCTGCCTAACGCCGGTATTTGGAGTCTTGGGAGAAGTGAACGGTAGAGCCTCTACCGACAAGACTCCTACCGCCAAAAAAAGTCAGTAGTTAAGAGCTTAATGGGCTAACGCCGGAATATAAAGCTCTTAACTACTGTGCTACAAAGTACACTAACACCCATAAACTACCTATGTACCCCTAAACCGAGCCCCCCCCCCACATCGCCCCCACTATAATAAAAAAATGTAGCCCCTAATCTGCCGACCGGACACCGCCGCGACCTACATTATACCTATGAACCCCTAATCTTCTGCCCCTAAGATCGCCGACCCCTATATTATATTTATTAACCCCTAATCTGCCCCCCCCAACGTCGCCGCTACCTTACCTACACTTATTAAAGGGACACTGAACCCAATTTTTTTATTTCGTGATTCCGATAGAGCATGCAATTTTAAGCAACTTTCTAATTTCCTCCTATTATCAATTTTTCTTCGTTCACTTGCTATCTTTATTTGAAAAAGAAGTCATCTAAGCTTCTTTTTTGGTTCAGTACTCTAGACAGAACTTTTTTATTGGTGGATTAATTTATCCACCAATCAGCAAGAATAACCCAGGATATTCACCAAAAATGGGCTGGCATCTAAACTTACATTCTTGCATTTCAAATAAAGATTCCAAGAGAATGAAGAAAATTTGATAATAGGAGTAATATAGAAAGTTGCTTAAAATTGCATGCTCTATCTGAATCACGAAAGAAAAAATTTGGGTTCAGTGTCCCTTTAACCCCTAATCTGCCGACTGGACCTCACCGCAACTATAATAAATGTATTAACCCCTAAACCGCTGCACTCTCGCCTCGCAAACACTATAATAAATGTTATTAACCCCTAATCTGCCCTCCCTAACATCGCCGCCACCTACCTACAATTATTAACCCCTAATCTCCCGCCCGCACCGTCGCCGCTACTATAATAAAGTCATTAACCCCTAAACCTAACTCTAAACCTAACCCTAACACCCCCTAACATAAATATAATTTAAATGAAACGAAATAATAATCCTAAAATTAACTAAATTAATCCTATTTAAAACTAAATACTTACCTATCAAATAAACCCTAATATAGCTACAATATAACTAATAGTTACATTGTAGCTATTTTAGGATTTATATTTATTTTACAGGCAACTTTGTATTTATTTTAACTAGGTACAATAGCTATTAAATAGTTAATAACTATTTAATAGCTACCTAGTTAAAATAAGTACAAAATTACCTGTAAAATAAATCCTAACCTAAGTTACAAATACACCTAACACTACACTATCATTAAATTAATTAAATAAATTACCTACAATTAGCTAAATTAAAATACAATAAAATAAACTATTCTATAATACAAAAAAACCCCACTAAATTACAAAAAATAAAAAAGAATTACAAGAAGTTTAAACTAATTACACCTAATCTAAGCCCCCTAATAAAATAAAAAATCCCCCCAAAATAAAAAAATGCCCTACCCTATTCTAAACTACCAAAGTAATCAGCTGTATTACCAGCCCTTAAAAGGGCTTTTTGCGGGGCATTGCCCCAAAGTAATCAGCTCTTTTACCTGAAAATAAAAATACAATAGCCACCCCAACATTACAACCCACCACCCACATACCCCTACTCTAACCCACCCAAACCCCCCTTAAAAAAAACTATCGCTAACCCCCTGAAGATCATCCTACCTTGAGTCGTCTTCACCCAGCCGAGCCAAATTCTTCATCCAAGGTGCGCAGAGGAGGTCCTTGATCCGGTAGAAGTCTTCATCCAAGCAGGGCAAGAAGAGGTCCTCCATCCAGGAAAAGTGTTCATCCAGGCGGCGTCTTCAATCTTCATCCATCTGGAGCGGAGCGGAGCCATCTTTAAAGGAGCCGACACGGAGCCTTCCAGGCGGCGTCTTCAATCTTCATCCATCTGGAGCGGAGCGGAGCCATCTTTAAAGGAGCCGACACGGAGCCTTCCTCTTCACTCGAAGACTTCCCGACGAATGAAGGTTCCTTTAAGGGACGTCATCCAAGATGGCGTCCCTTCAATTCAAAATGAAGGTAGAAAAAATCTGATTGGCTGATGCAATCAGCCAATAAGATTGAAGTTCAATCCGATTGGCTGATCCAATCAGCCAATCGTATTGAACTCGCATTCTATTGGCTGTTCCGATCAGCCAATAGAATGCGAGTTCAATACGATTGGCTGATTGGATCAGCCAATCGGATTGAACTTCAATCTTATTGGCTGATTGCATCAGCCAATCAGATTTTTTCTAACTTAATTCCGATTGGCTGATAGAATTCTATCAGCCAATCGGAATTGAAGGGACGCCATCTTGGATGACGTCCCTTAAAGGAACCTTCATTCGTCGGGAAGTCGTCGGTTGAAGAGGATGGCTCCGCGTCAGTTCCTTTGAAGATGGCTCTGCTCCGCTCCGGATGGATGAAGATTAAAGACACCGCCTGGATGAACACTTTTCCTGGATGGAGGACCTCTTCTTGCCCTGCTTGGATGAAGACTTCTACCGGATCAAGGACCTCCTCTGCGCACCTTGGATGAAGAATTTGGCTCGGCTGGGTGAAGACGACTCAAGGTAGGATGATCTTCAGGGGGTTAGCGATAGTTTTTTTTAAGGGGGGTTTGGGTGGGTTAGAGTAGGGGTATGTGGGTGGTGGGTTGTAATGTTGGGGTGGCTATTGTATTTTTATTTTCAGGTAAAAGAGCTGATTACTTTGGGGCAATGCCCCGCAAAAAGCCCTTTTAAGGGCTGGTAATACAGCTGATTACTTTGGTAGTTTAGAATAGGGTAGGGCATTTTTTTTATTTTGGGGGGATTTTTTATTTTATTAGGGGGCTGTAATTCTAATAATTCTGTAATTGTAATTCTTTTTTATTTTTTGTAATTTAGTGGGGGGGTTTTGTATTATAGAATAGTTTATTTTATTGTATTTTAATTTAGCTAATTGTAGGTAATTTATTTAATTAATTTAATGATAGTGTAGTGTTAGGTGTATTTGTAACTTAGGTTAGGATTTATTTTACAGGTAATTTTGTACTTATTTTAATTAGGTAGCTATTAAATAGTTATTAACTATTTAATAGCTATTGTACCTAGTTAAAATAAATACAAAGTTGCCTGTAAAATAAATATAAATCCTAAAATAGCTACAATGTAACTATTAGTTATATTGTAGCTATATTAGGGTTTATTTGATAGGTAAGTATTTAGTTTTAAATAGGATTAATTTAGTTAATTTTAGGATTATTATTTCGTTTCATTTAAATTATATTTATGTTAGGGGGTGTTAGGGTTAGGTTTAGAGTTAGGTTTAGGGGTTAATGACTTTATTATAGTAGCGGCGACGGTGCGGGCGGGAGATTAGGGGTTAATAATTGTAGGTAGGTGGCGGCGATGTTAGGGAGGGCAGATTAGGGGTTAATAACATTTATTATCGTGTTTGCGAGGCAGGAGTGCGGCGGTTTAGGGGTTAATACAGTTATTATAGTGGCGGCGAGGTCCGGTCGGCAGATTAGGGGTTAATAAGTGTAGGTAAGGTAGCGGCGACGTTGGGGGGGCAGTTTAGGGGTTAATAAATATAATATAGGGGCCGGCGGTGTTAGGGGCAGCACATTAGGGGTTCATAGGGATAATGTAGGTTGCGGCGGTGTCCGGAGGGGCAGATTAGGGGTTAATAATATAATGCAGGTGTCAGCGATAGCGGGGGCAGCAGATTAGGGGTTAATAAGTGTAAGGTTAGGGGTGTTTAGACTCGGGTTCATGTTAGGGTGTTAGGTGCAGACTTAGAGAGTGTTTCCCCATAGGAAACAATGGGGCTGCATTAGGAGCTGAACGCTGCTTTTTTGCAGGTGTTATTTTTTTTTCAGCCCAAACTGCCCCATTGTTTCCTATGGGGATATCGTGCACAAGCACGTTTTTCCAGCTTACCGCTACCGTAGGCAACGCTGGTATTGAGGGTTGATGTGGAGCTAAATTAGGCTCAACGCTCCCTTTTCTGAGCCTAACGCAGCCCCTCAGACAACAGCGTTGTCTTAAGGGTGCGCTGGGGAAAAAAGCAGCGTTAGCTACGCGGGTCTTTACCGACAAAACTCTAAATCTGGCCGCAAGACTTTTACTGAAAAATTTTAATTTTTTTTTTTTAGTCTAATTCGGTAACTATATAAACCCTGACTGGGTATAAAGCGTGAATCTTTATTACGTGGGCTGTTCCCGCACGGTCTGATTTAGACTATAGTTTGTTTCGTATGACTAGTTAAAAGTCTATACTATGTTTGGATTTTTTTTAATCTCTGTTATGTAAATTGTCTTGTATAAACTGACAATGTACTGTATAAAGTCTTGGAAAATAAATAAATATGAAAAGTATTACTAGTGTTGCTTTTAGTACGTGTTTCTTTAGGAACATAAAGAAGTGTATGAATCAGTAGATCAATAAATAGTGTTTGTGTTACAGATTTTGCTTTAGCTGATAGCAAGCATGGAAGTGCAAAGTAATGGAGAACAAATGCACGGCCTGCTTAATTCTAGTTAAACCTCGTCTGATTGTTCTATAAAGAAGCTGGTTGCCCAACCCAGGCTCAATATAAACTTGTGAGTACAAAAGGAACTAAAACTCAACATATCAAAACATTTGGTTAATTCACTTCTCTCTGACTATATTTTTTATTATATTATTTTAACATTTGTCTCCGGGATAAAATTAAAGGGACAGTCAAGCCCAAAAAAACTTTCATGATTCAGATAGGGCATGTAATTTTAAGCAACTTTCCAATTTACTTTTATCACCAATTTTGCTTTGTTCTCTTGGTATTCTTAGTTGAAAGCTAACCCTAGGAGGTTCATATGCTAATTTCTTAGACCTTGAAGCCGCCTCTAATCTGAAAGCATTTTGGTAGTTTTTCACCACTAGAGGGCGTTAGTTCATGTGTTTCACATAGATAACATTGAGCTCACGCATGTTAATTTACCGAGGAGTGAGTACTGATTGGCTAAAATGCAATTCTGTCAAATGAACTGAAATAAGGGGGCAGTCTGCAGAGGCTTAGATACAAAATAATTACAGAGGTAAAATGTGTATTATTATAAACTAATGGGAAAGCCGGCCCAGAGGGCAGTCTATTGTGGTGACAGAACCATCATATCCCCTGCCTTTTTCGGAAGGGCAGTCTATTGTGGTGACGGAATCACCCTGCCATTTTTGGAATATTCCGAAAATGGCAATGTGGTAAAAGAATCTTTCACCACCCTGCCATCCAGGTGGATTCCGAAAATGGCAGTGTGGTGAAAGAATCCACCTGGATGCAGCTCTTTCACCACCCTGCCATTTTTGAAATCCACAGATTCTTTCAACACCCTGCCATTTTTGGAATCCACCTGGATGCAGTTTATGCTGCATCCAGGTGGATTCCGAAAAAGGCAGGGTGGTGAAAGAATCCATCCAGGTGAATTCATTCACCACCCATTTTGCTCTCTCTCCCCTCTCTTTTGCGCTCTCTCCCCCCTCTCTTTTGCTCTCTCTCCCCCTCTCTTTTGCTCTCTTTCCCCCTCTCTTATGCTCTCTCTCTCCCCACTCTCTTTTGCTCTCCCTTTCCCCCTCTCTTTTGCTCTCTCTCCCCCTCTCTTTTGCTCTCTCCCCCCCTCTCTTTTGCTCTCCCTCTTCCCTCTCTTTTGCTCTCTAACCCCCCTCTCTTTTGCTCTCTCCCCTCTCTTTTTCTCCCTTGCTTCCCTCTTTTGCTCTCTCTCTCCCCTCTCTTTTGCTCTCTCCCTTCTCTTTTGCTCTCTCCCCCCTCGTTTGCTCTCTCTCCCCTATCTTTTGCTCTCTCCCTTCTCTTTTGCTCTCTCCCTCTCCCCTCTCTTTTGCTCTCTCTCTCCCCCCTCTCTTTTGCTCTCTCTCCGCTCTCTTTTGCTCTCTCACCCCCTCTCTTTTGCTTTCTCCCCCCACTCTCTTTTGCTCTCTCTCCCCCTATCTTTTGCTCTCTCCCCTCTCTTTTTTTCCCTTGCTCCCCTCTTTTGCTCTCTCTCTCCCCTCTCTTTTGCTCTCCCCCCTCTTTTGCTCTCTCTCTCCCGTCTCTTTTGCTCTCTCTCCTCTCTCTTTTGCTCTCTCCCCCTCTCTTTTGCTCTCTCTCCCCCTCTCTTTTGCTCTCTATCCCCCCTCTCTTTTGCTCTCTCTCCCCCTCTTTTGCTCTCTCTTTCCCCTCTCTTTTGCTCTCTCTCACCCCTCTCATTTGCTCTCTCTCTCCCCTCTCTTTTGCTCTCTCGCTCCCCTCTTTTGCTTTCTCTCCCTTCTCTTTTGCTCTCTCTCCCCCCTCTCTTTTGCTCTCTCTCCCCCCTCTATTTTGCTCTCCCCCCCTTTTTGCTCTCTCTTTCCCCTCTCTTTTGCTCTCTCTCTTCCCTCTCTTTTGCTCTCTCCCTCTCTCTTTTGCTCTCTCTCCCCTCTCTTTTGCGTTCTCTCCCCCCTCTCTTTTGCTCTCTCTCCCCCCTCTCTTTTGCTCTCTCCCCTCTCTTTTTCTCCCTTGCTCCCCTCTTTTGCTCTCTCCCCTCTCTTTTTCTCCCTTGCTCCTCTCTTTTGCTCTCTCTCCCCTCTCTTTTGCTCTCTCTCTCCCCTCTCTTTTGCTCTCTCTCTCTCCTCTTTCTTTTGCTCTCTCTCCCCTCTCTTTTGCTCTCTCTCCCCCTCTCTTTTGCTCTCTCCCCCCCTCTCTTTTGCTCTCTATCCCCCTCTCTTTTGCTCTCTCCCCCCCCCTCTTTTGCTCTCTCTTTCCCCTCTCTTTTGCTCTCTCTCACCCCTCTCATTTGCTCTCTCCCCTCTCTTTTGCTCTCTCGCTCCCCTCTTTTGCTCTCTCTCCCCTCTCTTTTGCTCTCTCTCCCCCCTCACTTTTGCTCTCTCTCCCCCCTCTTTTGCTCTCTCCCCCCTCTATTTTGCTCTCTCCCCCCCTCTTTTGCTCTCTCTTTCCCCTCTCTTTTGCTCTCTCCCCCCCCTCTTTTGCTCTCTCTTTCCCCTCTCTTTTATTCTCTCTCACCCTCTCTTTTGCAATCTCTCCCCCCTCTATTTTGCTCTCTCTCCCCCCTCTCTTTTGCTCTCTCTACCCCTCTATATTGCTCTCTCTCCCCCCTCTCTTTTGCTCTCTCTCCCCCCTCTCTTATGCTCTCTCTCTCTCCTCTCTCTTTTGCTCTCTCTCCCCCTGTCCTTTTTTTTATTATTATTAGGGCACTCCCACTGCCTCCCCTTCACTGCTGAGCCGCCCACCTGCCACCCTTCCACACCTCCCACCGGCACCAGCAGAAGATCGTTACAGATGGTGACAAACACAGTGTCACCATCTGTAATGATCAGGCATCTGGCCTCATAAGGAGGCGGAGCACAGATCGCGCTTCGGCTCCATATGTGGCAGATGCCTGAAGCTTCAGGAGCTCCAGCTCTCAGCTGTTATGTTACAGCTGAGAGTTGGAGCCACTGAAGCTGTCTTGTCGCAAGGTGGCTGCGCACGCATCCAACATTTCTTTGAGGATGCGTGCGCAACTGCCGACAGCGACGGACATTACAAACACAATTATAGTATAAACGTGTTGGTTATGCAAAACTGGGGATCGGGTGATAAAGGGATTATCTATCTTTTAAACAACAAAAATTCTGGTGTTGACTGTCCCTTTAAGTCTTACCTTTACTTACAAAGCCCTCTACAATACAGCATCTATCTACAGATCTCACTTTTTTTAAAGGGATATGAACCCCATAGTTTTTTTTCTTTCATGATTCAGATAGAACATGTCATTTTAAGTAACTTTCTTTTTACTTCTATTATCAATTTGTCTTCATTCTCTTGGTATCTTTATTTGAAAAGCATGATTGTAAGCTTAGGAGCTGGACCATTTTTGGTTCAGCACCTGGGTAGCGCTTGCTAATTTGTAGCCAGCAACTACCTCCCAGTTTCTGAGTCTACTTAGGTATGCTTTTCAACAAAGGATACAAACAGAACAAAGCAAACTAGATAATATAAGTTAATTAAAAAGTTGTTTAATTGTATGCTCTATCTGAATCCTGAAAGAAAGAAATTATGTTTCATGTCACTTTAAGACCAAACTACCTTTTGTTACTCATTCTCATACCAGAATTCCACCCTATTGACTCCAATGCAATGTAAAATGCAGACTGCACAGCACAGACAATAGTGAAGGTGATAGGCTGCCTGAAAATGAACACATATTTGTGTATTTTAAATATCAGTTTCTTCCTGCAGTGCTGTCATGGATCTGAACCCAAAAAAGGGACTTTAAGGCACATGAAACTCAAACAAACAGACAGAGCATGCAATTTTAAGAGATGTTTCATATAACTTGTGTTAGTAATTTTTCCCTTTCTATCCTTTGTTGAAAAGCATACCTAAGTAGGTTTAGGAGCCACAATGCTTTACTGGGAGTTAGCTGCTGATATGCCTCTGTCCATCAGATGTGTTCAGCTAGGTGCCAGTAGTAGTAGTATTGCTGCTTACTTAAAGGGACATAAAACCCAAATTGTTTCTTTCATGTTTCAGATAGAGCATATCGTTTTAAACAACTATTCATTTGTATTATTACATTTTCTTTGTTTTCTGGTTATCCTTTGTTAAAAAGTAGAAAGGTAAGTTAAGAAGTGTGCACGTGTCTACAGCAATATATAGTAGCAGTTTTGCAACATTGTTACACATTAGCAAGAGCACTAGATGGCAGCACTATTTTGTGTCATGCAGTGCTCCAGACATGTGCACGCTAGCTAGATATCTCTAGATATTTCTTCAACAAAGAATAACAAAAGAAAAAAGTTTCAAATTTGATAATATAAGTAAATTGGAAACTTTTCTAAGATTGTATTCTCTTTCTGAATCATAAAAGAAAAAAATGGGTTTCATGTCCCTTTAAGCTATGATTTAAACCCTTGCAGGGGATAAACATATGGTTATCTGCAAGCAACAATTCAATGATAAAATGCTACAACATATTAAAGAATTTTCTTTTTGCTATTTTAGGTCTATTTAAAGGGACAGTCTAGGCAAAAATAAACTTTCATGATTCAGATAGAGCATGTAATTTTAAACAATTTTCCAATTTACTTTTATCACCAATTTTGCTTTGTTCTGTTGGTATTCTTAGTTGAAAGCTTAACCTAGGAGGTTCATATGCTAATTTCTTAGGCCATTAGGCCTTGAAGGCCACCTCTTTTCAGAATGCATTTTAACATTTTTTCACCACTAGAGGGTGATAGTTCATGTATTTCATATTGATAACACTGTACTCGTGCACATGAAGTTATCTGGGAGCAGGCACTGCAAGTCTGTCAAAAGAACTGAAATAAAGGGGCAGTCTGCAGAGGCTTAGATAACAGATAATCACAGAAGTTAAAAGTATATTAATATAACTGTGTTGGTTATGCAAAACTGGGGAATGGGTAATAAAGGGATTATCTATCTTTTAAAACAATACAAATTCTGGTGTAGACTGTCCCTTTAATCCTGACTATGCCTCTGCTCAAGAACAAGTCACAGCTGAAGCTATTTAGACACCAGCTGCCTTATGTGACCACCTGTTTCCAAGAAATTAATACCTTGGTATCTTTTACTCACTGGATAATAGGAAGAACTCACATAGAAAAAATTGGTTGTTTTTTTTAGCACAAGGACACCCTTTTTTTTTATAAAACAAAGCATTGTAATAATCTCTTTTAGATAGAATATACAACATTTTGAGAACAGTTGCACTCATTGCTTGGACATCTTTGCTACATGATCATTCTTATGAAATCTGAGTTTTGAGTTTGACTTTAGGTTGTTAGGTTGCTTCGTATAGTTTGCTAGCCCAGACCATACCCATGGTATACTATGGTTGTGTATCTTGTACACCTGCCTTGATGCCCCTGTTTCCTTGCTTCAGATGCCAAGTCTGCTTATATTGATTTTGGCAGTATTTTTGTCTACTCTTGTGGTTCCATATGTCCTAAACCTCTGTCCTGCCTGCATTTATTAAAATCCCCAACTCTTGATCCAATTGTGTATTTTTCCATACTGAGCAGTCTTTTTACCTTTTGGCTGCAAGTAACATGCAAATAAATAATTGTAAAAGATAAAAGCAAAAGTAGAACAAGGCCAGCACCTGTGTCACACACAAGCTGATCAAGTCACTGCATAGACTTGGGGCAAATATAAGTACAAAGTATAGCAGCACAGCCTCAAAATAATTCAAAGTATTTATTGTAGAAGCATAACAAATACAATGTTTAAGGCTTAAAGGGACAGTTTACTCAAATATTTTCTCCCCTTTAATTTGTTCCCAATGATCCACTTTACCTGCTGGAGTGTATTAAATTGTTTACAAGTAGCTCCTTTACCCTTATATTGGCATTTGAAATTGTTAATTTAGCATGTGGTATCCCCACCTATTCTGAAAGTTTGTGGCCGCGCGTACCAGCTATAGATAAGCTTTGTAAACACAGCCAGCAGAAGAAATTACACTCCCAGTGTGATAAAGCAGAGATAAGGTAGTAAAATGTTGATTTTCCATTGTTCTCTCAAAGTATTGGTGATTGTTTTAAGGACAGATATAAGATAAAGAAGCAGGTATATGTGCACAATGTGATACAGTAATGAGATCTGATTATACCTACAAGCTCAACCTATTTTATTAGGCTGTGGCTTCAAAACACAAAATCCGAGCTTTAATATACAGAAATAAACCTTAAAAAGCTAATTTTCATACATTTTTTACTCTGCAGTTGGTAAAAAAAGCAATTGTAAACACATTAAGGGAAAAACTATTTTACAGTATACTGTCCCTTTAACTGCCCTTAGTCATGTAAGTATCATCATATGCACAAACACTCTTTAAATCCTTTCCAGTAAAGCACTAACAGTTGTAGCAATCAAAGTAAATTCTTCATATAAACCACATGAATACACTGATGACCTCTAGTGGTTACATTCTTAAACCACACCATAGAAATTGCTTATGACTTAAAAATAAATTTATATATACTTAATTACATACATAGATACCAAAAATGTATACAGAAAATAGAAACAATCAAATTATGATCAAAATCAATATTAATTTGTTCCCTATCCTCCTCACAGAAAAAGATGTCAATCTAGTTCTCTATTGAATCCCTTAGGATGCATTGAATCTAGACTACAGATCCAAAAGGCTTCATGCTTTCTCAATAGTTTCTCCCTGCCCCCCTCCCCCCCATCTAAATCTTATAGTATGGTCAATAATTTGAAAACAGAGCTGGGCTATTGAATGGCCCACACTAAGAAAATGAATTGCTAAGATCTTTACATCTAATATTAGAGCTTATTGCAAGGAACACAGCCTCAACAGTCGATAAGGAGGAGGAACAAACATTGATGGTAAATATTTCAAATGCAGAGATAACTACAGAACAACAAATCCTACAAAAGAGGATCTCTTTCTGCTCAAGTAAACCATGTGACTTTTTTGTTTTGCAGCATTAAAGGAACAGTCTACTCCAGAATGTGTATTGTTTTAAAAGATAGATAATCCCTTTATTACCCATTGCCCAGTTTTGCATAACCAGCACTGTTATATAAATACACTTTTTACCTCTGTGATTACCTTGTATCTAAGTCTCTGCAGACTGCCCCCTTATTTAAGTTGTTTTGGCAAACTTGTATTTTAGCCAATCAGTGTTGACTAATAAATAACTCCACAGGAGTAAGCACAATGTTATGGCACACATGAATGCTGTCTAGCTGTGAAAAACTGTCAAAATGCACTGAGATAAGAAGCAACCTTCAAGGGTTTAGAAATTAGCATACAAGTCTACCTAGGTTTAGCTTTCAACCGATAGCAAGAGAACAATGCAAATTTGATGAAAAAAGTTAATTGGAAAGTTGTTTAAAATTGCATGCCCTATCTGAATCATGAACGTTTAATTTTGACTAGACTGTCCCTTTAAGATAAAATCTTTTTTGCAGATAATATCTTGCATATTATTTTTGCAGATAATATCTTGCATGCAAGTGGGCCTTTAAAAATCTGGGATTAAAAAATAATAGTAGGTTTATCCCTCAAACTTACCACTCTAGTGTTAATACATTTATTTCCTTGGTGTCTAAATAGATTTAAATAATAAAGCAGTTTGATGATAAGAATAAGAACAAAGAAATCAAGGGAAAAAAAACATAATTTTCTTTCGTGATTCAGATAGAGCTTTGGAATTTTAATCAAGTTTCTAATTTATTTTCCTATTATCAATTTTGCTTCGTTCTCTTGCTATCTTTATTTTAAAAGCAGGAATGTAAATCTTAGCAGCCAACCCATTTTAGGTTCAGCACCATGGATAGCAATAAGCAAGCATAACCCAGGTTCTCAACCAAAAATGGGCCGGCTCATATGCATCACATTCCTGCTTTTTAAATAAAGATAAATGAGAAAGTTGCTTAAAATTCCATGCTCTATCTGAATCATGAAACAAAAAAAAATTGGGTTTAGTATCCCTTTAATAAATGTGTTACCTAGAAGCCAGCTGTTACAGGCAAAGAGAATTGTACCTGATGGAACCCTTTGTAAACAGCGTCTGTTAGAAATGGGAGAATGGTTTGTCCAGAGGTTTTATTCTCCAGAATTTATTACAAAAGAACTACAGATAGTAATTTATAGTCACAAGGATGCAAATATGCAAACAAACTCAGAGTGATATGTAAAGAAGAGAACATATGAGACTAGTTTTTGTTTCTGGATACAATTCTTTAAGCAGAAGTATACAGAGAGTCATTAGAAAACATTGGCTGATAATAAGGGCTTGTCGTGTAGGTGTTGAGTCCTTTAAATCTTTTCCAATTCCTGCCTATAGAAGATCTAGGAGTATAAGGGATCATTTGATATAGGCTGAAATTTGCAGTGAGAAAAAGATGAGACAAAGTTATATCACTACTAAGAGATGTGATTGCTACCCATGATTGGGTTGCGGTTGCTGCAATAGAATGATTAAAGGTTCTGATTTTGTACAACCTAGGACTGGGAGGAAATATAACATTTCTGTTTTTTTACATGAAATACACTCACCTAGATTACGAGTTTTGTGTTAACAGGGGTGCGGTGCTACCGAGCAGTTTATGCTCACCGCTCACTTGCAGACAACGCTGGTATTACGGGTTTCTACAAACCCGGCGTTAGCCGCAAAAAAGTGAGCAAAGAGCAAAATTTTGCTCCACATCTCACCTCAATACCAGCGCTGCTTAAGTCAGCGGTGAGCTGGTGTAACGTGTCCGTTTTACCCATAGGAATCAATGGGGAGAGCCGGCTGAAAAAAAGCAGCGTAAAGCTCCTAACGCAGCCCCATTGATTCCTACACCTAACACCCTAACATGAACCCCGAGTCTAAAAACCCCTAATCTTACACTTATTAACCCCTAATCTGCTGCCCCCGACATCACCGACACCTGCATTATATTATTAACCCCTAATCTGCCGCTCCGGACACCACCGCCACCTACATTATACTTATGAACCCCTAATCTGCTGCTCCCAACATCGCAGACACCTACATTTTATTTATTAACCCCTAATCTGCTGCCCCCTATGTCGCCGCAACCTACCTACATTTATTAACCCCTAATCTGCTGCCCCCAACATCGCCGCCACTATAATAAAGTTAATAACCCCTAAACCTAAGTCTAACACCCCCTAACTTAAATATAATTTAAATAAATCTAAATAAAATTACTACAATTAACTAAATTATTCCTATTTAAAACTAAATACTTACCTATAAAATAAACCCTAAGCTAGCTACATTATAACTAATAGTTACATTGTATCTAGCTTAGGGTTTATTTTTATTTTACAGGCAACTTTGTATTTATTTTTAACTAGGTAAAATAGTTATTAAATAGTTATTAACTATTTAATAACTACCTAGTTAAAATAAATACAAATTTACCTGTAAAATAAAACCTAACCTAAGTTACACTAACATTTAACACTACTCTATAATTAAATAAATTAACTAAACTAAATACAATTAATTACAATTAAATAAAATTATCTAAAGTACGAAAAAAAACACTAAATTACAGAAAATAATAAAATAATTACAAGATTTTTAAACTAATTACACCTACTCTAATCCCCCAAACAAAATAAAAAAGCCCCCCAAAATAAAAAAGCCCTACCCTAAACTAAATTACAAATAGCCCTTAAAAGGGCCTTCTGCGGGGCATTGCCCCAAAGTAATCAGCTCTTTGACCTGTAAAAAAAAGTATACATACCCCCACAACATTAAAACCTACCACCCACACAACCAACCCTACTCTAAAACCCACCCAATCCCCCCTTAAAAAAACCTAACACTAACCCCTTGAAGATCACCCTACCTTGAGAAGTCTTCACCCCACCGGACAGAAGTCCTCAACGAATCCGGCAGAAGTGGTCCTCCAGACGAGCAGAAGTCTTCATCCAACCGGGCAGAAGTGGTCCTCCAGACAGGCAGAACTCTTCATCCAGACAGCATCTTCTATCTTCATCGATCCGGCGCGGAGCGGGTCCATCTTCAAGACATCCGACGCGGAGAATCCTCTTCAAACGACGGCCGACGACTGAATGAAGGTTCCTTTAAATGACGTCATCCAAGATGGCGTCCCTTCAATTCCGATTGGATGATAGAATTCTATCAGCTAATCGGAATTAAGGTAGAAAAAATCCTACTGGCTGATGCAATCAGCCAATAGGATTGAAGTTCAATCCTATTGGCTGATCCAATCAGCCAATAGGATTGAGCTCGCATTCTATTGGCTGTTCCAATCAGCCAATAGAATGCAAGCTCAATCCTATTGGCTGATTGCATCAGCCAATAGGATTTTTCCTACCTTAATTCAGATTGGCTGATAGAATTCTATCAGCCAATCGGAATTGAAGGGACGCCATCTTGGATGACGTCACTTAAAGGAACCTTCATTCTTCAGTCGCCGTCGTCAGAAGAGGATGCTCCGTGTCGGATGTCTTGAAGATGCAGCCGCTCCGCGCTGGATGGATGAAGATAGAAGATGCCGCCTGGATGAAGACTTCTGCCCGTCTGGAGGACCACTGCCGGCTTCCTTGAGGACTTCGGGCCCGGTGGGTGAAGACTTCTCAAGGCTAGGGTGATCTTCAAGGGGTTAGTGTTAGGTTTTTTTAAGGGGGATTGGGTGGGTTTTAGACTGGGGTTGGTTGTGTGTGTTGTGGGTTTTAATGTTGGGGGGGTATGTGTACTTTTTTTTTACAGGTAAAAGAGCTGATTACTTTGGAGCAATGCCCCGCAAAAGGCCCTTTTAAGGGCTATTTGTAATTTAGTGTAGGGTAGGGCTTTTTTTATTTTGGGGGGCTTTTTAATTTGTTAGGGATTAGAGTAGGTGTAATTAGTTTAAAAATCTTGTAATTATTTTATTATTTTCTGTAATTTAGTGTTTGGTTTTTTTTCGTACTTTAGATAATTTTATTTAATTGGGGCCTCGGTTTAGGGGTTAATAGGTAGTTTATGGGTGTTAGTGTACTTTTTAGCACTTTAGTTAAGAGTTTTATGCTACAGCGTTGTAGTGTAAAACTCTTAACTACTGACTTTTAAATGCGGTACCAGGCTTGACAGGAGAGGCTGTACCGCTCACTTTTTGGAAGACCCATAATACCGGCGCTATGCAAGTCCCATAGAAAATATAGGATACGCAATTGACGTAAGTGGATTTGCGGTATTTCCGAGTCTGGCCAAAAAAGTGAGCGGTACACCTGTCCCTGCAAGACTCGTAATATTAGCGGGCGTTAAAAAGCAGCGTTGGGACCGCTCAACGCTACTTTTTAACCCTAACGCAAGACTCATAATCTAGCCATATGTTTGCAATCTACTTAATTAAGTGCTCCTGTGGAATGATCTATGTAGGGAAAATTACTCAGAGGGTAAGAGACAGGATTGTACAACACAAATCTAATATGAGATGTAAAGATCTTACAGCACTAGTAGCAAATCATGGTTGTTTAAAAATGTAACCACTAGAGGTCATCAGTGTATACCTGTGGTTGATATGAAGGGTTAACTTTGATTTCTCCACCTGTTAGTGCTTTATTGGGAGGGCTTTAAAGAGTGTTTGTGAAAAAACCTAATCGCTGAAGGGGGCGCTCAAGATGCAGTATAATCAATAATCTAGAACAAAAGTATATATGATGGGGCAATGTTAAGCTATCATAGATGAGTATATACACAATAAAGGCAGAAAACAGTAAATTCTTAGATACTGTAGTGAAAATACACTTGCAATTGTGAAAAATTAGACAGTCCTTTATACGTTCTTCAAAGGATAACGATTGCTGTAGCGGCTGCCTCCTCCTCACTGGATGGTCCATGTGGTACTATATAAGATAAAACAGAATGGTGGCGCCTCATGTGTGGTATCATCTATTAATTAACAAGTCACAGAACTATTGCTAAATGGGTACTCACAAATTTGGAGAGCACACTTATGTGCTGGTAGGGGCGGGCTGCAGAATTAGAAAGGTGTGACAGCTCACCCACTTGAAGGCGCTCTTGGCGTAGATGGTGGTGCTATAAGGGAGACAAGAAATACGGGCACCACATGTGCAGACTATTAATGGTACAAACCACAACAGATTCCTTAATATGGAGGTACTCACATATTCCCAGAGCACACCAATGTGCTTGTAGAAGCAGGCTGCAGATTGGTAGAGGTGTGGCAGCTCACCCAAACTCTAGGTATCCTGATATTTGTATGATAATGTGTTCCCTCAGGTGCTGGGCTGGTCTCTCATAGGTGAACAATGGCAGATGGTGGGTAGAAATGAATCCACTGAAAGGATAAAAGATATATCCAAATTTATTTAAAAAAGCATAAAAGTTTAAAAACAACAGCACAATGATTGCTGATGAGAGTGGATAACAGGGTGTCCAATAATCACCCAATCATGCAGCGCGTTTCACGGTTCACAGACCGTTTCATCAGGCATAAAAAATCATAATAGTCCAATATCCAAGACGGCAGAGTGGAAACAGTGGGATTAATCCAGACTGTGAATAAGAAGCTAACAGGTACCAACTACCAATAAATGTACAGTCATACAGTTTTCGGATGAAATTGGTGAGTGGTCTTATTTGTTTCTCTTTATGCTTGAATTGACACAGGATGTAAAGATTCACAGGTGAAGTTGTTATACACTTGAATACTTTATACCAAGCAAATATTAGAAGATATAGGGGCCGAATTATCAAGCTCCAACTGGAGCTTGATGCCCCTGTTTCCGCGCAAGCCTTCAGGCTCTTAAGACCGCTGTTCCATAACTGGTCCGCTGCCTTTGAGGCTGCGGTCTGCAATCTGCCCGATCCTATACGATCGGGCATAACTGATCCACTGGCTCTGAGGCTGCGGTCTACAATCTGCCCGATCCTATACGATCGAGCTGATTGACACCCCCTGCTAGCGGCCTTGATATTGCAGGGGGCGGCATTGCAGAAGCAGTTCTGGTGAACTGCTTGTGCAATGTTAAATGCCAACAGCGTATGCTGTCGGCATTCAGAGATGTCTGTCGTATATGATACGCTACAGCATATCATGTCAGACAGACATTGATAAATTGGCCCCATAGTGTGCAATACTAAATTTGACACCAGGAGAAACTGTTCACATATCAGAATCTGTTGTTGTTTTGATGTCAGTCTGAGACCTGGACCAGCCTGATGAAACGGCAATTAGCGTTGAGAAACGCGTTATTTGTTTTATTGGTTTTAATAAATTGATTTTGACTATATACACACTTCCTGAGTCTGTCTTGTCGTTTTACCTGCAACGGCTCCCTGCTACTTCCTTCCCAGTGCTGTGTGACAAGACATTGGGAGCCTCGTTTTCATGTCAGTAGCCATGGCACACCTAGCACAGCCCAGGGGGCATATTGTGCAGCGTTGGACAGCAATAAATACATATATTCAAGAAATATATCACTCAGGTTTAAGTGAGCTCATACAACCAGACATAAGGATCAGACAACAAATAGGCTGTAAAATGTGCTGTGGTAGGCATACAAGGCAGAACACTTGATTCAGTGTGGTATAAAACACGGTAATCCTTCACAGACAATGCCCAAAAAATAATAACAACCGCTAGATAGTAAGAGAACGAAGAAAAATTGATAATAGGAGTAAATTAGAAAGTTGCTTAAAATTGCATGTTCTATCTGAATCACAAAATAATTTCTCTTGTAAGGTGTATCCAGTCACGGATCATCCATTACTTGTGGGATATTCTCATTTCCAACAGGAAGTTGCAAGAGGACACCCACAGCAGAGCTGTAATATAGCTCCTCCCCTAACTGTCATACCCAGTCATTCTCTTGCAACTCTCAACAAGCAAGGACGTTGTAGGAGAGAGTGGATAAATATAGCTAGGTTATTTTCTTCAATCAAAAGTTTGTTATTTTTAAATAGTACCGGAGTTGTGCAATTTTATCTCAGCAGTAAATAGAGAAGAATCTGCCTGAGGTTTCTATGATCTTAGCAGGTTGTAACTAAGATCCATTGCTATTCTCACATATGGTCTGAGGGGATTACACAGATGAGGTAACTTCAGAGAGAGAATGGCGTGAAGTTTATTCTGCTATCAGGTATGTGCAGTTATAATTTTTTCTAGAGATGGAAAACACTAGAAAATGCTGCTGATAACCGGATTAATGTAAGTTAAGCCTGAATACAGTGATTTAATAACGACTGGTATCATGCTTACTCCCAGGGGTAATACCCTTATGATATTTACAATATATAACGTTTGCTGACATGGTTTAATCGTTTTTATATATGCTTTGGTGATAAAACTTTATTGGGGCCTAGTTTTTTCCACATGGCTGGCTTAAATTTTGACTAGAAACAATTTCCACTGTTGTAGTATAAAAGTTACAGTTGGTGCAGTTAAAATTACAAACTGTGACATCCAGCTTCCCTCAAAGACCCTCTGAATGCTATAGGACATCTCTAAAGGGCCCAAAGGCTTTCCAAAGTCGTTTATTGGGGAAGGTAGGGCCACAGCTTGCTGTGGCAGTTGGTTGTGACTGTTAAAAAACGTCTATTTCGGTTTTTTTGATCCGTTTTTTGAACTAAGGGGTTAATCATCCATTTGCAAGTGGGTGCAATGCTCTGTTAGCCTATTATACACACTGTAAAAATTTCGTTTGATTTACTGCATTTTTTCACTGTTTTTCTGACAAAATTTGTTTCTCTTAAAGGCACAGTACCGTTTTTTATATTTGCTTGTTAACTTGATTTAAAGGTGTTTCCAAGCTTGCTAGTCCTCATTGCTATTTCTGTATAACATGTCTGACATAGAAGAAACTCCTTGTTTATTATCTTTAAAAGCCATGGTGGAACCCCCTCTTAGAATGTGTACCAAATGTACTGATTTCAGTTTTATGCAATAAAGATCATTTTCTGTCTTTTAAAAAATGTATCACCAGAGGAATCTGACGAGGGGGATGTTATGCCGACTGACAGGGGCGGTATTAAGGCATAGGCCAATGAGGCCGGTGCCTAGGGCAGCAGATTTTTAAGGTGCAGCAGAATTTTGAGTCCCTAGGGCCACTCTACTGAACTCAGGGGCTGGGTGGCTAAATCAACCAGGTGGCCCGGCTATTGCTATCCTAGGTGATTGTATGTGGGTGCACATGACGTGGTGACAGTGGGAGGCGGAGCTCACTTGCGCAGCCTGGCCTGGATTGAGAGGGAATGTGGTATTCTTGAGACTCACACAGGACTACACAGTGCAGTGTGCACTACACCATGAGCCACTGTGAAACAGCATATGCCTTTCTCCCTTCAATACATCTTCATTAGGCATTAAAATACTTAAAACATATTAGTCACTAAATACTTGTACATTTACTGTTTGTCTATCTGTCATACATGCAAATAATAAGGTATTTATTGCTGAATCTATACAACCATGTGACCTTAAAAACACAACTAAAATATGGTGTATGCATTTAATTACATTCAGAAACAATACAAGTATATACTTTATTATGATTGTATCATTGGACTTTTATCCCCTACGATACAATTCCTAAACCTAATTGTGCTAAAAGAGTATGCACCCTGAGTGGCACCCTATTAATAAAATGAACAGGCACGGTAGTTTTTCCAGCTTTTGTTCTGTCTCAGCTGAGTGCATCTCTCTCTCTTTTATATTTATGCAAAATTGCTCTTGGGTCTCCCAAGAGTAAAAGGGGGAAAACCAGACGTGACTCCTTGCACACATGCGCTTAGAGAGATGCAACGCACCTCACTGACGAGGCCATAGAAAGGTTGAAATGATTGTCTGGGGTTGTTGTTTCTCTTGGTCAGAGAGGAATTGCCTGGTGTTTCGGTGCTGACTGTCATTGGGCAGGGTCCAGACTGATATGCTACAGATATTTTTTTCTCTGTGAAGGGGCATAGTGTGCTAAAAGAGTAATGCACCCTGAGTGGCACACGATAATAAAATGAAACAGGCACGGAAGTTTTTCCAGCTTTTGTTCTGTCTCAGCTGAGTGCATCTCTCTCTCTTTTTATATTTATACAATTCCTAAACCTATCATAACTACTGTTGTATTTTTTAAGTACTTTTAAAGGCCAGTTGGTATATTCATTACTTAGTTTATCCAAGCAGATATTTCGCTTTAAGTAACTGTCAATCACCAAAGAAGAAGTTTAAGGTTAAACAACTACCTACTGACAAACTATCATACAGTGAAGGATATTTTTTTCTGATATAAACACTTTAATCATCTGACTTGCAAAATTTTGTCTCAGCTGAGTGCATCTCTCTCATCTTTTTATATTTATACAATTCCTAAACCTATCATAACTACGTTGTATTTTGTTAAGTACTTTTAAAAGGCCAGTTTGTATATTCATTACTTATTTATCCAAGCAGATATTTCGCTTTAAGTAACTGTCAATCACCAAAGAAGAAGTTTAAGGTTTAAACAACTACCTACTGACAAACTATCATACAGTGAAGGATATTTTTTCTGATATAAACCACTTTAATCATCTGACTTGCAAAATAATAATAAATTTTTACACCCTGCCCCAAAAATATTATGTCCTAAAAATGGCCTTAAACCTGGGGGGGGGGGGGGTGTATGGCAGCAGAATTGTTTGAGTGCCTAGGGCAGCACAAAACCTAAAATACGCCCCTGGCGGACTAACTTTCCCCACGTGTCAGACCCTTTGACACTCCCGCTTAAAGGGACAGTCTACTACACCCTAACATACTTTTTACCTACCTGCTTAAACATAATAAACAAGTGTCCTGAACCAGGTCAATGGTACACAGCTAGAAAGCAATAACTGTAATTGTTGAAAACGAGTTTTTCTTTAATGTTTAAAATGGCCACCAAGCTCACCCACCTCTTTACCTGTCTTTGGCTATGTGCATTACTTCCAATTCTTGATCGACTCGTAAATCATTTCTCATAACGCACATACTAATTTGCATATGAGCACGCAGTTAAGCCACTGGAGTGTAGCAGTCCTAATCAGTCCCTAATGCTTTAGGTTGTGTAACTATAGTTCCGGATGAGGATCAGGTAAGCACTGCTTTGCATAGCCCTTAATTTGCATATGGTTTTTTTTTATTAATTTAAAAATATTTTTTTATAGTTTTATTTGTATTCTTGCCTAATATATTTATATGATAGTATATTTTTAAAAAAAATTATTTGATACTTTCTAATATAGTGTTTTATGCTGCATTTTTATTCTGCCTTTCTGCTGGAGGCTAGTTAAGATCTTAATCTAAAAGTTCCAACCCAACCTGCTCACACGGATTGTTGTACTACTTATATATACAGAAATATTTCTACAAAATATTTTTCAAATGTATTTAACACCGATTAGTGATCATAGAGAAAGTTTAAGAAATTCACAGATAAACTTTCTTTTCTAGAATACATACTGTGTAAAACCTCATTTAAGTGCAAAAATGATTTGATCAATGCAGTATATTACACTTAATACTAGAATAAAACTGTAGGTTTGTAAAATTTTGTACTCGACATTAAACTTCCCTTGGTGTAACTTGCAGATCCCATATTAATTTTTTTTTTTCTCAATCTATTTTGGTGATTCATATCAGACACAATATTTAAGGATATTCAGCTTCCAATCTGGCAAACATTATTAAATAGTTCTAAAAGAGTTAAGAAGAGACTTTTAACACGCAAAGGTATCTATGGGTAATTTAATTTGCATATCAAATATATGCTAATATATGACAATATATTAATTCTAAAAGTCTCTTCAAGTAGAATAACAACCAAACAGAGGATGCTGTATATCACGAATACTAATAGTGATGTACAGTTCAGTTCTTTTGGGTGAATCGGTTCATTTCTGATGGTTCGATTAACTGAACTGGTTCATGAACCGATTCACCAGTTCGCCTACTGAAACATAAGATAGAGGCTCTACCTCATGTCAGTAGTGGAACTGTAAGAGCCCGACAGATTTGTTTCCTGCAGTGCTGTATGTAGTAAATGACTCATTTAGATAACAGTACACTGATTCATATAACAGGTCTCACACTCACAGCAGTTCTCAACAGACCTCTGCAATTACATTACCCAGTTCAGCATCCCATGTTTGTGTGTTATATATATATATATAATTTGTAGCTGTTGCTAAGTAAAAGTTAGCTTAGATATAGAGGAAGAACCAACAAATTATAGTATATATATATATATATATACACACACAAGCATGGGATGCTGAATGGGTTAATGTAAATGCAGGGGTCTGTTGTGACCTGATATTTGAAATCAGTGTACTGTTTAGCTTACTCGTATGCACAGAATCAGTCTGTTAACAGTACACTGAGTCGTTTGCAAACAGTTCACTTCTTTGAATCAGTGACCTGTTAACAGACTGATTCATTGCAGACGAGTTAGCTAACAGCACACTGATTCAACAACACTGGTAATATGGATCCGTAGAGTGAGATTCTGCTGTGTGATTTCATTAAAGGAGGAGTTAGCAGAGCAGAACTCACTCTAGGATCGTATTACCAGAGTGCTGCTGATGACTCAGGAACTGAACTGTTTCAAACGAATCAGTTCAGTCTGATGTACTGATTCATTCAGTTCAGTGAAAAGATCCGGTTCAAATGAACGATTCGTTCATGAACCGGACATCACTAATAACTAACAGAGGGCACTGTATGTCACGAACAAAAAAATAGCACTCTCTATTGGTTGTTCATATAACAAAAAATAGTACCCTCTATTGGTTGTTCGGGATATAAAGCATTCTCTATTGGCTGTTCAGGATATACAATACATCACTGTTTATTGCAAGCTCTTAATTCATGATTTATTATTGGCAGTCTATAGATTATCACTGCTTCATCACATCAAATTGAAACTAAATCTTTGGAATAACTAAGCATATATTGTTTTATTTACACTAGTTATTAAAATGAAATATTTAATAAAGTATATGAAAATGATATAAAAAAAAACCTCTTGTATTACATAATGGTATTGGACTCCTCTTGTGTAGCTTGCAGGTCTTATGTAATTTTTATTTTATTTTTTCTCTTTGTGACTCAGACTGAACATTTATTAAATATATTCATATCCCAAATCTGACAAATATTATCAAATAGCTCTAAAATATTCTAAAAATCTGTTTTTACATGCAGAGTATTTATGGGTAATTTAATTTGCATATTCAAATGTGTGCTAATATATTTTATGTATTCATTCTAAAAGCCTCCTCAAGTACAATGAAGATTGAATAGATAAAATAGTTTAGCCTAGATTAAGTTTTACTTCCTTGTTCAGTAACGTAATAAATTTTCAATTAAAACCTGGTCAGTGGTCACACTGATTTTTACTTTCTAATCTTACAATCTTGAGTCAGCACTACAAACTTCTTGTATTTAGCACGGATTTGTGATCAGGAGAAAAGTTTTAGGAATTTCAAATAAGCTTTCTAAAATGGTTGTTGTCATTGACACTTTAAAGAATTTATACTGTCTTTAAAACCTTATCAAAGTGCAGAAACTGATATGGTCAATATATTATTTACACTGAATACTAATTTAAAATTATTGTATGTAAAAATGTTCTATTAGACTCTTCTTGTGTAACTTGCAGATCCCATATAATATTTTTTTTTTTCCCAATCTATTTTGGTGATTCATATCAGACACAATATTTAAGGATATTCAGCTCCCAAATCTAGCAAACATTATTAAATAGCTGAAAAAGAGTCTAAGAAGAGACTTTTACACGCAAAGGATCTATGGGTAAATTAATTTGCATATTCAAATCTATGCTAATATATGCAATATATTCATTCTAAAAGTCTTTTCAAGCAGAATAACAACCAACAGAGGGCGCTGTATATCACTAATAACAAACAGAGAGTGCTATATATCACGAATAACCAACAGAGGGCACTGTATGTCACTAACAAAAAAATAGCACCCTTTACTGGTTGTTCATATAACACTAACAAAAAAATAGCACCCTTTACTGGTTGTTCATATAACAACAACAAAAAATAGCATCCTCTATTGGCTGTTCAGGATATACAATACATCACTGTTTATTACATGCTCTTAATTCATATTTTATTATTGGCAGTCTATATCACTGCTTCATAACATCAAATTGATACTAAATCTCCGGAATAACTAAGCATATATTGTTTTATTTACACTAAGTATTAAAATGCAATATTTAATAAAGTATATAATATTAGAAAAAAATAACTTTGTATTAGGTAATGGTATTGGACTCCTCTTGTGAAGCTTGCAGGTCTTATGTGATTTTTATTTATTTTTTTTCTCTCTTTTTGTAACTCATATCAGACTGAACATTTATTAAGGATATTCATATCCCAAATCTGGCAAACATTATCAAATAGCTCTAAAAGAGTCTAAAAGTCTATGTTTACATGCAGAGTATTTATGGGTAATTTTAATTTGCATATTCAAATATATACTAATATATATTATCTATTCATTCTAAAAGCCTCCTCAAGTACAATGAAGATTGAATAGATATGCCTGCCTTATGCACTAAAGTAATAAATTTCAATTTAACCTAGTCAATGGTCACTTTTTACTTCCTAATCTTAATATCGTTAACCAGCACTACAAACTTCTTATACAAAATATTTTTTTAGGTATTAAACGCCGATTTGTGATCAGGAGATAAGTTTTAGAAATTTCAAATAAGCTTTCTAGAATGGTTGTTGCCATTGACACTTTTAAAAGCTTAATATTGTCTTTAAAACCTCATTAAAGTGCAGAAACTCAGATGACCAACATATTATTTACATTGAATAGTAGATTGAAATTGTAAAATTTTGTACTAGACATTAGACTCCCCTTGTGTAACTTGCATATCCCCTATGAATTTTTTTTTTCTAGTGTATTTTGGTAATTCATATCAGACACAATATTTAAGGATATTCAGCTCCCAAATCTGGCAAACATTATTAAATAGATATAAAAGACTATAAGAAGACAGTTTTACACGCAAAGGATCTATGGGTAATTTAATTTGCATATTCAAATCTATGCTAATATATGTATTATATTCTTTCTAAAAGTCTCTTCAAGCAGAATAACAACCAGCAGAGGGCGCTGTATATTAATAACAAACAACAGAGGATGCTGTATATCACGAATAACCGACAAAGGGCACTGTATGTCACTAACAAAAAAATAGCACCCTCTATTGGTTGTTCATATAACAACAAAAAAATAGCACTCTTTATTGGTTGTTAAGGATATAAAGCATTCTCTATTGGCTATTCAGGATTTACAATACATCACTGTTTATTGCAAGCTCTAGTCTTAATTCATGTTTTATTATTGGCAGTCTATAGATTATCACTGCTTTATAACATCAAATTGAAACTAAATCTTTGGAATATGTAAGCTTATTGTTTTATTTACACTAGGTATTAAAATGAAATATTTAGTAAAGTGTATAGAAGGAAAAAAAAATTGTGTAGCTTGCAGGTTTTATGTGACTTTTTTTTTTTCCAGTTCCCAAATCTAAAATTTTAACAAATATCTCTAAGAGCCTGTTCATAAATAATAATAATTCCAATAGAGGGCGCTGTATATCACTAACAACCAACAGAGAGTGCTGTATATCACGAATAACCAACAGAGGGCACTGCATGTCACTAACACAAAAAACAGCACTATTGGTTGTTAGGTATATAAAGCATTCTCTATTGGTTGCTCATATAACAAAAAAATAGCAGCCTTATTGGTTGTTTGGTATATAAAGCATTCTCTATTGGCTGCTCATGATATACAATATATCATTTTGTAGCAAACTGACATAAATTATATATATTTATGCTAAATATTTATTGATCTTGAGGAGACTGTAAGAATATATAGATGGCAGATATTAGCATAAATTTAAATATGCAAATTAAACTACGATGCTTTACATATAATAACAGGCTTTAGTTAGATTCTTTTAGAGCTATGTTATCACATTTTCAGTTTTAGGATCTGAATATCCTCAAATCCTAAATGTTCTGGGTAATATGAAGCACCAAAATAAAAACCAAAATTTTGGAGAGGATTTGCAAGCTATACATAGAAAAAGACCAAAATCTAGGAACAAATTATGATTATGATTCTAAGTCAGGGATTGACAGCTAATTACCATATATGTAAAGTTATCTCTCATGGCTGTGATAGAAAAGTCCTTAGTTACACAAGTATAAATAAACAACCTGTAAAGTTCTATAAAGTGTGATTCAATTTCTTATAGCTGATCATTTAGTGCTGTCTAGTAAAGAGGAGAGGTATAGTATATGTCTTTACACCTATTTAATATCAATTTTCAGTATTGTTCTTATCAGAAACTTAAACTATCACTAATCAATTGGTGATCATCAATAAACTACCAAGCACTCCAGCATAACATTTAAGTATAAGCTTACAAATTAATATATGAAGTGTTGAATATACAAATCATATACCTGTGCACTCTTTATTTTACTTGAGAAGACTTAGAAAGAATATAAAAAGAATATAAATTTAAATATGCAAATAAAAACTACCCACAGATGATTTGCAACTAAAAACAGACTTTACTAAATAGACTCTTTTAGAACTATTTGATTGTATTTTCAAATTTGGGAGCTGAATATCCTCAATAAATTATACAGCACCCTCTATTGGTTGTTAGTGATATACAGAGCTCTCTATTGATTGTTAGTTACATACAGCGCCCTCTATTGGATGTTATGATATACAGCGCCCTCTATTGGTTGTTATGATATGCAGCGCCCTCTGTTGGTTTAGTGATATACAGCACCCTCTATTGGTTATTAGTGATATACAGAGCCCTCTATTGATTGTTTGTTACACACAGCACCCTCTATTGGTTGTTAGTGATATACAGCATACTATATTGATTATTATTTATATACAGGGTCCTCTATTGGCTATTAGTTATATATAGCGCGCCGCCCTCTAATGGTTATTAGTTATATACAGCGGCCTCAATAGGGACAGACGGATAGGGACAGAGGGACAGGGATAGAGGTATAGGGACAGGGATAAAAGGATAGGGACAAAGGGATAGGGATAGAGGGATAGGGACAGGACAGGGATAAAAGGACAGGGACAGAGGAATAGGGACAGAGGGACAGGGATAGGGGGACAGGGATAGAGGGACATAGGGAGAGGGATAGAGGGATAGGGACAGAGATAGAGGGATATAGGGAAAGGGATAGAGGGATAGGGACAAAGATAGAGGGCTAGAGACAGGGATAGAAGGATAGAGGGATAGGGATAGATGGACCTCACTTTAAAAAAATAGACTGCCCTCTGGGCTTTGATGAGGCCTCTTTCCAGCACATATCCACGTTTTTTTACAGGCATAACGAAGAAGTTTGGATCAACTTGCCGCTATCATACTAAGGCAAAGAACGGCTTAGCATATATCTGGATATTCACTGTAACTTACAGGTCGTATGGTCCTTTATTACTATCTGCCATTGAATTGTGTGTATCAGCTATCATACTGTGCACTGGCATTGAAACGTTACCCTGTCGAGGGGACGACTTTGTTCATTTGACAACAACAAGGAGTTGAGAATTAGGCATACATGCTTACATACTAACGAGCAGCATTTCTCTGGGCATCTTTACGCTTGCTTGCTTACTGGATACTAACCGCAACTGTTTGCATTCCTTGCTTGAACTTTTTGTTGAACTAAATACATATGACCTTATACAGCATTCCATCCAGACAGTGTGTGATAAACTGCATATGCTATTATATTGATTATCATGCACATATATGCTAAATTGTACATATCCTGAGGGCAAGACTGCACTGACCACTTAGATCCCAACTCTCTAACCTGCCCGGTGGTGTATACCTCAGTTATGAGGTGCCGGTAGCAGCAGGGTGTAGTAGGTCTTTGCAGCGTTTCCCCTGAATATACCTTTCTATCTGTATGCAGAAACTCTGCATGCCTGTAATCACTTTACCTTATTTAAAAGACAGTCATTCCTTTCTTAGATCCCATTCACTATTTACCTGCCGAGCTGAGACCGCTAATATGGGGTCAAACACAAAAGAGACTAACAAGCGCAGATTGTAATCACTAAACTCTATTTTTACCATTTGCGCTAATATGGGGTGCTGTGTGCAGCAGGGCGTAGAAAGATTGACATGCCTTTAAAAGCTACAGTGGATATAAAAAGTCTACACACCCCTGTTAAAATGTCAGGTTTCTGTGATGTAAAAAAATGAGACAAAGATAAATCATTTCAGAACTTTTTCCACCTTTAATGTGACCTATAAACTGTACAACTCAATTGAAAAACAAACTGAAATATTTTAGGTAAAGGGAAATAAAAATAAAAAACTAAAATAATATGGTTGCATAAGTGTGAACACCCTTAAACTAATACTTTATTGAAGCACCTTTTGATATTATTACAGCACTCAGTCTTTTTGGGTATGAGTTTTTCAGCATGGCACATCTTGGCAAGATTTGCCCACTCTTCTTTGCAAAAACACTCTAAATCTGTCAGAATGCGAGGGCATCTCCTGTGCACAGCCCTCTTCAGATCACCCCACAGATAATGAATTAGATTCACTATGGACTGAGACTTCCGGCGGGAGGAGCAGGAAGCGCAGGTGTACTACGCGCTCCTCTGACTAAGGCAGCACGAACACGCCGACACACCAAGTTGCCATAGGCCGTGGTTTCACACACCACAGCCAGGACCTGGGCGTTGTAACTCGCCTGAGTGTGTGGAAGTCGCGGAACAGCCAGAGGCCGGTTTGCTACGGCCGTTTGCCAAGTTTTGTCAACTGACGGCGGGGTGAGATCTGAGGCAGAGACCCAGTAACCAGATTGAGCGACAAGAGCCGTGATTACAGCAGGAAGATTGGGAAGCCCCCAATGAGGAGGTTACGCTCTAAGCAGTATTAGAGACATTGGAGGGGCATCGGACCTGACTCAAGACAGCACCGCCACCGCTAGCTGCCTAACCTGGCATTTCTGGAAGGAAGGATTCACCTCCAATCGACGAGTAACAAGTCCCTGACCTGGTACAGGGTGAAGGTAAGAGGTGGGCTGGCCGGGACTGTATATTGGGGATTGAAAAGTAATGGAAGTAAGTCCCTGACCTGGTACAGGGTGAAGATAGCGAGGCACGCAGTGGGAACCTATATACCCAAAGCCAGTCAGTGGATGACTCTTGAGTATAAAAAGTTTACGCCTGAAAAGAGTTGGCGCTGCCAGTTTTTCCTTCCCCTTATACCAAAGCCATCGGATTAGACTGCTTGCAGGGGCTCCTTTACTGGTACTCCCGGTTCCCTAATACTAATCCATGCATATGTGTCTCAAGGACGTACCAAGAATCTATTATTAATCTTTATATATGTGTTTCAAGGTCACTGACACTAACAAAATAACTGATTGAAGAATCATTCAGAGACACAAGGAGAAAATATTTTTGTTTGTGTGTGAATAACACCTAAATCATAAACGACTAAAATTATTGAATGTGGAATATAAAATTATCTGTTGGTTTGCTTTGGCCGATAGCAAACTGTTATATTGTTATAACTGATCGTTTTTTAGTGATTGGAACTGATTGGCGCACATAGGATCTCAGTGACACTTACTGAAATTTACTGAAAAGGGGAGAGAAAGGAAAGGAACTTTTTCTTTTCTCCCTTGTTTTTTTTTCTTTTTTTTTTTTTATTTTCAACTCGCTTTTCCTATTTGTTTATATTCTTCACGCTCCTTTTTTGACCAATAACTCAGTGGAGGGTGTTACACCCTCATATAGCTTGTGAAATATTTTGCTCTGATGGATATATAGTACATAGCAAATGTTGAAAATGTTGAAAAATGTTTTGTTCTGATAGATATGCAGTACACATCAAATGTTGAAAAATGCTTAAAAATTTTGCTCTGATGGATATATAGTATATATCAATTGGCTTATTAGAGTGTTAGAGTGTTAGGCCTACTGATATATCTGAAAAAGTAATCTTTTGAATACAGGTTGTAGAAGAGGAAGAAGGGAGGAGTAGTTGAGTCATAAATTTCATCGAAGTAGATGATAATTGCTGACCATTGCATATTCACAAATTCACATAGGAGAACACTCCCTAACACGCAATACACCTACCCATGCTAGATACACTTATGCATTTTCCTTTCTATTTTGTTTTTTTTTTCCTTTCCTTTCTCTCTTTTTAGGTCATCTTATAAAGCACATGCATGACACCTAACACACTCTGTCACTCTCACATATTCTATATCTCTTTTCCTACTCCTCTATTATTTCTGTTTTTTTGACACATGGACAAATATTTTGCACCTAAATTACACGCAATGCCAGCAAAACCCAAAGATAGAAAGCCCAGACATAGTATTGAGAACATTAGCGATATTAGACCTGAAATGACTACTGTAAATATTTCTAAAGATGATATAGAAGAAATCTCTAAACAAGTAGCACTATCTCTCTCACCCCAACTTGACCATATTAAAACAGAGCTATTAACACTCTCAATAGAAATTAAAAATTTTACAGCTAGACTTACAGAAATTGAAACGAGAATTTCAGATACTGAAGACTCTGTGACTAAACAAAATCTCTCTATACAACAACATGATATAAAAATTTTAGAAATGACTGATAAAATAGAAGATTTAGAAAACAGATCACGTAGGAACAACTTAAAAATAGTAGGCTTACCAGAAACCACAAATTTCCAAGACTTAATATACTTTGCCTCAGTGACTCTGCCACAAAGTTTAGGGATTGATACTAAACTATATAATTTTACTGTTGAAAGAGCACACCGTGTAGGCTTTATTAGAAATCCGTCAGAAAATACTATTCAGAAACGAGCTATCTTAATTAAATATCTGAACTTTCAGGACAAAGTACTAATACTCAGAGCATTCAGAAAAATGAAAAACCTAGAGATTGACAATAACAGAATTTTAATCTTCCAAGATTATTCAGCCCAGACGGCAGCAAAACGTAAAGGCATGGCCCCATTTTGTACAAGTATGATAAACATGGGCCTAGCTGCCCATTTAATATACCCTGCTAAAATTAAGATCTATATGGATAATGAGACAACCACACTAGAAACAATCACAGAAGCCAAGGCATTCCTGAATAAATTTCAATCTAGGTAATCATTAAAAAACAGTTTTCTTTTTTTTTTTTCTCTTTTGTGCTTTTCGCCTACTAGTGCATAGGCAGCTACTATTATGGCAAGCTGGATAAGTTTATTTTACTTTCATATAATAAACAAGATAATTCAGGCTAAGAAATGTATAAAAATGAAAAAATGGTTGAAAATAAGGACAGCCCATTTTACTTTAAATACTTATGTTTTATTAAAGATAAAGGTTCAGGTCAGAGGGAGGGGCAAGGAGGACAGATATTATTTTTCCTTTTTTTTTTTTTTTTTTGTTCTGTTGTTGATTTGCCGTTTCAGAATAAATCATAAATGGCAACCCTAAAACTAATCTCTTGGAATGTGGGAGGGGTCACTAGCCCAATTAAAAGAAAGAGGATTCTGACATACCTTAGAAATAAAAGAGTGGATATTGCACTTTTACAAGAAACACACTTGACTGAAACAGAACATAAGAAACTTAAATCTAATTGGGTTAATGAAGTTATTTATACCCCATGTGCTACACGTAAAAGGGGGGTTGCAGTCTTAATCAGCAAAAATTTAGATTATCAAATTATAGGGCAAGAGATAGACCCAGGGGAACGATTTATTATTTTGAAAATCATAATAAATTCACGTATGCTTACATTATGTAATGTCTATGGCCCAAATTTGCCAGATGTAAAATTTTGGGAAAAATTAAAACTAAAATTACATGATTCTATAAATACGAATCTTATAGTTGCAGGTGACTTTAACATGGTTTTTAACAATATTGATAGATCACAGACAATCGGAAATAAAACTAAACAGATCCCAAAAAAATCCTCCAGGATTCTTAAAGTATTTGCTAGTGCATTAAATATTAAAGACATCTGGAGATTGCTATATCCTAATAGTAGAGAATTTACATGTGAATCTATAAAGTATCGGACATTCTCACGGATAGACTTTTTTTTAGGGTCAGACAAAATTATTAACTTAGATATAAAAGCACAAATAGATAACTTCACTATTTCAGACCATGCCCCGCTATCACTAGAGACACGGTGGGAAACAGATAGATACGACCCAGTTAAGAGCTACGGCTTCCCACGTTATTTAGCAAACAATTTGGAATTTAGAAACCGACTCATTGCTATATGGCACGAATATGTTCAACAGAACAAAGATTATATGCATAAGAAAGAGATCTTCTGGGAAACTGCTAAGGCAGTAGCCAGAGGAGAAATTAAAAAATTTACTATTAGGTTTAAGAAAAAGTTATATTTAAGAGAGACTGAAATTTCAAATTACTTAAAAAACAAATATAACGCATATATTACATCCCATACCCAGACCAACTGGCAAAATTATATGAAGGCCAAACAAGAATGGGAAGTTTTCTCATCACAAAAATTTGCCATCCAAGAACTGAAGAATAAAAGTAGATTCTATAGATTTGGAAATAAAATAGGGAAGTTATTAGCGAGATCTGTAAAAGCCACGAAACCGATTCATCACATTAAATCACTTAATATTGATGGGAAAAAAATATTGAATCTTGATACAATCAAAGCAGAATTTTACAAATACTTTAGGGACCTATATTCAGTAGCGGATATTAATTTAAAAAATAAACAGGATTTTTGGGAAAAAATTACATTACCTAAACTTTCGGCTGAAGACTTAGAAAAACTTAATGCACCAATTAAGGAATCGGAAGTCTTAAACGCAATAAATAGTCTTAAGTTGGATAAAGCTGCCGGACCTGACCTCCTACCAGCAGAATTCTATAAAATTCTTAAAAACGAAGTAATAGGTGTACTTACGGATTTATTCAATGACTATTTAATTAACTATAAGACCCCATCACCTAACTTTGCAGTTTCAAAAATAATTTTACTTCTAAAAAAAGGGAAAGATCCTGAATCAATAGACTCCTATCGCCCAATCTCACTGTTAAACTCCGATTACAAACTATTTACTGCAATTTTAGCAGATAGATTGAAGTTAACTATGAGTCCGTTAATACATGAAGATCAGGTCGGCTTTATGGCTAAGAGAAATATGTCAGCAAATATACGCAAAATTTTTCTTTTAATAGACTTCCTTGCAGATGTCAAAAATAAAAGTGAACAAAACTCCGCCATTCTGGCAGTCGATGCCCATAAAGCATTTGACTCTATTATTTGGGACCACTTATTCTGCTCTATGAAGAATTTTGGGTTCAAAGATCAGTTTCTTGAATGTATTCGTGCCTTATATACCAATGCAACTTCCATTTTGATGGTTAATGGCTCAAACACTACACCCTTTCCTATCTTGTCTGGAAGACGACAGGGATGTCCAATCTCACCATTATTATTCAATTTAGCAATTGAACCTCTTGCAGTTACTTTAAGGGATAATCTAGGGGGGATCAAGATAGGCAAAATTCCTGTTAAACTCCTACTTTACGCAGACGACTTGATTTTACTTTTAAAGGATGCCCAGATTGAAATTCCTAAAATTTTGGAAATTATAAAAGATTTTGGCTCTTTTTCAGGCTATACAATTAATATATCCAAATCAGAACTTCTCTGGCTGAGTAAACATCATCAAAACCAATACACACCCCCTTTTAAAGTAGCCTCGCAATATATCACATATTTAGGAATCCAGATTAGTGTCAATCCAGAAGATTGGTTTAGTTTGAACTACCTACCCCTATTTGCGAAAATTAAATTTGAGATGATGAAATGGGATAATCTCCCACTTTCAATTACAGCAAGAATCAACGTAGTTAAGATGATTGTCTTACCTAAGATATTATACTTAATGCAAAACATCCCTATAATTATACCAAAAAAGTATCTTAATAGTTTAGATCAATTAATGAGACGATTTATATGGGGGAGGGGCGCGAATCGAATATCATTATATAAACTGTCACAACTAAGGCAATATGGTGGATTGGCACTACCCAACTTTGCTATTATAATAGTGTAAGTCTTGCAAAAATCGCAATGGATTGGGTTACGGGTGGGAACTATATTGCATTTACGGAAGCAGAACAAAATTTAGTATACCCCCTCTCATTAAATGCGCTCCTGCATTGTCCTAAAAAAGTAATTCCAAAGAGAATTAAAAATAAACAATCACTATACTACATTATAATTGCATGGCAAGACATACAACGTAGAGTAGATAGTGATCCCCATTTTTCAGATCTACTCCCTATTAGAGGTGACCCACGTTTTCCGCCTGGTATTAGCAGTCAAGTATTTAGGAAATGGGCTACTGTAGGACTTACTTATATAACACAACTTAGAGAGCCTAATCTACAAAGTATAATGTCATTTGAGAGTCTTAAAGAGTCTTTTAATTTACAGAATGCGGACTTTTTTGCATACCTCCAAGTGAGACATTGGTTTCTTAAAGCTATGGAAGATAATAAGTTCCCATGGAGCCATCCAGGAGTGAAAATGGGGTTAGCATTATTTAAGGCAGGCAAACGCTCTATTAAATATTGGTATAATATGATTATTACTAAGACAGGGGAACTAAATATTGCCCAGATATGTTCAAAATGGCAAGCAACGATTGTAGACTTAAACAAGGAACAAGTAAAACAAAGCATAACTCTCCTGGACGAGGCCACACTCGCGGCAAGCTGGCGAGAAATGCATATAAAACTTCTACATAGGATATACTTTACGCCTGCTAAAATAAATAAATGGTCGACACAAGGTTTAAGGGTATGTCCACGTTGCTCTTCAACCGATGCTGACTTAACCCACATGTTTTGGAGCTGCCCAAAAATTAATCAGTTTTGGAAACGTGTACAATTTTGGTTAACTAAGGTGACAGCTACAAAACACATAATAGAATTACAACACATAATTTTCCTATTGGATATATCGGATAGATTGGTAAACAGAGCTTTCTGTAATACGGTAATCCTGGGTGGAAGATACCTCATTCTTAAAAATTGGCACCAAAAAAATACACCGACTATAAACAATTTAACATTTTTATTACAAAGGCAATATACAATAGAACAATTTGATAATGTAATTAATTCTGAACGGCAACAAAATAGATTTAATTTAAAGTGGTTAGATTTTGTTAGACACTATAAAAATACCAATATACAGAATCAGTTACTATCACCATTAGAGAATTTGAGTTAAGATACAAACCTCCCCTCCCTTTTTTTTTTTTTTTCTTCTCTCCTCCTTTGCCCCCCCTAGAAAAATTAAAAAGTTAAAAAGCTTTCTTCTAAGTTGGTCAGGAATTTGACAATTGATTTGTAGGTGGCCCCACCTTCCTTAATAATTTAAAGGTTGAAATTACTAAAAGTTTACACTGGATTACTCGAATTTGTTATCTGTTGTTGTAATGATTTGTCTTTTTTAGGTTTATAATAATGAGTTAGGGTAAGTCTTGTGTTAATGACTATTGTGATAAAGGGAGAAAAGTTAAATATCTAATATTTGAAAAGGTTATGATCTGTGTCTAAATGTCGGAACATTTTTTTCTTTTTCTTTTGTTTTTATGTATATCTAATCTTTATGTTTGCTTTGTGCTTTTTGGTTCCAAATGACATAATTGTAACATTGATTGTGTAGCTTTTTGTCTCCCCCTTTTCTTTTTTCTGTATATTCTTTTTTGACCTTTAATAATAATAAAAAAACAATTATTGAAAAAAAAGATAATTAATTAGATTCAGGTCTGGGCTCTGGCTGGGCCATCCCAAAACTTTAATCTTCTTCTGGTGAAGCCATTCTTTTGTTGATTTGGATGTATGCTTTGGGTCGTTGTCATGCTGAATGATCAAGTTCCTCTTCATGTTCAGCTTTCTAGCAGAAGCCTGAAGGTTTTGTGCCAATATTGTCTGGTATTTGCAACTGTTCATTATTCCCTCTACCTTGAGTAAGGCCCCAGTTCCAGCTGAAGAAAAATAGCCCCAAAGCATGATGCTGACACCACCATGCTTCACTGTGGGTATGGTGTTCTTTTGGTGATATGCAGTGTTGTTTTTGCGCCAAACATATCTTTTGGAATTATGGCCAAAAAGTTCAACTTTGGTTTCATCAGACCAGAACACCTTTTGCAACATGCTTTTGGGAAACTTCAGATGTGTTTTTGCAAAATTTAGCTGGGCTTGGATGTTTTTTTTGTAAGAAAAGGCTTCTGTCTTGCCACTCTACCACATAGCCCAGACATATGAAGAATACGGGCGATTGTTGTCACATGTACCACACAGCCAGTACTTGCAAGATATTCCTGCAGCTCCTTAAATATTGCTGTAGGCCTCTTGGCAGCCTCCCAGACCAGTTTTCTTCTCGTCTTTTCATCAATTTTGGAGGGACATCCAGTTCTTGGTAATGTCACTGTTGCACCATATTTTCTTCACTTGATGATGACTGTCTTCACTGTGTTCCATGGTATATCTAATGCCTTGGAAATTCTTTTGTACCCTTCTCCTGACTGATACCTTTTAACAATGAGATCCCTCTGATGCTTTGGAAGCTCTCTGCGGACCATGGATTTTGCTGTAGGATGCGACTAACAAAATGTCAGGAAAGACCAACTAGAACAGCTGAACTTTATTTGGGGTTAATCAGAGGCACTTTAAATGATGACAGGTGTGTACTGACTCTATTACTGTTACTGTTTAACATGATTTTCAATGTGATTGCTTAATTCTGAACACAGCTAAATCCCTAGTTATAAAAGGGTGTTCACACTTATGCAACCATATTATTTTATTTTTTTATTTTTATTTCCCTTTACCTAAAATATTTCAGTTTGTTTTTCAATTGAGTTGTACAGTTTATAGGTCACATTAAAGGTGGAAAAAGTTCTGAAATGATTTATCTTTGTCTCATTGTTTTACATCACAGAAACCTGACATTTTAACAGGCGTGTGTAGACTTTTTTATATCCACTGTATGTTGCTATTACATTATCATAAGATATAGAGGTTTCTTTGCAAAAGCACACACACATACCCCTGACCGGTCAGGTTCAGTGTCTTTAATATGACACAGTAATTATTTCTGTCTTGATGTGTCTAGGTTGCAATTGGTAATTAATTCACATTTCATTGTTCACACTGCGGGGGAGCTCGCCTTCTCTGCGCTCACCTTATGTTACTTACTTTATTGTAACTGTTAAGCTAGTAAAATATATTTTTCCATAAGAGTGCTGAAATCCCTGTCTTTTTCATCTTGGTTTATTTTTCCTGGATGGTTTCTTTTGTTGATAAAACATTATATATATATATTCCACAATTATTATTGGTTTATCTTGTCCTGACTTTATGTTCGCCTGGCGGTGGTTGAGCCCCTATGGTGTTTTGGTGGGTTCCCATTATTGGGGGCTATCTAAATTCGTTACGAGTATTGATACGATACTGATAGAAAATATGGAGGTGTGATCCTGGATGAGATATGGACTGAGTGTCAGTCTAATGATTCCATGAAGACCGTATGATATCTGCATGTAAATAGTGGTTAGGTAGAATTTTTTCATTCATGTCGCCATATTTTTAATTTTATTTTATCTTTCAATTTTTGAGGGTTTTTGTTTATTAATAATATATTTTCTTTGCATTTGTGGCTGATGTGGCAGAAACAGTTGGCACATTAAACTGGTGACTTTTTTATGCTCTATTGCATTGAGATGTCATCAGTTCGTGATATCCGCCCATATTTTGTGTGATTCAATAATAAAAGAAACACGATATACAGAGTTGACATGGGTGAATAAGCATGAACATACTTGGATCTGATGGGTCTTTATTATGTGAGGATGCTATGTGTTATTGTGATATACAGGGAGAGCTTACTAGTATACTCCCATCACAACTGTGAGCCTATCAGTGGCTTGTTGTTGTCTAGCCGCTAATCAATGGGATGCCGGGGGTGTGGCTGAATTTCACTGTGACCGGCTCCTTATATTGTTAGATGGTCACCGCGATAGAGACACGATAATGCCCTTGGTCACCTCGCTAAAAATCTGGAGTCAGATGCAAGTGGATGTGACTAAGTGTCATTGCGATCGGCCAAAAGATATTGATAGGGGTTTTCTTCTGTATAAATTTTTGTGGATGTGACTAAGTGTCATTGCGATCGGCCCACATATGTTGATAAGGGTTTTCTTTTTGTATAAATTTCGTTGAGTTAGTTGCACACTTTTTCGTGGTTTACGATATGGAGGGGGCACTGGTATGCTTGCACGGTATTTATGTGTTTTGGGTTATCTGTCACTGCGATCAGCATGTTTATTTGCGCACTCCAACTACCGCTATGAGCCTATCAGGGGTTTGTTATTATTATTCCAACCAATTAGAGTCAGGTAGGAGTGGCTGAACTTTACTGCGATCGTCTCCATAAATTGTCAGATCATGTAAACACGAAGTGATCTTGGCTGTGATGTCACAGACTAGGGATGTATTTGATTCACATTTGCTTTAGTTAGGTTTATCTTGATGATGGGCTTATTGATTTGATCGTCCAATTCTAATACTGGTTGGACATTATTTACTCCAATGGGGGCGTGTGTCTCCCGAAGTTGGAACGTTCCATTTATGGGCTCCCACTACGCCAGGGATATATATTTTCAGGACTATATGTGAGGGATACATATGCAATTTTTATACTTAAAGTTTGTTACACTATTGTTCACCTAAACATATTTATGATTGATATGCACTTGCTACACGAGTTTCGTATTTTTGAGAATAGCACATTTTTCTGTCAATTGGTACAGTCTTGGGGTGTTTGCACACGGCCTCCATTCATTGGTGGCCTCTCTAGGGGAGGGTTTAACAGGCCTTTATTAGTTTGTTTGTTTGTAGTTTCTGTTGGTCAGAGGAAGGGACGCTGTCTGTCCCGAAACGTCACTAATAAATGTTTTTGGATAAGTTATCTGAAGACCAGTGAGTGCTTTTTCAATTTTGCTGATGATTTTCCCACATAGCACCCTGGCAGCTGATGGTATTTGGTGGGAGTGCATATACCCTCTCTTGTTCTTGGCTGTATATATATATATATATATATATATATATATATATACATACACACACACACACACACACAGTCATACATACACATATATATATATATGCACACACACATACATACACATATATACAGGGAGTGCAGAATTATTAGGCAAGTTGTATTTTTGAGGATTAATTTTATTATTGAACAACAACCATGTTCTCAATGAACCCAAAAAACTCATTAATATCAAAGCTGAATAGTTTTGGAAGTAGTTTTTAGTTTGTTTTTAGTTATAGCTATTTTAGGGGGATATCTGTGTGTGCAGGTGACTATTACTGTGCATAATTATTAGGCAACTTAACAAAAAACAAATATATACCCATTTCAATTATTTATTTTTACCAGTGAAACCAATATAACATCTCAACATTCACAAATATACATTTCTGACATTCAAAAAACAAAACAAAAACAAATCAGTGACCAATATAAGCCACCTTTTTTTGCAAGGACACTCAAAAGACTGCCATCCATGGATTCTGTCAGTGTTTTGATCTGTTCACCATCAACATTGCGTGCAGCAGCAACCACAGCCTCCCAGACACTGTTCAGAGAGGTGTACTGTTTTCCCTCCTTGTAAATCTCACATTTGATGATGGACCACAGGTTCTCAATGGGTTCAGATCAGGTGAACAAGGAGGCCATGTCATTAGATTTTCTTCTTTTATACCTTTCTTGCCAGCCACGCTGTGGAGTACTTGGACGCGTGTGAGTGGAGCATTGTCCTGCATGAAAATCATGTTTTTCTTGAAGGATGCAGGACTTCTTCCTGTACCACTGCTTGAAGAAGGTGTCTTCCAGAAACTGGCAGTAGGACTGGGAGTTGAGCTTGACTCCATCCTCAACCCGAAAAGGCCCCACAAGCTCATCTTTGATGATACCAGCCCAAACCAGTACTCCACCTCCACCTTGCTGGCGTCTGAGTCGGACTGGAGCTCTCTGCCCTTTACCAATCCAGCCTCGGGCCCATCCATCTGGCCCATCAAGACTCACTCTCATTTCATCAGTCCATAAAACCTTAGAAAAATCAGTCTTGAGATATTTCTTGGCCCAGTCTTGACGTTTCAGCTTGTGTGTCTTGTTCAGTGGGTGGTCGTCTTTCAGCCTTTCTTACCTTGGCCATGTCTCTGAGTATTGAACACCTTGTGCTTTTGGGCACTCCAGTGATGTTGCAGCTCTGAAATATGGCCAAACTGGTGGCAAGTGGCACCTTGGCAGCGGCACGCTTGACTTTTCTCAGTTCATGGGCAGTTATTTTGCGCCTTGGTTTTTCCACACGCTTCTTGCAACCCTGTTGACTATTTTGAATGAAACGCTTGATTGTTCGATGATCACGCTTCAGAAGCTTTGCAATTTTAAGAGTGTTGCATCCCTCTGCAAGATATCTCACTATTTTTGACTTTTCTGAGCCTGTCAAGTCCTTCTTTTGACCCATTTTGCCAAAGGAAAGGAAGTTGCCTAATAATTATGCACACCTGATATAGGGTGTTGATGTCATTAGACCACACCCCTTCTCATTACAGAGATGCACATCACCTAATATGCTTAATTGGTAGTAGGCTTTCGAGCCTATACAGCTTGGAGTAAGACAACATGCATAAAGAGGATGATGTGGTCAAAATACTCATTTGCCTAATAATTCTGCACTCCCTATATATATATATATATATATATATATATATATATATATATATATCAGTGACGTGCGGTGAATTCAGGGGGGTAGTGAGGCACTGGCTTTGATACACCCAGGAAAAACATATATGAACCCGATAGAGAGAGCTTAAATTTACGAGGTATGTGCCTTGTAGTGCATATAGACAGTTGCTTGGAGAGATTTTAAATCCATTTTTCCACAAATATATAATAACTATTACAGATGCATAAGTAGAAACCACAGGGCCCTGGTAAAAAAAAAAAAAAACATGAAGCCCCCCCCCCCCCCAAATAAAACACATTTTCCTCAGCTTCTCAGCCCCCCCTCTTCTTTACACAGCTGCCTTCTCACTTTCTTACCCTGACTCCCTCACCTAACACCATCCGTATCCTCTCAACTCCCTTCCTCCTTCACACACAGCCCCCTCCATACCCTCTCAACATCCCTCTCCCTCACACGACATCCCCCTCCTCACCCTCTCATTTCCCTCTCCCTCACACACAGCCCTCTCCCTCACCCTCTCAGCTCCTTAACACACACAGTACCCCTCCTCACCCTCTCATCCCCTCAGCACTCTCCTCACCCAGTCATCCCCTCTCCCTCACACACAGCCCCCTCACTTTCTAAGCGCTCCCTCACACACAGCCCCCTAACTCTCTAAGCTCTCCCTTACACACAGCCCCCTCACTCTCTAAGCTCTCCCTCACACACAGCCCCCTCACTCTCTAAGCTCTCCCTCACACACACGGCCCCCTCACTCTCTAAGCTCTCCCTCACACACACGGCCCCCTCACTCTCTAAACTCTCCCTAACACACACAGCCCCCTTACACACAGCCCCCTCACTCTCTAAGCTCTCCCTCACACACACAGCCCCCTCACTCTCTAAGATCTCCCTTACACACAGCCCCCTCACTCTCTAAGCTCTCCTTACACACAGCCCCTTCACTCTCTAAGCTCTCCCACACACACACAGCCCCCTCACACATAGCCCCCTCACTCTCTAAGCTCTCCCTCACACACACAGCCCCTTCACCCTCTAAGCTATCCCTCACACACCACAGCCCCCTCACTCTTAAGCTCTCCCACACACACATAGCCCCCTCCACTCTCTAAGCTCTCCCTCACACACACAGCCCCCTCACTCTCTAAGCTCTCGCTCCACACACAGCCCCTCACTCTCTAAGCTCTCCCTCACACACACAGCCCCCTCACTCTCTAAGCTCTCCCTTACACACACCAGCCCCGTCACTCTCTAAGCTCTCCCACACACACAGCCCCCTCACTCTCTAAACTCTTCCTCACACACAGCCTCCTCACTCTCTAAGCTCTCCCTCACACACAGCCACCTCACTCTCTAAGCTCTCCCTCACACACAGCCACCTCACTCTCTAAGCTCTCCCTCACACACAGCCCACTCACTCTCTAAGCTCTCTCCCACACACACATAGCCCCCTCACTCTCTAAGCTCTCCCTCACACACACAGCCCCTTCACCCTCTAAGCTCTCCCTCACACACACAGCCCCCTCACTCTCTAACCTCTCCCTTACACACAGCCCCCTCACTCCTCTAAGCTCTCCCTCACACACACAGTCCCCTCACTCTCTAAGATCTCCCTTACACACAGCCCCCTCACTCTCTAAGCTCTCCCTCACACACACAGCCCCCTGCACACATAGCCCCCTCAGTCTCTAAGCTCTCCCTCACACACACAGCCCCCTCACTCTCTAAGCTCTCCCTCACACACACAGCCCCCTCACACATAGCCCCCTCACTCTCTAAGCTCTCCCTCACACACACAGCCCCCTCACTCTCTAAGCTCTCTCTTACACACAGCCCCCTCACTCTCTAAGCTCTCCCACACACACACAGCCCCCTCACACATAGCCCCCTCACTCTCTAAGCTCTCCCTCACACACACAGCCCCTTCACTCTCTAAGCTCTCCCTCACACACACAGCCCCCTCACTCTCTAAGCTCTCCCACACACACACAGCCCCTTCACTCTCTAAGCTCTCCCACACACACAGCCCCTTCACTCTCTAAGCTCTCCCTCACACACACAGCCCCCCTCACTATCTAAGCTCTCCCTCACACACACAGCCACTCACACACAGCCCCCTCACTCTCTAAGCTCTCCCTCACACACACAGCCACCTCACACACAGCCCCCTCACTCTCTAAGCTCTCCCCACACACACACAGCCACCTCCACAACCTCTCAGCTGCCTTCATGCAGACACAGCCCCCTCCTCACCCTCTCAGTTCCTTCAGACATGCACAGCCAACTCCTTAACCTGTCAGCTACCCTCTCCCACACACAACCCCCTCTGCACGCTCTCATCCCCCCTCTCCCTCACACACAGCCCCCTCCTTACCCTCTCAGATCCACTCTCTCACACACAGCCCTCTCCTCACTCAGTCATCCCCTCTCCCTCACACACAGCCCCCCTCCTTACCCTGTCAGCTCCCCTCTCACACTCACAAAGCCCCCTCCTCACCTTCTCACAACCCAACCTCAAACCAGGCAGCTCCTATCAGCTACCTCCCTGAATCCCATTCTCTCCCTCCCTCCTGACCCTCTCAGTCCACCTCTCACTCACACACATCAGCCTCCTCTTTACAAACATATGCAATCTCTCTTTCACACACAACCACTCTCACACACCCCTCACTCTAACCTCTCCCTCACACACAGCCCCCTCACTCTCTAAGCTCTCCCTCACACACAGCCCCCTCACTCTCAGCTCTCCCTCACTCTCAGCTCTTCCCTCACACACAGCCCCCTCACTCTCTTAGCTCTCCCTCACACACAGCCCCCTCCACAACCTCTCAGCTCCTTCATGCACACAACAGCACCCTCCACTCCCTCTCAGCTCCTCTCACCCTCACACACAGCCCCCTCCTCACCCTCTCAGCTCCTTCACACATGCACAGCCGACTCCTTAACCTGTCAGCTACCCTCTCCCACACACAACCCCCCCTCCTCACCTTCACAACCCAACCTCAAACCAGGCAGCTCCTATCAGCTACCTCCCTGAATCCCATACTCTCCCTCCACCTCTCACTCACACACAGCCTCCTCTTTAAAAACATATGCAATCTCTCTTTCACACACACCACTCTCACACACCCCTTACCCCTCCACATGCACACACCCCTCACACACAGCCCCCCTTACTCTCTTAGCTCTCCCTCACACACAGCCCTTACCCCTCCACATGCACACACCTCACACACCCTCATATACACATACACATATCTGTCTCAAACGTTTTCTGTCACACTCACAGGCAGACACTGAGTACTAACCTCTCAGTTAAAATCACTGATCGGCAAATATTTACACACACATAGCTTCTGTAAAGGGACTGGGAGGAGATCAGTGTGTGTTCTGTGCAGACCGGAGGGAGGAGTTCATTCAGGTTACTTCCTGTGTTGAGCAGTGTGGTGCTGATCTGAAGCAAAATATTGTAAACTTGAGACACAATTTCCAGGATGCCTAATTTTATAGGCATTGCACATATACTCTTTAGCTTCAGCTGTACAGTGTAGAGATTAGCATAAAGATGAAATGCTGAACGGCTACAAGTCAAAGACAGTGGATCATGTTAGAGGAGGAGTGGGGGACAATAACTGCAGCTTGCAACAAGAGGTTAATTAGAGCAGTAGTATAAGGCTAATACTACTTCTCTAATTAACCTCTTGTTGCAAGCTGCAGTTATTGTCCCCCACTCCTCCTCTAACATGATCCACTGTCTTTTACTTGTAGCCGTTCAGCATTTCATCTTTATGCTAATCTCTACACTGAACAGTTGAAGCTAAATTCATTATCTGCAGCTCCATTTCCTCTCTGGCAGCGCAGCACTCACTGGGAAGCATCACGGTCATATCAGATAATATATATATACTATATATATATATATATATATACTATATATACTATATATATATATATAATATATAATATATATATATATATATATATATATATATATATATATCCTGAATCCTAGTCCTAACCAATCATCTGTAAAGGTTACTCAATAGTAAAGTTAATAAACTTAATTTAAAGCAGACATTTAACCCCAAGG